>NW_027206446.1:1504707-1622207 GCF_024711535.1 Dipodomys merriami | reverse complement strand
ATACACACACGCACATATACACAGACACACACAGACACAGATATACACTCACACACGTATACACATACACATACACACAGACACACAGACACATACAGACATATACACACACAGACACACAGACACATACACACAGACACATACACAGACACACAGACACAGACACACAGACACACACAGACACACACACATACACAGACAAACACATATACACACATACACATACACACAGACACACACATACACATATATATACATATGTGTGTGTTTATATATAATTATATACGTATATACACATACATGTATAAATTATATATGTGTATTCATATATAAATACATGTGTATATACATATATATGTTTAAATTATATGTGTATATTTTTATATATGTATACATATATATGTGAATTTATATATGTATATATACATATATATGTATAAAATATGTGTGTATTTATGTATAATAATATATATATGTAGCCAGGCACCGGTGGCTCACACCTGTCATCCCAGCTGCTCAGGAAGTTGAGATCTGAGGATCGCGGTTCAAAGCCAGCCCGGGCAGGAAAGTCCGTGAGACTCTGATCTCCAATAAACCACCAGAAAACTGGAAGTGGCGCTGTGGCTCAAGTGGTAGAGCACCAGCCTTGAGCTGAAGAGCTGAGGGACAGCGCCCAGGCCCTGAGTTCAAGATCCATGACTGACCAAAAAAAAAGTATATATACATACACATATAAAAATATATGTGTATTTATATATAAATAGATATGCATATATACATATATATATAATATATAGATTTGAATTTATATATGTATATTTATATATACATATATGTATAGAATATGAGTACATTTATATGTATAAAAATATATGTGTGTATATGTATGTATGTATGTATATATATATATGTCTCACTGGGCTCAAGTGTGGCTTCTGTTCCTTCATCTGTTAAGCTAAAAATCTCAGTTTTCAGATGCCCTTCCTTCCTTCCTTCCTCCCTCCCTCCCTCCTTCCCTCCTTCCTTCCTTCCTTCCTTCCTTCCTTCCTTCCTTCCTTCCTTCCTTCCTTCCCTGTGTCTTGAACTCAGGGCCTGGGCGCTGTCCCTGAGCTCTTTTGCTCAAGACTGGTGCTCTACCACTTGGGCCACAGCTCCATGTCTGATTTTCTGGTGGTTCATTGGAGATCAGAGTCTCATGGAGACTCTGCCCAGGCTGGCTTTGAACCATGATCCTCAGATCTCAGCCTCCTGAGCAGCTGGGATGACAGGCGGGAGCCACCAGTGCCTGGCTATCAGGAGTAAAACCCTTGCTTGTTTTATCCTAAAATGTGACATGGATTCCACTCGCACCCGTGAGTTTTGTTTGTATGCCTCAGTTCAAAACAATTTTTTTTAAATGATGTATCTTAACCGACGCTGGTGGCCCAGGCCCTGAGTTCAAGCCCCAGGACCGACCCTCCCTCCCCCCCCCAAATAGATGTATTTCTTTGAGACCGGGGAGAGTAAATCCTCACCTACACCTACGGAAGGAAGGAACCCAGCTGTGGAAATACCCGGATGGCCTTTTAACCCCTGGCTTTCCTTTCTCTCCACAGTATTACCAGCACGCGCGGTACCTGGCCTTAAGCCGGGCATTTCCTGAGCAGTTCCAAATGGAGCCCACGTCACCGCCAGCGGTAACCGTCCACTGCGTTCTCCGTGTGCTTGCAAAAGGAGATTTCTCACTGGGGGCAAGATCCAGTCAGGCCTTGCAACCCAGAAGCAAAGGTGTTCAGACCATCGTGCATTGTGGAAGAAGCAAAAGGCACTAGAGAAAGCAGACAGCCTTTGGTTCAGCCAGGTCCCGGCTGCGGTGCTCTGCCACTTGAGCCACAGCTCCATTTTGACTTATGTTTCTGGAGGTTCCTTGGAGATAAAAAAAAAAAAGTCAGCCTCCAAGTGCGATCCTCCGATCTCAGCCTCCTGAGCCACCGGGATGACAGGGGGAGCCACCACGCCCAGTTACTTTTCTTTTCAAACCCAGTGTGCATACCTTGCTGTGTGTGTGTGTGTGTGTGTGTGTGTGTGTTGAATCCTTGCAAAGCATGACCTTGTCAACATAGTGTGTTGTTTTTGTCTTGGACAGATGGAAGGATTTAAATTCCCCAGACCTCCCTCGGTACCACCTTCCCCATCCGTTTCCCAGGCCTCGAGCCCGGTCAGCAGTGAGGCCGAAGAGGAAGACGAGGAGGAGAGGTACAACGAGGAGGAGGAAGCAGAGAGGGATCGCGTCAATATTAGGTCACCGTTCCCGCCCAGCAATGGGCCTCGAAGGAAGAAATAATCATGCGATGCACAACAGTAGCTCCAGCCTACCATCCCAGCCACGCGAGAGGCTGAGATCGGAGGATCCCTGTCCAAAGCCAGCCCGAGCAAGAAAGTCTGCGAGACTCTCTCTCTCTCTCTCCAGTGAACCAGCCAAAAAAGCTAAAAAGCGGCGCTGTGGCTCACACGGTAGAGCGCCAGCCTTGAGCATAAAAAAAAAAGCTCAGGGACAGAGCCCCAGGCCCTGAGTTCAAGCCCCAGGACCGGCAGCCAAAATAAAGAGATCACTAAAAAGAAGGAAAAGGACACGTCCTTCCTTCTTCACGTAAATTACTGCACTGGGATTTATTCTCTGTCTAAAAAAAAAAAAAAAAAAGGAAGGCGTTTGTTGAATGGCCATTTTGCGATTGAAAATAAGCTTCAGTTTATTATCTGTAACTCTGGTCTGTCCAGGGCGTTTTGGCATCAGGAAGAGAGATGATGAGCAAGATTGGAGGTTGTTGTAAAATGGTGATTTTAAGCAGAATGAACTTTTCCTGTGGCTGCTTACTTTTTCCGTCATGATTAATATACCAGGTGTCGGTGGCTCACGCCTGTAATCCCTGCTACCCAGGAGGCCGAGATTGGAGGCTCTTAGTTTGAAATCAGCTGGGGTGGGGATGTCTGTGTGGCGCTCATCTCCAATGAACCGACACAAACCGAAAGCGGAGCCGTGGCTCAAGCAGTAGAGCACCAGCCTGGAGCAAGAAAAGCTCAAGAATAGCACCGAGGCCCTGAGTTCAAACCCAAGATCTGGCACTAAACAACCAAACAAGAAAACAACATACAATGTCTGTTCCCTTTGTATGCTAAATGCATGAAAGATGGTCACCAGTAATTTACGTGTATGCTTCGTTTTAGTCCATTGTGGGGCTTGAACTCAGGGCCTGGGCGCTGTCCCTGAGCTCTTTCACTCAAGGCTGGCGCTCTACCACTTGAGCCACGGCTCCATTTCTGGTTTTCTGGTGGTTCATTGGAGACCAGAGTCTCACCGACTTCGCTGCCTGGGCTGGCTTTGAACTGGGATCCTCAGAACTCAGCCTCCTGGCTAGCTAGACCCAAGATTCTAACCTGAACTCTAAAGGGCCCTCGGAATTACCTGGGGAGCCCCGGTTGCAACCCCAGTAAACCTTTCTAGGTCTACAGCCTCAGTCTTCCTGTCTGCCCTCCTATGACCTGCTTTGAAGGCAGAGACCCACGGTGGAGAAAGTTCTGGAATGAACAAGTCCTTAACAAACAGCAGGACAGACATTACTGTCATCCAGGAGATTTTTATCCCCCCCGACCTTCCCCCATTCTTAGAAACCCCCTCAAGTATCCAAGAGACACCAAAAGTTGGTTGAGCTATGTATTTATTCATGTATGATGGATTATTTTTCCGCGTGTGCAGACCCGAGGCTCGGAGTCAGGGCTTGCTTTGCTCCAGGCTGGTGCTCTTCCACTTGAATCGCGCCTCCATCTCCAGCTTTTTGGTGGCTCACTGGAGACAAGAGTCTCACAGGTCCTCCTGCCCAGGCTGGCCTTGAACTGTGATCCTCCGGATCTCAGCCTCCTGAGTAGCTGGAATTAATTAACAGGCAGGAGCCGCCACCCCAAGTGATGGAAACAGACCCCCAAACAGTCCTAGAAGGCCAGGCCAGGGCCAAGACCCCTGTGTTTCTCTTGGTTCTACAAGAATAGAAGTAGTTGAGTGCTCTCCAAGGTGACTATAAATGGCGTACAAAGCGCAGGAAGTGACGGGTGTGTTTTCTGTTCTTATCAGCAATAGAACTACGATTTAAACATAGGCGGGTATAATTTCACCAGGTTAACAAGCTGTCTTCCAGAAACCTCCTTTGAGTCACACGTTCTTCCCCATCTGCAAAAAAAAAAAAAAAAGAGAAAATGTTGGGGTTTTTTTCCCCCTACATTGAAAACACACAGCAAAACCCCAGCTACTCAGGAGGCTAAGGTCTGAGGATCTTGGTTTGAGGCCAACCTGGGCAGGAAAGTCCTTGAGACTCTGATCTCCGAGGAACCACCAGAAAACCGGAAGTGGCGCTGTGGTTCAAGTGGTAGAGCACCAGCCTTGAGCTGAAGAGCTCAGGGACAGCGCCCAGGCCCTGAGTTCAAGCTCCAGGACCGGCAAACGCAATCAGGAAAGCATCTCAGTGTAAAATGTCCTCAAGTGACAATTTACACTATGATAAGAACCTTCTAGAAAATACTGAGGTGTTTGGGAGTCAAAATTGTACAGAAGGTCAGTGATCCTCACATCCTATTGGAACTCAAAAAACTTCCATTGATTGATCGATCAATCGATCGATTGATTGATTTCCAGTTGTGGGACTTGAACTCAGGGTCTTGGGACTCTCCCTGGGTCTCTGCACTTGAGGCTGGTGCTCTACCACTTGTGTCACAGCGCCACTTCCAGCTTTTTCTGAGAAGTTAGAGATACAAGTCTCACAGACTTTCCTGCCCAGGCTGACTTTGAACTGCAATCCTCCGATCTCAGCCTCCCGAGTCGCTGGGATGACAGGCGGAAGCCTGTATTTCCTTTTTCTGAGACGTGCTACTTAGAACGCCTCCACAATTAGAATATGATTAAAAGTAATATTTGCATAATTGTATTATCTAATTAATTTAAAATCACTGAATGATATAAATTATATTTTTTAATAATAATCCTCATCCAAACTAACTTCTACCACGCACGGTAGTGCACGCCTGTAATCCCAAACCTCTGGAGGCCTAGGGAAAGAGAATCCTGAGTTTGAGCTGAGGCCAGCCTGGGGTATAGAATGGGACCTTGTCACGCAAAACAAAACAACACAACACAAAAACCACCCGAATTCAGCTTTTCTTCCTCCGTTCTGGCTGGCTCAACATCCTTTTGCAATAATAAAATCGAAAACTACGATGTCAGCCCATCACCATGAGAGCTGTGTGTGTGTGTGTGTGTGTGTGTGTGTGTGTGTGTGTGTGTGTGTGTGTGTGTGTGTGTGTGTGTGTGTGTGTGTGTGTGTACATGGGGCTTGAACTCAGAACTTTAATCTTTTGCTTAGCTTCTTTTGCTCGAGACGAACGCTGTACCGCTGGAGCCACAGCTCCACTAGGTCATTTGGAGATCAGAGTCTCACGGGCTTTCCTGCCCGGGCTGGCCTTGAACCACGATCCTCCAAATCTCAGCCTCCCGAGTAGCTGGGATGACAGGCGTGAGCCACCAGCGCCAGGCTGTGTTTTAATCTCTTGAGAACTCACTTGAATGAGAAAAACCTCAGGCCTCACACAATACACATCTCGGTGAATTTGGGGAAAGAGAGGCTGAGTTCAGCACCCCCCCATCACCTCTGTTCTGATCAGGGGTGAGGCTCCTTACCGGTAGCTTCTTGAAGCTTCTTCAACAAAGCCAGGAGCAGGGCTTTGGCCTCCGGACCAAGCGGCTGAGGTCCGAAGCTTCTCCTTTCTGCAGAAAACAAAAACGGATCCAGATTCTACCTGCACTGAATTATTCATGGGAAGAAATCCTATTCTTAGCCAGGGGCCAGTGGCTCCCGCCTGCCATCCCAGCGACTCGGGAGGCTGAGATCAGAGGATCGCGGTTCAAGGCCAGCCTGGGCAGGAAAGTCCATGAGACTCTCCCGTGTCTACTCCTGAAGTGGATTATCTGTTTATTTGCTGTTTAACCTTTTTGAGCTCCTTGTCCATCCTGGTCACTGTTGACTGAGTTCCTGGTGGAGGTGTTCTCTCCGAAGGTCTGTCTTTTGTTCTGGTGATTTTTTTTTGTTTAATGTAGAGGCATTTTCATGCAAAAAAAATAAAAGAGAAAAGCAAGTGTGCTCTCGATTCGTAGTGTTCCCATCATTAACGCTTTATCAAAATGAACTGAGCTGTTACTTTCTGGGGGCAGGTGGGGAGAGTGTCAGTCCTGGGCCTTGAACTCGGGGCCTGGGCGCTGTCCCTGAGCTCTTCAGCTCAAGGCTGGTGCTCTACCACTTGAGCCACAGCGCCACTTCTGGTTTTTGGGTGGTTCTTTGGAGATCAGAGTCTCACGGACTTTGCTGCCCAGGCTGGCTTTGAACCGTGATCCTCAGATCTCAGCCTCCTGAGCAGCTAGGATGACAGGCGGGAGCCACCAGTGCCTGGTGTGCATTGTTACTTTTCAATCCAATGCCACAGAGAGCGTGCACTCTCTCCCTCCCTCTTTCTCTCTCTTACACACACACACACACACACACACACACACACACAGGGCCACATGACCCCTCTGACCTCCTTGCTGAGCTCTTTCTGGTCATGCAATAGAAGCATGCATCTCAAGCTGCATCAGAAGCATGCATCTCAGGATGCAATAGAAGCATGCATCTCAAGCTGCAACAGAAGGATGCATCCCAAGCTGCAATACAAGCACGCATCTCAAGCTGCAACAGAAGCATGCATCTCAGGATGCAACAGAAGCGTGCATCCCAAGCTGCAATACAAGCATGCACCTCAAGCTGCAACAGAAGCATGCATCTCAGGATGCAATAGAAGCGTGCACCTCAAGCTGCAACAGAAGCATGCATCTCAGGATGCAACAGAAGCGTGCATCTCAAGCTGCAACAGAAGCATGCATCTCAGGATGCAACAGAAGCGTGCATCTCAAGCTGCAACAGAAGCATGCATCTCAGGATGCAACAGAAGGATGCATCCCAAGCTGCAATGCAAGCACGCATCTCAAGCTGCAACAGAAGCATGCATCTCAGGATGCAACAGAAGCATGCATCTCAGGATGCAACAGAAGCGTGCATCTCAAGCTGCAACAGAAGCATGCATCTCAGGATGCAACAGAAGCATGCATCTCAGGATGCAACAGAAGCATGCACCTCAGGATGCAACAGAAGCATGCACCTCAAGCTGCAACAGAAGCATGCACCTCAAGCGTGCATCTCAAGACACGACGGAAGATGACCCAGGCAATGGTGGGTGGGGACGGGGAGGAGGACGGCAGGGCGACCCGCGATGGAGACGCTGCGCAGGCGCAGTGTCGGTTCTAGGTCCCTCGAGGGTGGGCTCCAGGCCCTGCCGTGGTTGCGCGCATGCACAGTCTGCCTGGTTCTCGGCCCCTCAGCGCGGGGCTCCAGGCCCGGCCGTGGCTGCGCACGCGCAGTTCGCTTGGTTCTCGGCCCCTCAGCGCGGGGCTCCAGGCCCGGCCGTGGCTGCGCACGCGCAGTTCAGGGTTCCAGGCCCGGCCGTGGCCGCGCACGCGTAGTTCCGGGCTCCAGGCCCGGCCGTGGCTGCGCACGCGCAGTTCCGGGCTCCAGGCCCGGCCGTGGCCGCGCACGCGCAGTTCAGGGCTCCAGGCCCGGCCGTGGCTGCGCACGCGCAGTTCCGGGCTCCAGGCCCGGCCGTGGCCGCGCACGCGCAGTTCAGGGCTCCGGGCCCGGCCGTGGCTGCGCACGCGCATTTCAGGGCTGCAGGCCGGGCCGTGGCCGCGCACGCGCAGTTCCGGGCTCCAGGCCCGGCCGTGGCTGCGCACGCGCAGTTCCGGGCTCCGGGCCCGGCCGTGGCTGCGCACGCGCAGTTCCCGGTGCGGCTGGGCGCCGGCCGGGCCGCTCACCTGGAGGCGGCTGCTCGGGGACCCCCTTCCTCCGGCTGTGGTCCGAGATGAAGCGGCGGCCCTCTGCCAAGCGAGACGCGGGCGCAGCGCCAAGGGCAAAGGTCAGCACCGAAGGTCAAGGCCAGGCCGGGGTCACGCGGGGCTGCCAGGGGCCCGGCGCCCACGGGGGGGGGGGGAAGGTCACGGTCAAGGTCACGATTGAACGTCACGGTCAAGGTCAAGGTCACGATCGAAGGTCAGGGTCAAGGTCACGATCGAAGGTCAGGGTCAAGGTCACGATCGAAGGTCAGGGTCAAGGTCACGATCGAAGGTCAGGGTCAAGGTCACGATCGAAGGTCAGGGTCAAGGTCACGATCGAAGGTCAGGGTCAAGGTCACGCGGGGCTGCCACCACGGGGGAGCCAAGGCCAAAGGTCACGGGCAAGGTCACGATCAAAGGTCAAGGTCACTGTCAAGGTCACACGCGGCTGCAAGGGTGCAAAGTCTAATATGCGCCAAGGCCAAAGGTCACAGCCAAGGTCATACTGGGCTGCAAGGGTCCTAGCCCCCACCCGGGAAGGCCGGGTGCAAAGGTCACGGTCACGGTCCAGGTCTCGCGGGGCTGCAAGGGTCCTAACGTTGCCAGGTGCAACGTCCAACAGGGGCCCAGGTCAGGGTCAAAGGTCACAGTCAAGGGCACCAACAAAGGTCAAGGTCGCAGGCAGGGTCACGCTGGGCTGCAAGGGTCCTGGCACCCACGGGGGGGGGGTGCAACGTCTTGACAGGGGCCCAGGTCAGGGGCCAGGTGAAGATCTGCAGCAGCAGGCGCTCCGCCAGGGGCCAGAGAGCCCGGATGGAGCAGCTTCCGGAAGGGACCGCAGGGCTGCTCCGCCTCCCCCTCCTCCCCATCCCCTCCTCCCCATCCCCTCCTCCCCATCCCCTCCTCCCCATCCCCTCCTCCTCCTCCTCCTCCCCTCCTCCTCCCCCTCCTCCTCCCCCTCCTCCCCATCCCCGTCCCCGTCCCTGTCCCCTCCCTGTCCCCTCCTCCCCCTCCTCCTCCTCCTCCTCTTCCTCCTCCTCCTCCCCTTCCTCTTCCTCCTCCTCCTCCTCCTCCTCTTCCTCCTCTTCCTCCTCCTCCTCCTCCTCCTCCTCCTCTCCTCCTCCTCCTCCTTCTCCTCTTCCTCCTCCTCCTTCTCCTCTTCCTCCTCCTCCTCCTCCTCCTTCTCCTCTTCCTCTTCCTCTTATCTGCTCGTGGATTCACCCATCTCGGAGCAGGAGGGGACAGTGTGTGTGGGGGGGGGAGTGGGAGTGATTGTTCTAGAAACAAGAAGAGCGGATGTGGCACTTACGGGCGCCCTTTAGGTAGAGCATGGCCTGGGCCGTCCAGTTCCTGGCCTCCCGGAGTCTCTGTCAGCCAGAGCAAGAGGAGAGGAGAGGAGTCAGCGGCACAGGGCGGCCTGAGCCTCATCACAAGCAAAGGAGGAGGAGGACAGACAGACGTCGGATGAAGAGGAGGACAGACAGACATCGGATGAAGAGGAGGACAGACAGACGTCGGATGAAGAGGAGGACAGACAGACGTCGGATGAAGAAGAACAGGACAGATGTCAGATGAAGAAGAGGAGGACAGACAGATGTCAGATGAAGAAGAGGAGGACAGACAGATGTCAGATGAAGAAGAACAGGACAGACGTCGGATGAAGAAGAACAGGACAGATGTCAGATGAAGAACAGGAGGACAGACAGATGTCAGAAGAAGAACAGGACAGACAGATGTCAGATGAAGAAGAACAGGACAGACAGATGTCAGATGAAGAAGAACAGGACAGACGTTGGATGGCGATGCCGACAGGCGTCGGCTGGATGACCGGGGGGACCGGCGCTGGCTGCTTGGCGTGTCGGGGCGTCGTGTTCACCTTCGCAGCCGGGCTGGCGTCCCCCAGGGCGGAGCTGAGCAGCATCAGGGCCACCATGGCTGCCGCCAGGCTCCGGGGCCCCTGTGCAAAGTCACCGGGGCGAGCGTCAGGCCCATCTCCGGCCTCTTGGCTGCTCTGCGCCCACCCACCGCCCACATCTGCCCACAGCTGCCCACAGCTGCATGGCGCCACGCCTGAGGATCTGAGCTATTCTCCAATCAGCTCCGCAGCCATCCACTGAACAGATCTAGATTCTCTTTCTGACCAAGCACTTCATTGCATACTTTCTTTTCCCTCCATCCAAGCAAACTATTCTATTATTATTATTGTTGTTGTTATTGTTAGGGAAACCGTGCCAGGGTCCTTTGGCCTTGAACCCCTCCATTCAACACCCCCGGAAGCAGCTAAAGGATCCCAAGCAATTCTTTTTTTTAAAGGAATAAAAGGCTGTGCTCACCGCCATGGCCGCCGCCTCCTTGCAATCCTGGCCGTCACCCCCAGCCTCGGTGGGCTGCTGAACTTGGGCCTTATGAAGCCTCAGTGTCAGGGGGTGGGGCTCCAGCCGTCCCCAGGGAGGACCTGTCAATCTTCCAGAGTGACAGGCTCTGATGACTCCCACCTCCCCCCCCCCCCCCCAGACTCAGTGATCCGGAAGCCCTGGGCTGTGATGGATGGATGAGTATCGCTTGCTGACGGCCTGCCCGGCCTTTCCCACTTCCTGCCTGGAACATCACCACCATCATTATTCAAGGACAACGATCAATAGTCCAAGACGGTCCAAAGTGCATGAATAATTCTCCGTCCCAGCCTGGTGGAGGCTGGAGGATCCATCACAAGGAGGGGGGACTGGCTGAAAAGGTTAGGGGATGTATTATCCGTTGTTCCCTCATTTCGAAAACATCTATGCGCTGATCGCACAGGTCTTTTATTGCATGCTCTGTTCAAGAAACACAGCGAGGGATTCAAACGACCAGGGCTGTGCTTAGAAATGCTCAACGGGAAAAAGAAGAGGTCCAAAAGACACAGCACACGTTTTCTTTACGATGCTGTTAAACACTAATCGCGATTGTGTGTTATGCAGTTCCTGATCCTTACAATCCGAAGCCTGGGAATAACTAACTTTGTGTCCACATCCAGCATCTGAGTAGTTTTATTACTATTTCATTCAATACTAATTCATTTTTTTTTCTTTTTGTTGGTCGTGGGGCTTGAACTCAGGGCCTGGGAGCTGTCCCTGAGCATCTTTGACTCAAGTTGAGTGCTCTACCACTTAGAGCCACAGCGCCACTTCCGGTTTCCTGGTGGTTCCTTGGAGATCAGAGTCTCCCAGACTTCCCTGCTCAGGCTGGCTTTGAACCACGATCCTCAGATCTCAGCCTCCTGAGTAGCTGGGATGACAGGCCTGAGCACCAGCTCCCAGCCAGCCAGTGTTTACTTAAATTAACGAATGAAAGTATTTAAACTTAGTAGTAGCTTATTTAAACGAAACTAATTTAGGTTAAATCGTTTCAATTAAATAAACCTGGCGTGGACCACGTTCAGGGAGAGTCAAAGTCAGAGGGAATCTTCAAGAACGGGTCTCACGTAGGAGTTTAGTCTTTTCGGTTTCTTCTTGGCTGGGAAAAAAACCCAAAAAGGCCAAACGTAGAAAGAGCTAGAAGCTCTTTGAAGATGAGGAGCCAGGCTCTGGGAACCCACAGGAAAGAGAGTTCTGAATAAGAATGGACAAGAAAGGGGTTAGTATCTATAACATATTATAAGCCCCCAAAATGATGACTTACAGCCAGCTAGTGAGAAACGAAGGGCTAGAAGTGGGTGTGAACTAGAAATGAGCACCCGTCACTCATGGGATCGACCCCCAAATGAAGGAAAGGAAGGGGGGCTGAGAAGGGGGGACACTGGTCTAGATGCATTGTATTGACACACCTCCTTTGCACAAGTAAAGATAATAAAGCTTATTCAACACACACACAGATAATATATATATATATATACTGGTCTATATACACATACTTATATATACATATATTTATTATATATTATGTATATTTATATATAAAGGTGTGTATATATACACATGCACACACAAATACAGCCCATCATCCACAATTACTGGCGTATATATGTATGCATATGTATGTCTGTATGTATATGTATATCTGTATGTATATGTGTATATATATATATATATATATACACACACTGATACATATAAATATATACTGGTAACACATATATGTATATACATATACATATATGTATATATACATATATATATATACATATACACATATATATATATATGTTACCAGTACTTGTGGATGAATGGGGGATATTTGTATGAGAAAAATAATCTCAAGAATCTCTCTTCGGTGATTGGATTCGATGTGTGGCTAGGAAGGGCTAACGGTTAGAATGTGGGTTCTCCAGAGTCGAATGTGACAGTTGGGGCACTGGCAGTAAATAAAAATGGAATATGGAACATAGTTTATAGCACCAGGGTCACGCTTACATCCCAGCGACTCAGGAGGCTGAGATCTGAGGATCGCAGTTCAAGGCCAGCCTGGGCAGGCAAGGCCCTGAGACTCTTTATCTCCAAGAAACCACTGAGAAAAAGCTGGACGTGGCGCTGTGGCTCAAGTGCTAGCTTTGAGCAGAAGAGCTCAGGGACAGCGCCCAGGCCCTGAGTTCAAGCCCCAGGACCAGCACATAAAAAATCTAAAATAAAAGGACTCATGTTGAAAAGGCAGTAAGGTGGGAGACTCAAGGTGTAGATCATCTAAGTGAAGTACTTTAGTCTCTTTTCCAAAACCTCGTATTGATTTCAGCGAAAGGCACAGGAAAATGAGTCAGCCATATTACACGGTTTGCACTGCCAGCCACAGAGCAAAGCTAACGAGCGTGGCTCATCGCCATCTCGCCGCTGAATTCACAAGAAGATGCTTTAGGTCAAAGCTGCCATTTATTTCCCTGCTCTCATTCACACAGATGGGGCCAACGGCTGGTGACATGTCATCAATATTGTACTCTGACCAAAAATAACCTTCAGAATGTTCATTCTAAAACGATTCCTTTCATTCCCAAGGCCATTGGCCTCCAAAGGTGTTTTTTTGGGGGGTGGGGTTGGGGAGTATCGGTTGCAGGACTTGAACTCAGGGCCTGGGCACTGTCCCTGAGCTCTTCTGCTCAAGGCTGGTGCTCTACCACTTGAGCCACACCGCCACTTCTGGCTTTTGGCTGGTTCATTGGAGGTTTAGACTCTCATGGACAATTTGATGCCCAAATTGTGAGCCTGCAGATCTCAGCTTCCTGGTGAGTGGCCAGGATTTACAGGTGTGAGCCACCAGCTTGTCCGGAACTTTCTACATTGACCTCTGACTTTTCAATTTTGTAACCAGTGCTCGTGATCACAGCTTTTGCTACCTGAAGCTTAGAAAGCCAGTCACTGGCTTCTCCATACAAAAATGGCTGTGGGCCGGGTGCCGTGGCTCCCGCCTGTCATCCCAGCTACTCAGGAGGCTGAGATCTGAGGATCACGGTTCAAAGCCACCCTGGGCAGGAAAGTCTGTGAGACTCTGATCTCCAATGAACCACTGGAAAACCGGAAGTGGCGCTGTGGCTCAAGTGGTAGAGCACCAGCCTTGAGCTGAAGAGCTGAGGGACAGCGCCCAGGCCCAGAGTTCAAGACCCATGACCAACCAAAAAAAAAAAAGAAAGAAAGAAGAAAGAAAGAAAAGAAAGAAAGAAAGAGAGAGAGAGAGAAAGAAAGAAAACCCATAGGCAATAGTAAGTATACAAAAAAAAACAACCCCCAAAAACATATCCCCCAAACTATCTGTTGAACACATACAAACAGAATTGTGAAAGTAACCCAATCTCGAGATTTCCAAAGTTGATCTCTTTTTTTTTCTGTCCAAAAATATCTCCTGAAAACACAAATCAATCACACGGTCGAAGTCTTAACGTTTTGTTTTGTTTTGTTTTTTTAAAATTCATTTAATTTTTGGCAGTAATGGAGTTCAAGGTGAAGAGCAATGTCTTGGGCCATGACTTCAAGACTTTTACAAGCTCAGTTTTTGGATGAGGTCTTGTAATATATATATGTATATATATAAATGTAAATATTCTATATAAATATATACACATATATTTATATACATACATTTATATGTAATATTTATATTTATATAATATATGTATATATTTATACATATTATAATTTATAATATATATTTATGTATAATATATATAATATATATATACATATATTTTTTTCCCCAGGAGTTAGTCTGGACCAACTGGGAATCCTGTGACCCTTTACTCTTCATGTATCTGGAACTATCTAACTCTATGTCTGGCTAACTTGTGGAGATGTATGCGTGTGTGGGATCTCATCCACATTCTGCCTGGAATCACAGTCCTCGCTAATCTCACCATCTGCAGGTGGAATTAAAGGCCTGCGCCACCATCCCCAACTCTATGAAATAGCCGTTGATGGGGAACAAAAGAAAATGCGAATGTGCAGGCTGCAAATGATTCTACCACTATTTGTGGCCCAATTCCCGAGGAGCGATTAGAAATCAGGCTGAGAATTTACAAGGAAGGCATTCTTAACAGCTTCACGAATGGACCCCCCCACACCCCCTTTATTCCCACGTGTCTTCGGCATGAAGCAAAATCTCTCAGGAAACAGTCAGAAAATGTTCAACCAAATACTGAGATCATAGTCGGGTTTTTTTTCCCCCAATAATAGAATTGGCTAGAAAAAGTAACCTTTGAAAAATACTTTTAAGCTGGGTGTCAATGGCTCATACTGATGACAATCCTAGCTACGGAGGAGGCTGGAGATCTGAGGATTGTGGTTCGAAGCCAACTAGGAAAGTCCGTGAGACTCTTATCTCCAATTAATCACAGAAACAGCTGAAAGAAGAGCTGTAGATCAAGTGGTAGAGCACTATGGCTCAGAGACAGCGCCCGGGCCTTGAGTTCAAGGATCAGCACCAAACAAAGCAAAACAAAAAGTATATACATGTGTATTTTCAAATTTATGAACGCTTCAGCTTCTCAGAAACCTTTTTTGTCTAGATGACTGCATTCAATCTGGGAATGGGTTGAGCATGGTAGTGTAGGTCTATAATCCCAGGGGCCTGAATTCAAGGCCCCTTTCACTCCAGGCTGGTGCTCTACCACTTGAGCCACAGCGCCACGTCTGGTTTTTCTGGTGGTTCACTGGAGATCAGAGTCTCGTGGATTTTCCTGCCTGGGCTGGCTTCAAACCACAGTCCTTAGATCTCAGCCTCCTGAGTAGCTGGGAAGATTGGCACTGGGTTCATATGGCTAATTTTGAAAGCAAAAAAACGCGCTAAATGTTTAGGCTGATACAATGAAGATACCCTTGGACTCATGGTTCATAGAAAAGTACCCTTTTATTGAGAGGTAAGACAAAATGTATTTACAATATTCAATTGTTATTATTTATCATCTGACTGTAAGACTTGTTTTTTTTTTTTTTTTTTTTTTTGTAAAGCAGCAGTATTTCAGGAATAACAATTGATAAGGGCAAAAAAAAAAAAAAAAAAAAGAAACAAAGTCTTAAGGCTAAAGTAGCGTTAGACCTTTTCTTCCGTCTTGAAAGAATCCAAATATATGTTTGTTTGTTTTTTGCCACAAACTCAAACGGGGTCGATTTGGGAGGGGACGATCCTGACAGGAAGGGGAAATGGGTTTTTAAAAAATAAAAAGAGTCTCACCAAGATTCTGAGTTAAGAAACACACGGGGAGGGAGGGCGTGGCTCACTTGGTAGAGCGCCAGCCAGTGGAGCAAAAAAAAAACGTCAGGTACTGAGTTCGAATCCTGGTCTCTCAACAACAACAGCAAAAGTACACGGGGACAGCTGCGTGGCCCAACGCACATGGAATTCGCCACGCACCTGCCCCTTTGTGGGTCTTCATAAGGACTAGAAACGGTCAGATCTTTTTAAGTCCAGCCATGTTTTTCTGCGGTTAAGACGGTGGGAGAGGAGCTTGTACAGTGTAGTGGAGCCCGGTGCTATGGCTTTTCCATCGCAAACAGATGTTGTTCTGGAAACACGGCCCATGCACATCTGTCGAAATCAGTGCTCAAACGCGATTGAGTTGACACTCTCCAAGTAACGCCATGACCTTTTGAAGACCATCAGACACAGCCTTCCATTTCAATTGAGGTAGGAGTCTCCATTTATTCCATCTTTTTTTTCCCTCACCAATTCCATCATAAAATCAAATCGCAAGAACCACACCAGGAAAATCCACGAGAATGAACCTTTACAATGCTTCACGGGTAAGATGCAGAAATGCTGTGCAGCCAATGCAACTACCAGTAACAAATGCTACGCTAACGTTGTGCAGACCTGTTGGCAAATAAATATCACAGCCTTCCATCGGGATGTTATTTTTCTCCTGCAGTCAAAACCTTGCGAGGGTTAAATAAAAAAATAAATAGTGCCATCGTTAGCGGTAAAGCAATTAGTCAAAAGGCGGCTGTTAAAATGTACTCTGAAATCTGCCACTAAATCTATCACTGTCCAATTAAGCAAATCCTTATTATCGTCCATCAACGATGGAAGAAGAAATTAAACGAAACACTAAGTTGGTTTTTTTTTTTTCTGAGTATGATGTTTTGAAGAAACCATAGCCACTTTTAACTTCAACGTGAGAATTCTGGTATTTTCTTCACTAACTCGTAGGTGGAGAGTGAACTATTTGTACAGGAAAATGCTGGACATGAGGGAAAACTGAAGATGACACGGACAGACCTCTGAAAACAGTTGTTAAGTTCTAGAACATGGTACCAATCTTAACCATCCACGTTGTTTTAATTTAGGCATTTAATTTGATAAGGGCAGCAATTAATTTGGGCAATTGATTGAATTACGATTGCTGGGCTATTGTCGGATTTTGGAAGCAACAGGTTAAAGAAGAGAAACAAAAGACAAGAAATGACAGCCAGACATGGAAAAACCATTTGCTTTCCACATCACTTAGCATCTCGACAAAGAAATGATTCAGTCGAACAAGGGTGTAACAGATGATAGCATGTTCTAGAATGCTTCTGGCTTCGGTGGGATGATGATACATACAAATTATATGGTTATAACTGAGATAGCTCTAATTTAGGAACAAAATGCCCCCAAAAAACCTACTAAACAATGACTCTAAGGTGTTCCAGCAAAGATTGGATTTGTTTTTTTTTTTTGCTGGTTTGAGAACATTAATATACAGAACCACAGTTTTTATTTTAACCTGGTTTCTGAGAGGAAAAAAAAAAAGGATTTTGATAGCAAAAGTGGGTTTTCCTTGAAAATGATGTCACCCAACGCCGTCCCTTGGTTAAGAGACTCAGCGCACAGGGAAACATTTTTTTTTCCCCCCAACACATCGGACATTAAAAGAAAAAAGACCAAAACAACAAGAAGAACCTTCCTATGATGCTCTTGAATCTTAAAAACAACAACAGCAAAACCCAAATAATAATAGGAAAAGAACATCAAAAGTAACAGGAGCCATCAATTGTTGATGGATGGTTGTGTTTCGCAGCTTGTGGAAAGTTCTAGAAAGTCGTAACAGACTTCACTCCGCCCTGCCCCAGCTGAAGTTCTTAGGGTCACGTGATTAGAAGGAGGCGCCTCCTTGGTGCTGGGTAGTTTCGAAACTTCCAGAAAGCACGTGACAAGCTATTTCCTGTCATCAACTTTGTGCTGAAGATTCTTCAAAGGGCTGTTGTGTTTTTGTTGTTTGTTTTTATAAATAACACAATATTTTAAACGAGTCTTCTTGGGTGTGTTTACACCATATTGTTGCTTTCTCCCATTTTATCTACAAACTGCAAGAAGAAAAGCAGCATTAGAGATCCCCCTAATTGCAGGATCACACGATTCAACTCCATAAAAAAATGTTGCTTTAAGAAAAAAATCCAGCTTTACAAGAAGGTTCGTGGGAAGTTTGGATGACTGACAACGGTTAAATTAGGTACTACTTACCGCCACCTTCCCAACGTACATGTCTACAAAACGTTTTGTTCTAAAAAAGTTGTCTTTGCATGACACGATATACGGATGAATTTAAGAGTGCAACATGACAAAAAAAAAAAAAAAAACAAAACCAAAAACCCAAAAACCAATGCAACACAATGAATAAAATGGACACTGACTATAATGAAGTCAACATCGTTAGCTTAACAAAAAATAAATTAAAAATTAAAACAAAATTGAAATGTCAGCCACTCATGCATTAATGAGTCCAGTAAGATATTTCAACTGACCATCAAGTGCTGTATCTTCTTGGCCTATGCTGTCTTTGAACAAACAGATTTCACTCCGTTAAAGTTCAACAGTTAACAGCAGCTACTGACTAAGGAAGATAATTTTTAAATGTATATTCGGACTTTACACTAAAATGGCAGGGCATTAAAATACATTTACATGTTGCAAACATACATTTGAACTATATTAGATATTCACTTCCACACACATTCAGGAGATTGACTTGTTATTTTTCCTGCCCCTTCCCCACCACAAAAAGAGAAATTTCATTTTTCTTAGCATCCTGAGTGCCATGATAGAATTATAGTAGAGATATTAAACACACTGGGTTACAAAACCCACAGTTACAATCTTGTGTGTGTGCGTGTGCCAGTCGTGGGGCTTGAACTCAGGGCCTGGGCGCTGTCCCTGAGCTCTTTCACTCAAGGCTGGTGCTCTACCCCTTGAGCCACAGCGCCACTTCCACTTTTCTGGTGGTTCATTGGAAATGAGAGTCTCATGGACTTTCGTTCCCAGGCTGGCTTCAAACTGCGATCCTCAGATCTCAGCCTCCTGAGAAGCTGGGATGACAGGCGGGAGCCACCAGCACCCAAACCTGAATTTGTTTTTTGTTTTTTGGTTCAAGGCTGTCTTTTGATCACTTGAGCCACAGCTCCACTTCCAGCTTTTTGGTGGTTCACTGGAGATCGGAGTCTCATGGACTCTCCTGCCTGGGCTGGCTCTGAATCTTAATCCTCAGATCTCAGCCTCCCGAGTAGCTGGGATGACAGGAATGAGCCACCAGCGCTCTGTTCAAAAATTTCTTTTCTTTTCTTTTTTCCCTTTCAGTCTTTTTTACTCAGGCATTGATTATAACGAAGTAATGATATCAAGATACACTGTTTTAAGCAAGATTCTTCTAATATCGATGACTACAGATTTCAACAAACCCGAAAGTCTTTGTGAACATCAACAAACGTTGATCAACTACTATGCGCGTCTGGAGATGAATGCAAATAAATTCAGGATGTAACCCTATAAGCCTAGCCTAGTTTGGTTCATTTTCTTTCTTTCTTTTTTGGTGGTACTAGAGTTCAAACTCAGGGACTCATGCTTGCTAGGCAGGAGCTCTACTACTAGAGATACGCTTCCAGTCCTTCTTTTGCTCTGGTTATTATTCTTTTGGTAGGCTGTGGGACTTGAACTCAGGGCCTGAGTGCTGTCCCTGAGCTCTTTCACTCAAGGCTGGCGCTCTACCACTTGAACCACAGCACCACTTCTGGTTTTCTGGTGGTTTATTGGAGATCAGAGTCTCATGGGCTCTCCTGCCCGGGCTGGCTTTGAACCGTGATCCTCAGATCTCAGCCTCCTGAGTAGCTGGACTGACAGGTACCTCTTATTTTTAATACTGTAGCCTCTACCCTTAGAGCCAGCTACTGCTGGCGATTTGAGTCAACATTAAAAAATAGACAAGAATAGTAAAAAAGGGATACAATGAGGTGCTATTTCAGGTTTGATAAGCAGAAGCAATGATTCTTGTCTGCTATTCACCGTCACTTTGATCCCAGAGATGCAATCTTTTATATCAGGATGGAAACGTTCTGGAATCTATCATCTGTTGATGGCTCCAATTTCTACAAGTGAAAAAGCGTGGCGCTATTTTTCTTTTTGGGTGGTTTAAAATCGACGGCTAAAGATGTGGTTACTTACTGATCTAATTCCAGGCAGATTTAAGAGAGACCCAAGAACTGGTACTCTTCTAATAAAGCCAATCACCACTGGAAAGAAACCCCTGGGAGACAGGAAAGAAAACACGGAAAAGTTATTAACACTCAGCAAGGCTTCAAAGCAAATTGAAGAGAAAGATCTGTTGAATGTCGGTGGCTCCTGCCTATAATCCTAGCTACTCAGGAGGCTGAGATCCGAGGATCACAGTTCAGAGCCAGCCTGGGCAGGAAAGTCCTTGACACGCTTATCTGCAATGAACCACCAAAAAAGTTGGCATGGAGCCGTGGCTCAAGTGGTAGAGCACCAGCCTTCAGGGAAAAAGCTAAGGTACAGTGCCCAGGCCCTGAGTTCAAGCCCTGGTACTTGTGAGTATCAAAAATAAGTAAGTAAGATAAAAATAAAGCCAATGCATAGGAGACGAACTTTTCCTGGGTCTTAAAACTAGGTACACAGAGTGAAGATATTTGAATGCTACAATTAGGAATATGAATCTGTGGAAAGGCAAATCAATGGATCAAAATAAAGTCAAATAAAGAAAGCAGCATTTTTTTTTTTTTTTAAAGAAACAGGTCTCTTATGATTTTCTAGTAGTATTAAGTTCAAAAGGATTTTTTTCCCCCTTCTTCTCAAGGCTGGCATTCTACCACTTGAGCCACAGCTCTACTTCTGGCTTTTTGGTGGCTAATTAATTGGTGATAAGAACCTCATGGGTTTTCCTGCCCAGGCTGGTTTTCCATCTGGATCCTTAGATCTCGGCCTCCTGAGCAGCTGGGATTGCAGGCGTGACGCACTGGGGCCTGGCTTGAGATTTGGGATTCTTGAGAGCCGATTTAGCATTTAATTCTTTCTCTTCTGTATCTTAGGGAAAATTCAGAGTCATAGATAGAGGAGAAGGGATATGCACTTCATAAACAATGCAGATCGACTATACTTGCAAGTATTTTCTCTTTTCCATGCTATTTACTTACTAACTAGCTCTTTCCAAACATGAACTCCACAAAATTGGCTAGTGTGTGCAATACTGACTTTTCCACTCTGTGTAGGCTAATGACACTGTGATCGAGAGACTGTAATTATAAAGTGCCAGATATTTACACTGAAATCTACCTTTTTCTATCAATTAATGAATTTAGTCATTTATTACCTGTCTACCTATCTTATTCATCCAGTTATCTAGTCTATCTACTCCATCTATCATCTATCTAATGATCTGTCTACTTATTCTATCATGTATGTATGTATGTATCTCTACGTGTTAGAATCTCTCTTTCTCTCTCTCCCTCCAGTTATTAGAAATACAAAAATCAGTGTATTAAAAATGCCAACAAAATGCACTTTACTGCACTGGAAATACAAGGGCAGTTTATATCTTTCCTAAGGCAGTCTGTATTATATAGTCTATAATGTATCTATATTCTGCAAACATTTTTATAGTTGACGGATCTCCAATTATAAGAAGAGAAGGGAGAGAGAGAGAAAATATTACACTGTCCCAAAAGAAATGTCCTCATTACCTGACTTAGGAAACGGTAACCCCTCTGTACATCACCTTTACAATAACAAGAACAATCAAAAAAGAAGACTCAACCCAAACAGAAGAGCACCGGAATACATGATCCTCTCCCAAACACGGACGTGAACACGGGCACCTGTGCGTGAGTTACCTGACAGGCTCGCTTCCTACCGGGAAAGAAAATGGTGACCTCACCTGAATAAAAGAAAGAATCCATAGATTTCGAAGATCATTCCTATCAAAGGCCAGCCGACCAGGACCACAAACACACCGCCCAGGAAAAAGCCCGTGGCTTTCATTTTATGTCTCTGGAAGAAGAATCTGAACGTTCTTTCTAAACCAATGACAAAAGCCAAACCAGCCACAAATAAAACCTAGGAAAGAGAGAAAACAACAACACAGGAAAACAGTAGTCTATACATACTGCATAAATATGAGAGGTCACAGCCATGAATGTAAGTAAAGGGAGTGAATCTGTTGGAATTTTATCCATCCATCCATCCATCCGTCCGTCCATCCATCCATTCATCCATCCATCCATCCATCCATCCACCCACCCACCAACTCATCCATCCATCCATCCATCAATACATGCATCCATCTATCCATCCATGCACCAATCCCTCCATCTACCCAGCTATTCATTCACCCAACATCCATCCACCCATCCATCCATTTTTGTGCCAGTGCTGGGGCTTGCACTAAAGAGTCTCACACACTCTTGCTTGGCATTTTTGCTCAAGGTTAGTGCTCTGCCACTTGAGCCACAACTCCACTTCTGGCTTTTTGGTGTCTGACTGGAGCTCAGAGTCCCCTGGACTTTCCTGTCTGGGCGGGCTTCCAACTGGGATCTGCAAATCTCAGCCTGCTGAGTAACTGGGATTACAGGTGTGAGCCGCCAGTGCCTGGCTGGCTCCCATGTGTTCGCCATGAGCCTTGGGAGTGTCTGTGGACAGGGGAGAGGCACTCCAGCTAGGAGGACAGTGGAAGGAAGAAAGCAAAGCCTGGAAGATGATGGTTTCATGAATCCCACGAGCCTGGTGGCTGGAGAAATAACAACACACCCAGCGATTTCCAAGCACTCCTATTTTCTACATGACCTCCTGTCTGTGCACAAGACCTGGCGACTAATGAAAATCTGTGTGTCTGTTGGGCACCCACAGCGCATGCCTGTCATCCCAGCTACTCAGGAGGCTGAGATCCGAGGATTGCAGTTGGAAGCCAGCCCGGGCAGAAAAGTTTGTGGGAAAGCCACAGAGGCTGGGTGGCCCTGAGTTAGAATCCCAGTACTGACATGAGCACGCGTGCATGCACACACACACACACACACACACACATATATGTGCACAAACACACCCTGTTTATTTTATTCAGTTCAATCTAATTTGACATCTCAGAAGTTTACAGTCAGAGAATTCTGGAACTTACCAGAATACGTCATTTTTAATAAAACTTGTTTTAATTACAGCCATTTTACTTCTCCTTTCTCTTCCTGTTCTAGCTGCAGGAATGACTGCTGCTTTTTTTGATCGGGCAAGCGCTATCAATCAGGTCATTTATTTGGGAAGTCCTACTTAGAGTCTGCTTCCCTTGAACACATTAGAAGTACCTGACATAGTTAAGGAATTAAAGCTTAAGTGTTTATCTTCTATCTAAGCTGCTGACAGGTTTGGCTCCTCACAGAGAGCGAGCGAGAGAGAGAGAGAAACGATGTCAAAGTAATTATGCGTGAGTCACAGTGAGTCATTTCTCCCAAATTGGACAGCGGGTAAAATGTGGAGGTAAAACTTAATCTTATGAGCCAGGGACCAGTGGCTTACTCCTGTCATCGTAGCTATTCAGGAGGCTGAGATCTGAGGACCAGGGTTTGAAACCAGCCTGGGCAGGAAAAGTCCTTGAGACTCTTATCTTCAATAAAGCACCAAAAAGCCAAAAAGGGAGCTGTGGATCAAGTGGAAGAGTGCCAGCCTTGTGGAGAAAAGTTTAGGGATGGTGTCCAAGCCCCAAGCACCAAAAATCAACTAAACACACACACCCTCACCCCCAAAACTTCCTTATAAATTGAGGTGAAATAAATACATCGAGAGACTCACATTTCCGATGGCCAATAGGGCTTTGTCAAAGAAGAGAATCATCCCAAAGAACAGGAAGAAAACTCCAAACCCGGTGAGGCCCATGCCAATTTCTGCAATGTTAAATTCTGTGGTTAGGGAAGCAGAAAAAGATGAGCTTCGTGCTCATCCCTGTAAGCTCAGAAAAGTTTTACTCTGGCAGACACAAGGAACCAGATCTCCCAAATTGCAGGTGAACTTCAACAGGACACTGATTAAGATCTGTGACAGCCAGGCGCTGGTGGCTCCCGCCTGTCACCCCAGCTACTCAGGAGGCTGAGATCTGAGGACCGAGGTTCGAGGCCAGGCCTGGGCAGGAAAGCCTTTGAGACTCTTATCTCCAATGAACCACCACAAAGACAGAAAGTGGAGCTGTTTTTCAAGTCAAAAAGCTAACAGGCGGCCGAGTTCAAGCCCTGGGAATAATGGTA
This sequence comes from Dipodomys merriami, assembly GCF_024711535.1. Classification (NCBI taxonomy): domain Eukaryota; kingdom Metazoa; phylum Chordata; class Mammalia; order Rodentia; family Heteromyidae; genus Dipodomys; species Dipodomys merriami. Next base: position 1,598,330 of record NW_027206446.1, on the reverse strand, counting down.
GTCACAACAAATGAAATAAATAAATAGAAATCAACTAGACACCAATGCAATAAGTATCAAGGTAGAATGTTTTTCACCACGACAAAATGCAGTAGCAACTTAAGACACGTGGAAAACACCTCCACCCGGCTCACCCTCGGGAATGAATCTTGGCTTTTCTTCTTGTTTCTTTTATACAGGGGGATGGTGCCATTACAGAATTCCCTTGCACAATGCTCTGGCCTTGGGCAGGGCCTGGCCACGCCCCCCAGCAGCACCTAGCCACGCCCCCCACCTCTGGCAAGTCAGCAGAATGAAGGCTGGTTTCTCACGAATTGCTTCCCAGTTCCATCTATAGCTGAGTGACACCGGACCTTCTTTGCTTATGCTACTCTAGTCAAAGTGTCTCACTTTCTTCAGTTCTGGTCCTGGGGCTGGAACTCAGGGCCTGGGTGCTTTCCAAAGCTGATGCTCTACCGCTTGAGCCACACCCCCACTGCAGGCTCTTCGGTGGTTCGTTGGGAGATCAGAGTCTCATGGATTTTCCCTGCCCGGGCTGGCTTAGAATCACGATCCTCCAGATCTCAGCCTCCTGTGTAGCTGGGATGACAGGCGGGAGCCATCGTGCTTGGCTAAATCTGTTCTCTTGGACTTTGGAAGGATGTGAATCAACACACTCATCCTTGTAAGTCTTCAATTCCAGAGAATCTTTGTGCATAGGATAAATCCTATTTTTCAACCTCATACTGCCCTCAGATCCCCCCAAGATCTCAGGCTTAATCACGTGTCTTCTTGGATGCTAGTACAGTGAAAAGCACAGACCGTTTTTTTTTTTTTTTTTTTAAATCAGTCCTGTGGCTTGAACTCTGGGCCTGGGCGCTGTCCCTCAGCTCTTCAGCTCAAGGGGAGCACTCTATCACTTGAGCCACAGCGCCACTTCCGGTTTTCTGGTGGCTCATTGGAGATAAGAGTCTTACAGACTTTTTTGCCCTGGCTGGGTTTGAACCGTGATCCTCAGATCTCAGCCTCCTGAGTAGATAGGATGACAGGCGTGAGCCACTGGCGCCTAGCAGCACAGACGTTTTTAACAGCAGAAGTAGGAGCAAGCCTGATTTCTGTCACTTTTCTTATGATGATATATTGAGTTTCTTTTGCATCTCAATTTATCGGGTTTGCAAGGCTCATAACATAATTAAGCAGACTGATTTATATAGAAGCACATGGCAAAAGGCATGAGAATGCTTCCATTCAATTGCCAGAAATGATAGATCAGAAAATAAGTAAATAAATAAATGCGTGCATGCCACTCACGCCTGCCATCCCAGCGACTCAGGAGGCTGAGATCTGAGCATCATGGTTTGATGCCATCCCAGTGAGACTTTTATCTCCAATGAACTGGCAAAAAGCCCAAAGTGGAGCTCTGGCTCAAGTGGTAGTGCACCAGCCTTGAACAACAACAACAAAAAATACCTCAGGGACAGTGCCCAGGCCCTGAGTTCAGGCCACAGGACCCACATAGACACAGACAGACTCACAAAACAAGAAAATACAAGTAATCCTTAAGATCACCACAAAGGAGTAGAAAAATGGCAATGTCCTATTGAAAGAAAAGGAAACACTGTAATGCTAACTTAGAAATGAAAGGCCCAGCCGGGTGCCAGAGGCCCATACTAACTACTCAGGAGGCTGAGATGGGAGGATCGTGGTTTGAAGCCAGCCAGGGCAGAAAAGTCCCCATGAGACTCTTACCTTTAACGAACCACTCCGAAACCCAAAGTGGTGCTGTGGCTCAAGTGGTAGAGCGCCAGCCCTGAGCACAAAGAGGTTCAGGGCCAGCATCCCAGACCCTGAGTTCAAGCTCCACAACCAACCAAAAGAAAGAAGGAAAGAAATGAAACAAGGTGCAGAGAATCCTGGATGGAGGGATGCTGATGCAATCATAGCTATAGCCAAGCCCAAAATTCACTTCTAGTAGAAGTCAGGGGTGACACTGACCGAGACGCACTGTCCGCCTCATCTGACTGGTGGAACTGAAACCCTTTGAGGAAGAAAAGAGCAAGACAGAAGAACAAGACAGGAAGGGAGAAAAGGAAAGGGAAGGGAATAGAGATAGATAGCTAAATTGACCGAAGAAGAAGAAGAAGGGAGAAAGATGAAGAGGTAGATAAATACAGAGATGGATGAAGAGACAGATAGGTAAGAGATGGATGGATGGATGGATGAATGGATGAATGGATGAATGGATGGATGGACAGACAGACAGCTAGCTATCTGGGATGGATGGGAAGGGGCCTCAGCCTTGCAGGGCAGGAAGAACCGTTTGGCCCAGGACATGGCTGGCCACGTGTGCTGCTGTTGGATGGCCCTGGCCATCAGCCCAGCCGCATCCACAATTCTGCAGGACGCGGCCACGAGGCCACGAGGCCATACATATCCTCTTGGTTCTTGGCTGGGGGGGGAACAAAGAAAAGTGGGGGGGGGAGGAAGAGAGACCCCGCCCCCCTCCCTTCATCCATCCATTTCCTCCTCAACATCCCAACCCCTGTTGAAAACGTGGATTAAAAAGCCAAACAAAGTCAAATCCTTGCAAGGAAGTCAACCACCACCAACCATCCCCCAAAACCCCACAAAAATCCAGGGGAGCTGGGGGGTGGGTGTGCTTGATTTTCAAAAGGAAAAAGCCACTGCGCCCCAACCCTAAGGGGGACACACGGATCATTTATTCACTCACCACATTGGAGCACCCCCCTACTGCCCCGCCATTGCCCTGCCCCTCCACTGACCCCCCCAGACCCCCACTGCCCTAACCCCCAGCCCCCCACTGCTCCCCATTGCCCTGCCCCCAGCCCCTCACTGACCCCCCAGCCCCCTCACTGTCCCCCATTGCCCTGCCCCTCCACTGTCTCCCACTGACCCCACCAACCCCCTCACTGCCCTACCCTCCAGCCCCCCACTGCCCCCCATTGTCCTGCCCCCAGCCCCCCACTGACCCCCATTGTCCTGCCCCCAGCCCCCCCACTGACCCCCATTGTCCTGCCCCCAGCCCCCCACTGCCCCCAGCCCCCCCATTGACCCCCATTGTCCTGCCCCCAGCCCCCCTGCCCCCCACTGCCCCCAGCCCCTCCACTGCCCCCCATTGTCCTGCCTCCAGCCCCCCACTGCCCCGCCCCCCAGCCCCCCACTGCCCCCCATTGTCCTGCCCCCAGCCCCCCACTGCCCTAACCCGCAGCCCCCACTGCCCCCAGCCCCCCCACTGCCCCCCACTGCCCCGCCCCCAGCTCCCCCACTGCCCCCCATTGTCCTGCCCCCAGCCCCCCCACTGACCCCCATTGTCCTGCCCCCAGCCCCTCACTGCCCCCAGCCCCCACACTGACCCCCATTGTCCTGCCCCCAGCCCCCCACTGTCTCCGCTGCCCCCAGCCCCCACACTGACCCCATTGTCCTGCCCCCAGCCCCCCACTGTCTCCGCTGCCCCCAGCCCCCACACTGACCCCATTGTCCTGCCCCCAGCCCCCCACTGCCCCCCATTGCCCCCAGCCCCCCCACTGCCCCCCATTGTCCTGCCCCCACTGCCCCCCACTGCCCCGCCCCCAGCCCCCAGCCCCCAGCCCCCCACTGCCCCCGTCCCTCAGCTCCCCACTGACCCCCCCCCAGCCCCCCACTGGCCCCCCAGCCCCCCACTGGCCCCCCAGCCCCCCACTGGCCCCGTCCCTCAGCCCCCCACTGGCCCCGTCCCTCAGCCCCCCACTGGCCCCCAGCCCCCCACTGACCCCCCAGCCCCCCCATTGACCCCATTGCCCCTCCCCCCAGCCCCCCAGTGAACCCCGGCTCGCAGCGCACGTGACATCTGTCATGTCCCCCCTCGGCCATCCGGCTGGGTTCAGGGGACCCACGGCGGGGTGGCGGGTCCGGGCGGATCCCGGGGTCCCCCCCCGCCCCCCGCCCCCCCGGCCCCGCGCTCACTCTGGGTGTCCGTCAAGGAGATCATGATTGCGGCGGCGACGCCCCGAAGCCCAGGGCGAGGAGAAAGCGGGGCGCCGAGCGCGGGGGGCGGAGGAAGCCGGGAGCGCCGCGAGCGCCGGCCGCCACGTCTTCCGGAAACACGCAGCCGGCCGCACCCCGCCTACAAGGCCCGGCCCCATTGGCCGCGCGCGCCCCCGGGCCCCGCCAATCCGCCGCGGCCTTGCTGGAGGCCGCGCCGCAGGCCCCGCCCCCCCCGCGGCGCGCGGCGGTGATTGGCCCGCCCGGCCCACCCGGAAGCGCCGTGGCGCCAAGGTTCGCGGAGGCGGCGGACGTCGCGGGGTTCGGGGTTCGGGGTTCAGGTCGGCGGCGCGGCGCGGGGCGGGCCGGGGCCGGGGCCGCGGGGGGAGCCGGGGGGGAGCCGGGGCCCAGTCTCTCCCGGTCCTCCCGGCCGGGCCGCGGCGCGGGGCCACGCGGGGTCACAGCGCTCCTAAATCGGGGCTCGGGGTTCCGTCACTGCATTCGGGGTTCAGGTGGGGTCACTGCATTCGGGGTTCAGTAGGGGTTCAGGTGAGGGCACTGCATTCGGGGTTTGGGGTTCAGGTGGGGTCACTGCATTCGGGGTTCAGGGTTCAGGTGGGGGCACTGCATTCGGGGTTTGGGGTTCAGGTGGGGTCACTGCATTCGGGGTTTAGTCGGGGTTCAGGTGGGGTCACTGCATTCGGGGTTTGGGGTTCAGGTGGGGTCACTGCATTCGGGGTTCAGTAGGGGTTCAGGTGAGGGCACTGCATTCGGGGTTCAGTAGGGGTTCAGGTGGGGTCACTGCATTCGGGGTTCAGTAGGGGTTCAGGTGAGGGCACTGCATTCGGGGTTTAGTAGGGGTTCAGGTGAGGGCACTGCATTCGGGGTTTAGTAGGGGTTCAGGTGGGGACAATGCATTCGGGGTTTGGGGTTCAGGTGGGGTCACTGCATTCGGGGTTTGGGGTTCAGGTGGGGGCACTGCATTCGGGGTTTAGTAGGGGTTCAGGTGAGGGCACTGCATTCGGGGTTTAGTAGGGGTTCAGGTGAGGGCACTGCATTCGGGGTTCAGTAGGGGTTCAGGTGGGGTCACTGCATTCGGGGTTCAGTAGGGGTTCAGGTGAGGGCACTGCATTCGGGGTTTAGTAGGGGTTCAGGTGGGGACAATGCATTCGGGGTTTAGTAGGGGTTCAGGTGGGGACAATGCATTCGGGGTTTGGGGTTCAGGTGGGGTCACTGCATTCGGGGTTTGGGGTTCAGGTGAGGTTACTGCATTTGGGGTTTAGTAGGGGTTCAGGTGGGGACAATGCATTCGGGGTTTAGTAGGGATTCAGGTGGGGCCAATGCATTCGGGGTTTAGTAGGGGTTTGGGGTGCGGGGCGTGGTCTCGAGGCAGAGGTCAGGGCCCGGAGCACTGGCCCCGGTTCTCCTGACCGCCGCCCCCAGCCCCCCAATGGCTGTGCTGTGCTGCTGGAGAGTGTGGCAGGGCAGCCTGTCTGCAGCCTGGCACAGTGCACTCTACACCCGGCGAGCTCCCACCGCTCAGCTGGGGGCTTTGGGGAAAGAGCCACATAACCAGAACAGTGGTGTCCACAAACGGAAGGGCAGGCTCCCCCTGTCACCCTGTAATCCCAGCTACGCAGGGGGCTGAGAGCTGACCTTCAGGGCTGGAAGCCAGCTAGGGCAGGAAAGGCCCTGAACCTCTTATCACCAAGAAACCACCCCCAAAAAGCCCCAAGTGGAGCTGTGGCTCAGGTGGTAGAGGGCCTGCCTTGAGCCCAAGAGCCAGGTAAAAATGGCTCACAGCAGGCTGTGCATTTTTGCTGGGGTCACACATTCTAGTGGAATTGTGGGGTTTTTGTTTGTTCATGTTTGCCAGTCCTGGGACTTGAACCCAGGGCCTGGGTGCTGTCCCTGAGCTTCTTTGGCTCAAGGCTGGTGCTCTACCACTTGAGCCACAGCACCAATTCCGGCTTTTTCTGTGTGTGTGGTGCTGAGGAATTGAACCCAGGGCCTCATGCATGCTAGGCGAGCGCTCTACCACTGAGCCACCTGCCCAGCCCAGTGGATTTGTTTCACATTTGCTCTTTTCTTTCTCTCTGTGTAGCTGGATGATCCTTAGCGTTGTTGATGTGATTTTGCACTTTTCCAGAATCTAGAGGGATTTCTCAAAAACGCTGCTGTGATTTTTAACAGGGCATCGCCATCTGTCATTTCCTTTCTTGGTTTCTGAGTGTGTGCATGTGCACATGGAGGCTTGAACTCAGGGTTACCTGCTCTTCCCCTGTTTTTTTTTTTTTTTTTCACTCCAGGCTGGCACTCTACCACTTGCGCCACGCCTCCTCTTCTAGCTTTTTGGTGGTTCATTGGTGATGAGTTTTTTGGATTTATCTGTCTGAGCTGGATTTGAACTGGGATCCACTACTCAGCCTCCTGAGTAGTGAGGGTTACAGGCGTGAGCCACTGGGGTCTGGCTTAGCTCTTCAAAGTTTTATTTTAATTAAATTATTTGTGTGTGTGTACATCCATGCTTAGATATGGATTATCAGTAACCGAATATTCTCATTATTATTATTATTATTATTTTGTCAGTCCTGGGACTTGAACTCAGGGCCTGGGCACTGTCCCTGAGCTCTTTCATTCAAGGCTGGCGCTCATCCACTTTGAGCCATAGTCCACCTCCAGTTTTCTGGTGGTTCATTAGAGATCAGAGTCTCAGGGACTTTTCCTACCCTGGCTGGCTTCAAACTGTGATCCTCAGATCTCAGCTTCCTGAGGGGCTGGGATGACAGGCGTGAGCCACAGCACCCGGCCCAACGTTTTTGTTGTTAATTCTTCCCGTGGTGCTGGGGACTCAAGGAAGCATTTTATAAGACTCTGTACTTCTAGTTCCTGCTCTCTCTCAGCTGCATTCCTGACTAAAATCGTATTGCTGGGTTTTGTTGTTGTTTTTAATTATGTTTTTTTTGTCTCCGTTTCTTAGAAGGAAATTTGATCTCCAGTTCCATTTTAGAATGGCATCCCTTTCAGGTTAGTGGATGTAATTCCTCTTCATAGTTTCTTTCTGTTCCCTTTCAAGTGGTGTGCTTTTGATTTTTTTAAAAGAGATTTGGGTTAAAGATTCTGATTCTAGAAATGACAGGCCTTGGCAGCTTTTTCCACCATGGTGAAAGGTACACAACACTCAGCGTTTGACTGAGGGTAGGTGCTGGTGGCTCACGCCTGTCACCCTGGCTGACTCAGGAGGCTGAGATCAGAGGATTGCAGTTCTAACCCAGCCTGGGCAGGAAAGCCCATGAAGACCCTTTATCTCCAATGAACCAGCGAAAAACCGGAAGTGGAGCCGTGGCTCAAGTGGTCAAGCTCCAGGCTTGAGCACACAAATTCAGGGACAGCGCCTAGGCCCTTGAGTTCAAGCCCTAGGAGACACACACACTGGACTAACTCCCTGTAGTCAACTGCTTCTCCTCTGCCTTGCAGCGCTCACCGAAGAACTGGAATCTGTCACCAGCGAGCTCCATGCAATTGAGCTGCAAATCCAAGAACTGAGCCAGAGGCAGGAAGAACTTCTTCAGAAAAAGTCCGTCCTAACCAAGAGAATAAAGCAGTGTTGCCAGGACTCTGGTGCCGGGACAAGTACTGAGGGGGACTCTTCCCCTGCCGCTTGGAATAAAGAAGGTTTCCTCTTTCTTTCCTTTTTTTGGGGGCTGGGGGGCAGTCCTGGACTTGAACTCAGGGCCCAGGCACTGTCCTTGAGCTGCTTTTGCTCAAGGCTGGCGCTCAACCACTTGAGCCACAGCGCCACTTCTGGTTCTCTGGTGATTCATTGGAGATCAGAGTCTCATGGACATTCCTGCCCGGGCTGGCTTTGAACCACAGTCCTTTGATTTCAGCCTCCTGAGTAGCTAGGATGACAGGTGTGAGTCACTGGCACCTAGCTTCCTTTATTTTTAATTTTTGGTGCCAATACTGGGACTTGAACTCGGGCTCTCAAAGCTGGTGCTCTTATCACTTGAGCCACGACTCTGCTTCTAGCTTTTTAGTGGTTCATTGGAGATAAGAGTCTCATACGCCTTTCTCCCTGGGCTGGCTTGGAATCGTGATCCTCGGATCTCAGCCTCCTGAGCAGCTGGGATGACAGGCGGGGTCACCAGAGCTCAGCCTCCAATGCCATTTCTATTCACTTGACTTTGCTTGTATAGCTGAGTGACAGTCATTTCAACCTTCTGATGATCAACGGTTATGAATCTGGCCCCGATTGGCCTCGCAGTCACTCCTGGATTATCACCCTCATCTTTCTCTCCCTTTCTAGATTTCCCTTGGTCGAGTAAAGTTAAAGAGGTTCTGAAAAACGTCTTTAAACTGCCAAAGTTCCGACCCCTTCAACTTGAAACAATTAACGTGACCATGGCCGGGAAGGAAATATTTCTTCTTATGCCAACGGGAGGAGGAAAGAGTTTGTGCTACCAGTTACCTGCGTTGTGTTCAGAGGGTGTGTGCCAAGAACTTCCCACTGAAATCATTTCTCTAAACAGATAAATATACATTGTGCCTGTGCTGGGATTTGAACTCAGGACCTGGGCGCTGTCCCTGAGTATTTTGCACTCAAGGCTGGTGCTCTACCACTTGAGCCACAGCATCACTTCTGGTTTTCTGGTGGTTCATTGGAGATGAGAGTCTCACAGACTTTCCTACCCAGGCTGGCCTTGAACCTCGATCCTCAGATCTCAGCCTCCTGAGTAGCTGGGATGACAGGTGGGAGCCACCGGTGCCCGGCTTTAAATTCGATTTTGATTTTCTCTTTTAGGTTTTACACTGGTGATTTGCCCGTTGATCTCTCTGATGGAGGACCAGTTAATGGTTTTAAAACAATTGGGCGTGTCGGCCGCCATGTTAAATGCTTCTAGTTCCAAGGTATATGTGAGCGGATTATTGTTCTCTTAGTTTAAACTCTTTACTGAAACCTTTAAAATCCTAAACTGTTCTATCTGTGCATTACGGACTGTCTCATGAGCTAAGCGTGGTTTTGTGGGTTCTATGGGCTTGGTTGGTTTCTTTTGGTTCCAGGACTGGGGCTTGAACTCAGGGCCTGGGCGCTATCCCTGAGCATGGTTGCTCTAAGTTAACACTCGAGCCACAGCGCCACTGTTTTATCTGTCCAGGGAAATAATGCTTGTAAGGTCAGCAGTGATGATCGCTGACTCAGTGAACTCAGTGGAGAAGAAGCTGGCAGGCAGGTTGGGCTCACATCACCTCAAGGTACTGAACTTGAAGCTTCTAGAACACTGAGGAGGGTCAGGAGCTTCGTGAGCAGGTTCACGCTTACCAAAGAGAGGGCTGGAAGACAATCAGGTGCTTAGATCTCACTCAGTGAACAAGTTCAGCGACATTCCAGCTCCGTGGGCAGGAAAAGCCAGAGATAGAAGGCTCCAGAAAAACAGGCCTGGTTTCTTCAGCAAGTAATTGAAAACGAGATCAAAGAAGCCAGGCGCTTGGTGGCTCACACCTGTCATCCCAGCTGCTCAGGAAGCCGAGATTTGAGGATCGAGGTTCAAAGCCAGCCCAGGCAGGAAAGTCCATGAGACTCTGATCTCTAACGAACCACCAGACAACCAGCCATGAGCACAAAAGCTCTGGGACAGCGTTCAGGGTGTGAGTTCAAGCCCCAGGGCTAGTACCAAAAACAAACAAACAAAAGAACCATACATACAAGAAGGATCAAAGAGCCTATGGATCCATCAAGCCCATATATAATCCAAGGCTTAAGTATTATCTGCACTGTAACCTTTTGGGCAGTGCTGGAGTTTGAAGTCGACCTGGGGCTTAATCTGTTGTTTGGGAGGCTGGTACTTGACCACTTGAAACACGGCTCCAGTCCAGCATTTTGCTGGTTAAGTGCAGATAAAGGCACTTCTCTGCCCAGGCTGGCTTCTAACCACAGCTTCTAGGTCTCAGCCAGAATTCCAGGCCTTCCTTTCCTTTTTCCTCTCTTCCTCTCCCTTCCCTCTCTTTTCCTCTATTAGGGGTTGAACTTAGGGCCTACGTCTTGTCCTGTAGCTTTGTTGCTCAAGGCTGGCGCTCTACCACTTGAGCCACAGCTCCACTTCTGGCTCTTTTGGTGATTCATTGGAGATAGGAGTCTCACAGGACTTTCTTGCCCAGGCTGGCTTTGAACTGCGATCCTCAGATCTCAGCCTCCCGAGTAGCTGGCATAATGGGCGTGAGCCACTGGCACCCGGCTCTGCTCAGTTTGGAAGTTGGGTCTCACTTCGGGCCAGCCTGAACCACGGTTCCCATTCTCCTTCCTGCCGTGGCTGGGCTAGTCGGTGCGTGACACAGCTTCTCCTGTTGAGATGGGGGTCTTGTCTTTAACCTGGGTTCATCTCGCGTCTGCCTTCCTGATTGTAGCCTCTGGAGTGGCTGGGATTACAGATGGGAGCTACAGAGCCAGCAAAACAAGTGGCTGTAGCTCAGTATACCCAGGCCGCGCGGAAGCGGAGTACAAGGGTGTAATTCCAGCCTCCATGAGCCTCGCATCTGTTTCTAGCCGGGCCTGGGACTGCTGCCGTCCGCTTTGGGCTTGGGAACCGCCCTCAGCCAGCCTACGTCGGCTCCAGCCGTCCCTTCTGCCCCCTTTTCCCAGGAGCACGTCAAGTGGGTACACGCCGAGATGGTGAACAAGAACTCCGAGCTGAAGCTGATTTACGTGACGCCGGAGAAGATCGCCAAGAGCAAGATGTTCATGTCCCGCCTGGAGAAGGCCTACGAGGCCAAGAGGTTCGCGCGGATCGCCGTGGACGAGGTTCACTGCTGCAGCCAGTGGGGACACGACTTCAGACCCGGTGTGTACACGCCGCCGCGCACCCCGAGGATGCCCAGCCTCCCCGTACGCTGGCTGCAGATCGGGGAGGATCGTGGTTGAAGCCAACCTAGGCAGAAAGACCCACGAGACTTCCCATCTCCCAGCCAGCCAGCGAGATGCTTGACTGGAGGCATGGCTCAAGCGGTAGAGCACCAGTGGAGAGCCAGAAAGCTGAGTGAGTTCCAGGCCCTGAGTTCGAATCCTACCACTGGGAATCACTGTGTGTTTGCCTTCCTGATGGGTCTCCATACCAATCTTTCGTCTTGTTTCTGGTGGTAACAGAGATCGAACTCAGGGCCTGGAGCTCGTCATGAAATGCTCTACTACTTGACTCATGCCCCGGGCTGTTGAGCTTTTAGGATGTTTGCCAGATAGAGGCTGGTGCTTTTGTCCACGTCCGTCCTGGATCGTAATCCTCCTAACTTCCACTTGCCAGGAAGCTGGGATTATAGCTGTGCACTACCATGCCTGGCTCCCAAGAACAGGTGTGCGGGCGGGTGTGTCTTGGCTTTGTGTTTCCCGGGCTGGCTTCTGCGATCCTTCAGTCTCAGCCTCCTGTAGCGAAGCCTGTGTGTTCTAGAAGAGTAACAAGGGATTGCAAGTTGATCTTTGTAGCTACGGCTGGCCGAGTCCTGGACGAGCCACAGCCTTCCAGGTCCACCGACCGAGCCTGCATTGTTTACCTCTTGCAGATTACAAGGCCCTGGGGATCTTGAAGCGCCAGTTCCCCAACACGTCGCTGATGGGGCTCACCGCCACCGCCACGCAGCACGTCTTGAAGGACGTGCAGAAAATTCTCTGCGTCCAAAACTGTATGACGTTCACCGCTTCGTTCAACCGGCCCAATCTGTATTACGAGGTGCGGGACTTCCGCGGCCGCGTACTCTTTTACGATGGTGATTTTTGAGGGTTGGCGTCACCCGCCTGAATCACAGCTCCACTCCAGGCTTTTTGGGTGGTTCATTGGCGATAAAGAGTCTCCTGGACTTCCCTGTCCAGGCTGGCTTTGAACCCGTGATCCTCACCTCTCAGCTTCCTGAGTGGCTGAGATTACAGGCATGAGCTACTAGTGTCCGGCTAAGCCCCTCAGACTGTGGTGGTTTGTTTTTCTAGGTTCGCCAGAAACCCTCGAACGCAGAGGATTTCATTGAGGACATTGTAAAGCTCATTAATGGCAGATACAAAGGACAATCAGGTAACGTTAAAAAATAAACCAGCCTTGGGGACTGAGAGAGAACTTTCCAGAAAGAATAACACTCTGGTGGTTACACTGATGGAATGAATGACTGACGCCCTGGAAGTGGTGAGTTAGGGTAGGTGACCGTGTTCCATTGGGACATCAGTTGATCTGGGGATCTTACAAACCCAAAGTGACGTTTTTCTCAAGTCAGAACCAGGCGTTTAGGAATTGTCTCATGGCTTTTGCTTTGTTTTAAATGTCTTCCTCTCTCCTCCCTTCCCTCCCTTCCTTTTTTTTTTTTTGCTTCTTTCCTTTCCTTTAGTTTTTGTTTGTCCTGGGGTTTGAACTCAGGTTTCTGACCTTTTACTAATTCATTGAAGACAAGGGTCTCTTGGATTTGTCTGCCCAGGCTGGCTTTGAACCACGATCCTCAGATCTCAGCCTCTTCCTTAGCTAGGATGACGGGTGTGAGCCACTGGTGCCTGGCCCACGAGACTCTGATTTTCAGTAAACCACCAAAAAAAAAAAAGCCGCAAGTGGAGCTGTGGCTCAAGTAGTAGAGCACCAGCCTGGAGCAAGAAAGCTCAGGGACGGCGCCCAAGCTCTGGGTTCAAGCCCCCCCAGAACTGCCACAAAAAGTGAAAATGAGAAAACAATTATCACCCAAGCCGGGCGCCAGTGGCTCCCGCCTGTCATCCCAGCTACTCCGGAGGCTGAGATCTGAGGATCATGGTTCAAGGCCAGCCCAGGCAGGAAAGTCCATGAGACTCTTTTCTCCATCGAACCCCCAGGAAACCGGAAATGGTGCCGTGGCTCAAGTGGTAGAGCGCCCGCCTTGAGCTGAAGAGCTCAGGGGCAGCGCCCAGGCCCTGAGTTCAAGCCCCACGACCGACCAAAAATAAAAAGTATCACCCAAGTCAAGATATGCATAGGGTCTTAGAATTTTCTAGAATGTTTTCTCTACCCCTCCCCTCCCGGGCCTGGTCTTACCAAACGTGTCGCGTGGCAGATTGTGTCCCCTCCCAGGGACTGTGGCATGCAGTAGCTCACGCGGGGTCCTGTGTCCTGTAGGAATCGTGTACTGTTTCTCGCAGAAGGACTCGGAGCAGGTCACCGGCAGCCTGCAGAGGCTGGGCGTGCGCGCGGGCGCCTACCACGCCAACATGGAGGGAGAGGACAAGACCAAGGTCCATACGAGATGGGCGACCAATGACCTCCAGGTGAGCCGCCCTCCCCCTCCCCTCCCTCCCCGCCTCCCCTGGCCCGGGGAAAGGCTCTGACCCCGCCCCGCGGCGGCTGACGTGTGCAAACGTCCTCAGGTCGTGGTGGCCACGGTGGCGTTCGGGATGGGCATCGACAAGCCCGACGTGAGGTTCGTGATCCACCACTCGATGAGCAAATCCATGGAGAATTACTACCAAGAGAGCGGACGGGCAGGTACGCACGGAGACCCCCATCTGCTGGGCTGCGTGGTGGTGAACTCAGGGCCCTGACGCTGCTCCTGAGCTTTTGGACTCAAGGCTGGTGCTCTACCATTTGAGCCAGAGCTCCACTGCTGGCTTTTTGCTGGGTCCTTGGGGATAAGCCTCACGGACTTTTCCTGCCCAGGCTGGTTTTGAACCGTGATCCTCTCGATCTCAGCCTCCTGAGTAGCTGGGGTGACAGGTGGGAGCCATTGATACCCCAGGTTTGGGTGTTGGTTTTAACACAATCTCTTGGAAGTTTCCAGATGTAATGGGAATCTCTGTGGGCATCCGAATTGTATTTCCCTGTTAGGGTTTATTGACATAATTAGGCAAACTCAAGCTCTTCCCGCTCGCCCCAGGCCGAGATGATCAGAGAGCGGACTGCATCCTGTACTATGGGTTTGGGGACATCTTCAGAATCAGCTCCATGGTGGTCATGGAGAACGTCGGGCAGCAGAAGCTGTACGAGATGGTGTCTTACTGCCACAACATAAGCATGTAAGCCGCACGCCTTCCTCTGCTCTGCCTTGTTTTTGTTTTTCTGTGCTAGTACTGAGATTCGAACTCAGGACCTGGCACTTTGACTGGGCTATTGTTTGGCCCCAGGCTGGTGCGCTACCACGTTGAGCCACAGCTTCTAGCTTTTTGGTGGTTCCTTGGAGATAAGAACCTCATGGGTGTTTCTGCCCGGGCTGGCCTCGAACCCGGATCCTCAAGCTCCCAGCCTCCGGAGGAGCCCCGGCCTCCGTTCTTCAGGCTGGATCAGGGACTCAGGCCGGCGTTGGTGTCTTGTCACCTGGTTGCAGGTGTCGCCGCGTGTGCATCGCTCAGCACTTTGATGAGGTGTGGAACTCGGATGCCTGTGACAAGATGTGTGACAACTGCTGTAAAGACGCGGGTAAGTGCGCCACCTTGTGGGCCCTCCCTGGCATATCTGCCCGGCCGGGACTGCAGGGGGTGGGCGGGAGACCAAGGGGACCACACCAGTGAAACACGGGGTCTCTACTTGCCTTTCCCAGACTCAAAAACAGTGCAGACTTTTAGATGAAAGGCAGCCACGTCGCATGGACACAAGCATGATTCCCAGTGCGGCCTGGCCCATGCACAATGTGTAGCTAATAAGGAAAAGCCAGCAGTTCTCCGATTGGAAATACTGTGATGTACTATTAAGACCAGGCGCTGGTGGCTCCCGCCTGTCATCCCAGCTACTCAGGAGGCTGAGATCGGAGGATCGTGGCTCAAAGCCAGCCCGGGCAGGAAAGTCCTTGGGACCCTGACTTCTAATAAACCACTCAGAAAACTGGAAGTGGTGCTGTGGTTCAAGTGGTAGAGCGCCAGCCTTGAGCTGAAGAGCTGAGGGACAGCGCCCAGGCCCAGAGTTCAGGCCCCACGACCGGCAAAAAAAACCCCAAAAAACGAAAAATATGAACCGCAAGCTGGGCGCTGGTGGCTCCCGCCTGAATTCACAGCCGCTCCACAGGCTGTGATCACAGCTTTGTGTTTCAAAGCCGGAGAGGAAAGAAAAGTCCACGAGACTCTTTATCTCCAGTGAACCATCAAAAAGCAGAAAGTGCAGGTGTGTGGCTCAAGTGGTAGAGCGCCAGCCTTGAGGGTAAAAGCTAAGGGAGAGCGTGAGGTCCCGAGTTCAAGCCCCGGCACTGGCATGTACACACACACACACACACACACACACACACACGTGTTTAGGATGCCTCACACTGGTGGTGGATTTTATTCTATTTTTTTGTCGGTTGTGGGACTTGAACTCAGGGCCTGGGTGCTGTCCCTCAGCTCTTCAGCTCAAGGCTGGTGCTCTACCACTTGAGCCACGGCGCCACTTCCAGTTTTCTGAGTGGTTCATGGGAGATCAGAGTCTCACGGACTTTCCCACCAGGATCCTCCGATCTCAGCCTCCTGCGCAGCTGGGATGGCAGGCGGGAGCCGGGGCGCCGGGCTGAGGGTGGGTCTTACACCAGGGTGCTCACACCCGGCCTGTCCCCTGCAGCAGTGGAGGAGAAGAACGTCGCGGGACACTGCAGGGAGCTGGTGCAGATCTTGCGGCAGGCGGAGGGGCTGGGCGAGAAGCTCACGCCCCTGAAGCTCTTGGACTCCTGGCTGGGCAAAGGCCCCGCGAAGCTGAGGGTGGCCGGCGTGCTGGCTCCCGCGCTGCCCCGGGAGGAGCTGGAGAAAATCATCGCGCACCTGCTCCTGCAGCAGTACCTCAGGTAAGTACCGGGCACAGCACCTCCCGCTTCCGGATGCCCTGCCGGGTGCCGTGGCTCCCGCCTGCCATCCCAGCCCCTCAGGAGGCTGAGGGCTGAGGATCGCAGTTCACAGCCAGCCTCAAGAAAGTCCCCGAGACTCTGATTGCTAAGGAACCACCAAAAGGCTGGACGTAGAGCTGTGGCTCACGTGGTAGAGCGCCAGCCTTGAGCAAAAAAAAAAAAAAAAGCTCAGAGACAGCACCCAGTCCCTGAGTTCAAACCCTGGGACTGGCACATGCACACGCACGCACCACACACCTGTTTTGTAATGAATTGCAGCAGAATCTGCTCGAAACGATTTAAGAAACTCCACCTTTAATTAACCGCCACACATCCCCAAAAGTACACAACTCTCCTCTAGATTGTTTCACTATAAAATACCCCAAAAAATCAATGTGTAAAATCTTTTCATAGTAAACCTTATCAATAGAACATTCTTAGCCCAAACCCTTGCAGGTTTATTGCTTAATTTAGAACTGATGCTTTTATTGCCATGTGTTGTAATAATAGACTCATTTGCAGGGGGCTGGGAAGGTGGCTCAGTGGTAGAGCGCTTGCCTTGCATGCCTGAGGCCCTGGGTTCGATTCCTCAGCACCACATAAGAAAAAAGCCGGAAGTGGCGCTGTGGCTCAAGTGGTAGAGCGCTAGCCTTGAGCTGAAGAGCTGAGGGACAGCGCCCAGGCCCTGAGTTCAAGCCCCACAACTGGACCGACCCCCCAAAAAAATAGACTCATTAACAAACTTAGTTGGAACTGAAAACTGACCCACATGGACAAGGATGAGATAAATGCTTTAAAGTAAAAAATATATGTGTGTATATAAACATATATTTTATATATATGTATATAAATTATATACACACACACACACACGTATATATATATATATAAAATGTTTGAGCTGGACATGGTGGCTTTTACCCAGTCTCAGCTGGTCAGGAGGCAGAGGTTGGGAGGATCACAGTTTGGGGCCAAGCCCTATCTCAACTAACAGGGCAGGAAGGGGTGTTTCCCGGCTTTAACCCCAGCTACACTGGAGGCACAGGGAGGAGGAGCATTATCGTTTGAGGCTGACTCTGAGTGAGTAAAAATGCACAGCACCCTATCTGAAAATTAAAGTAGAAAGAGGGCTGGGGGGCGGGATTCAAATGGTAGAGCGCCTGTCTAGCAAGTGTGCAATCTGGGTTCAAACCCAGGACTGCCAAAAATCAGCATCATCAAAAGGGTTGTGGGTGTCGTTCAAGTGATTCGCTACTTGTTTAGCATGCAAGAGACCGGGGTTCAAGTCTCAGTAGGCAAAGAAATATTTGTATTAAAAATGGGTGTGTTGGGGCTGGGAAGGTGGCTCAGTGGTACAGCGCTTGCCTTGCATGCCTGACGCCCTGGGTTCCATTCCTCAGCACCACATAAGCAAAAAGAAAAAAAGCTGGAAGTGGCGCTGTGGCTCAAGTGGTAGAGCGCTAGCCTTGAGCTGAAGAGCTGAGGGACAGAGCCCAGACCCCGAGTTCAGGCTCCATGACCGACAAAAGAAAAAAAAAAAAGATAGGTAAAGGATGGATGGATGGACAGGTAGAGATAGGTAGATAGAATCTTTGTTTCTGGAAATGATCTTACTATGGAAATGTTTTTGTTTTTTTTTTTTTAACCTCTGAGAGAACAGGAAAATGAGACATTTCTCTAAAGTCTCTATCCCTTGAGACACTGGATGCAAGCTCTTTGGTTATTAAAAGCATACTGCTTGGAAGTGGCGCTGTAGCTCAAGTGGTAGAGCGCATGCCTTGAGCTGAAGAGCTGAGGGACAGCGCCCAAGCCCAGAGTTCAAGCCCCACGACCAAAAAAAAAAAAAAGCACACTGCTTGGTGTTGGGAAGGTGGCTCAGAGGTAGAGCGCTTGCCTTGCATGCCTGAGGCCCTGGGTTCGATTCCTCAGCACCACATAAGCAAAAAGAAAAAAGCCGGAAGTGGCGCTGTGGCTCAAGTGGTAGAGCGCTAGCCTTGAGCTGAAGAGCTGAGGGACAGCGCCCAGGCCAGAGTTCAGGCCCCAGGACTGGACCCCCAAGAAAATGTGTGTGTGTGTGTTGTGGTACTGTTACTGAGTCTTGAACTCAGGGCTTCTGCTTTGATTGACTTTTGTGCTCAAGGCTGGTGCTCCACCACTTGAGCCACAGTGCCACTTCGGCCTTTTTGGTGGTTCATTGGAGATCAGAGTCCCACAGACTTTCCTGCCAGGGCTGGCCTTGAACCCTGATCCTCCGATCTCAGCCTCCTGAGTAGCTGGGATGACAGGCGTGAGCGCCGGCGCCCGGCTAGCCCCGGGCGTGGGTTCTCCTCTGTGAACGGGTTGGTTGCGTTCCGTTTCTGTGACCCGTGGTTTTCTGCCTGTTTTCTGCCTGTGAAGGGAAGATTACAGCTTCACGGCGTACGCCACCATCTCGTATTTGAAGGTGGGACCGAAAGCGAATCTTCTGAGCAGCAAGACACACGTCATCGCCATGCAGGTGAAGAAGGCCGCCGCCGCCGCCACCGGCAGCCTCAGGGTAACGGAGAGCCTTGGCTCCATTTGCACGCGCGTGTGTCCACACAGCGCCCGTGTCTGTGCCCCCGCCCGAGAGTCACAGAACCCGAGACACAGGCCAGGGGATTTTCTTCCTATGTGGATGCTCAGTTTGAAAATATGAATTTCGACTAGACTAAGGGAGGCCAAGCGTGGCCCACCTGGTAGATGCGAGCATTCCTTTTCTTTCAAAGGTATTTATGTTGCAGCTGTGGGGCTTGAACTCAGGGCCCTTGTGCTCAGGGCTGGCGCTCCAGCACTTCTGAGCCACAGCTCCACCCCTGGTTTTCTGGTGGTTCTATGGAGAGCAGAGTCTCACAGATTTTCCTGCCCGGGCTGGCCTTGAACCGTGATCCTCAGATCTCAGCCTCCTGAGCAGCTGGGATGACAGGCGGGAGCCACGGGCGCCCAGCAGAGATCCCATTGCAAACCCCACTCTCAGATGCTCCTAGGGGAAGAAGACAAAAGGCGCAAGTCCTTTGGACCTCGAAAGCATACAAAAAATCATATTTATCGAGATGGACGCCAGGAAATGGAAAGGAGGTTTTTTATTTATTGCTGTTTTTTGTTTTCCTTTAGTCTTGTATGTGGGTTTGTCTGTCTCTGGGAGGGTGAGGGGGGCACAGAAATGGGGGGACAGAGGGGGAAACCAAGGCAGCCGTTGTCCTCACTGGACACCAGGTGGAGAATGAACTCTCCCACGCGTGGGTGGGGCCGGGAGCTTTGGTCTGTGTGTGTGCTGGGCACCACCAGTGGGTTTTGGGGTTCCTGGCAGTCTCGTTCTGGCACAGAACTCCGCACCCCCATTCCCAGCAGGCCTCAAGAGCGCGCGGACACAGGAAGGGTGTTGTGAGCTTAATGAGGAGCGGGGCTTGGAAGTGGTCCCGGCTGATCTTGGGATTTTCTTGTAGGTGGAGTCATCCAACACTTCTCGGTCGGATCGAGCTGGTGAAGTGGGGGAAAGGGACGCTTCGGGAAACTTCCAGAAGTCGGCACGCACGCCGCAGCACTCTGGGGCCAAGAAGAGGAAAGCGGAGGATGATGGATGAGACGCTGCGCATCCTGGCAGGAGCATGCGCGCAGGGCGGGCGGGCGTCGGCCCCGCGTCTGCACATGGCCCTCTCTCAAGGCCTCGCTGCAGATTTGAGGACTAGGAGCCCCTGGGACGCCCAACACGGCAAAGGACGTCATTTTCCAGCATGAAACAAGGGAAAAGAAATCCCGGCTCGATCACATAGCTGATAGAGAACTTCCTGGAACCGTGGGGGGCTCTGCAGACCTCCACCTACCTGACTGTGTTTACTTCCGCTGTAACTTGCGGTTACCTTCCTCCGTGTGTGACTGCTGCTCCTGCTCTCGAACCCACAGCCTCCCGATCTCCTCCCCTGTTTTCGCTTGGCCCACGGCTGGTGAGCCATGCCCCCGTTCTAGCTTTTCGCTGGTCTTCAGAGGTGAGAGCCTCAAGGATTCGAATGGTCCTCCCTGTGGTGTCAAACTGTCAGCCTCCTGAGTTGCTGGAATTACAGGCATGAGCACTGGTACCTGGCTGTGCCTTTTTTTTGGTGCTTGTGGTGGGATTTGAACTCAGAGCCTAGTGTGCTGCAACCTGAGCTTTTCTGCTCAAGGGCCAGTGCTCTACCACTGGAGCCACAGTGCCAACTTGGACTTCTTGCTGGTTTACTGAAGAGTCCTACTGACTTTTCTGGCCAGGCTGGCTTTGAACTGCGATCCTTAGATCTCAGCTTCCTGGGTAGCTGGGATTACAGGCGTGAACCACAGAGCTAACTTTGAACAGCAATATGACTCTGATGTAGGCTCATCATGCCCAGTGAGTGACATCTATTCAGCTGAATAATGTAGATGCCAGGTGATAAAAAAAAAACAGCTGTAATTCAAATACAAAGAAGGCGTTATTACCAATCTTAACAAGCAAGGCGCTCCCACCATTTTATTTAAATAAAACTCAAGAGCTTTCACAATCCCAGCTTGGTTTTGCGGCTTTCCGGGGAGTGGAGGCGCGCTGAGCGCTTGGTGGCGAAGCTGAATTCACCTGAGCAAATGGGGTGAGTTTAAAACACAAACACCGGGCGACTGGGGATTTCTTCACGTAGGTGGTGCGTGTTTTCCGATCAGAACGAGGCATCTTTCAATAAATTATGTACTCGGATCTTATCGTAAGCAGTTGTCTTTCTCTTCAGGTTTTCCAGCAAAACCATGGTCGCTTCTGCATTTAGGACTCCAAAGTGACTCATTAAATCGGAGACTCCTTCCTGTGGTTCTTTGAGAAACTCCCATGCTATGCTAGTCAAAATAATCTTCTATGTCAACGTTGGGGTCCAGGAGGTCTTCTCCGTAGGGGGACAGGTCCATTTGGTTTAAGATGAGGTTTTCGAATGTCTCCTCCAGGTCCGTTTCCCCGATGAGCACGGCGCCCACCATGCGCCCGTCCCGCAGCACCGCCTTGACGTACTCCAGCCCCTGCGTGCACCGCAGCATTAACTCGTGGTCTGCGCCCAGGCCCTGCGCGTTGTACTTTCCCAACAATACGACCTGGAAGGGGAGGGAGGGAGGGGGAAGAAGGAGAGGATTGTGAAGTCACAGTCCTGTGTGGTCACGTGACCAGCCAGCAGACGGCTTGCCCCGCGGCCCACGTGAATCCTGAAGTATCAGTGCGTGTGTGCGTGCTCAGGATGGCTAGTTCCACCGTGACACGTGCCAGGAGAATGCGAAAGCTAAGGGAGCAGCAGGGAAATGTAGAGAATGGATTGAATTACCTCCATGACTGGACAGTCAAGGTTTAATGAGGGACTTAGATCTTTCATGGGCCAACTATTTCATTTCCCCGAGATGTGCAATTCTGCCTTGTAGTGACACAAGGAGGAAGGAAGCCGCCACTGAAATGCTTCTCCCCTGAGATGCTTCTCCCCTCTGACACAGTGCCAGGGTGACGATGACACATAGCAATTTCAACCAGCATTAGGAGGTACTGAGTTGCAAGCACTGAGAACATTAACCCTTCTCTGTATCAGTGCTGGGGCTCGAACTCAGGGCCTGGGTGCTGCCCAGGGTGGCAGCCTTTTACTGGTTCATGAGACATGAGTCCCTCTGGTTGGTCTGCCCGGACTGGGTTCAAATTGTGATCCTCAGATCTCAGCCTCCTGCGTAGCCCGGATGACAGGCGGGAGCCAGCAGCGGCTGGCTGGGCATTCGCTTTGAATGAAGTGATGAGGGATGTGGTATTGGGGGGGCAGGGATTATGGGATCCATCACGGTGGACTGGTGAGCAGAAAAGCTGCTGATTTGTTCACTACCTTACCTTATAGTTGAAGAATTTTGTTACGTGTGCAAAGAGCTCAAAGCTGAAATCCATGTCGATTGGGTCTCCCAGAAGGTCCGCAGCCATGCACTTGGCCGCGTACCAGCCCATCTGCCTGGCCTGGGTCCACAGCCTCATCTGAGCAAACACAGGATTAGTATCATCATCACCATCATCATCATTATTGAACTCAGGGCCTGGGCGCTGTCCCTGAGCTGCTTTTGCTTAAGGCCAGGGCTCTACCGCTTGAACCACAGCTCCACTTTGGATTTTCACTGGAGAGGAGGGTCTCTGGGACATTTCCTGCCCGGGCTGGTTTCCAACCCTGATCCTCCAGATCTCAGCCTCCTGAGTAGCGGGGATGACAGGCGGTAGGATATAGAGACATTTCTACTTCTATAGGACTTGCCCGAAAATGTCAGACAGCAGCCCCGTGATAGCTGCAGAAAAGCCGAGAAACTGGGAAGGGGGTCCTGCGGACGGGGAATGCCTGTGACTACTGTCCCCTGGGCCTGCGTGGGCTCACCTGCTGCCACACGGGGCTGGGCTTCCAGGACGCTGAGCAGAGGTCGCCGGCCGCGTAGACGTCAGGGAGGGATGTGCGCATGTGCTCATCCACTCGCAGGCCCCCGTCTTCTCCTACGTCAAACTGGACAGGGTTCCTCCTGAGTTTGCCAGGCGAGTGGGTGGCGCCCGCCTGTCATCCCAGCCACTCAGGAGGCTGAGATCTGAGGATCGTGGTTCAAAGCCAGCCCAGGCAGGAAAGTCCGTGAGACTCTTATCACCAATGAACCAGCAAAAAGCCGGAAGTGGAGGTGTGGCTCAAGTGGGAGAGCATCAGCTTTGAGTGAAAAAAACTCCAAGGGACAGCACCCAGGCCCTGAGTTCGAGCCCCAGGACCAGCACACACGCAAAAAGGACTGACTGGGGGGCTGGGAATATGGCTTAGTGGTAGAGTGCTCGCCTTGGGTTCGATTCCTCAGGACCACAGACACAGAAAAAAGCCAGAAGTGGCACTGTGGTTCAAGTGGTAGAATGGCTACCCTTGAGCCAAAGAAGCTCAGGGACAGCGCCCAGGCCCTGAGTTCAAGTCCCAGGACTGACAAAAAAAAAAGTTATCATGCTAATCTTTAATGACAATGACAAATAGCACCAACATTATAAACCCAAGTTCTGTGAATTTCCAGGAATCAACTCCTATTAAAACACACTCACAGCACTGAAAAATACTCAATAATGATCAGCCAAGCACTGGTGGTTCGTGGCTCAGCTATGAGCTACTCAGAAGGCTGAGAGAGAGACGATCAAGGTTCAGAGCCAGGCTGAACAGACAGCTTGAGACGCCATCTCCAAAATAATAAGCAAAACACGGGTGTGGAGGTGTGGTTCAGGGGACAGAGCATGAGGTCCTGAGCTCAATCTCCAATAGGGGCAGAAACGCTGAAAACTATGTGATCTCATGAGTAATTACAAGGACATTCCATTCATTCATTCATTCATTCATTCATTCACATCAGTCTGGGGCTTGAACTCAGGGCCTGGGCGCTGTCCCTGAGCTTTATTACCCAAGGCTGGCGCTCTACCATTTGAGCCACAGTGCCACTTCTGGCTTTTTCTGTGTCTGTGGTGCTGAGGAATGGAACCCAGGGCTTTGTGCGTGCGAGGCGAGCGCTCTACCCCTGAGCCACCTGCCCAGCCTGTTTGAGGATTTGAAGCCGCGAAGCCCACCGTGGGCCGGCCCACGGCTCACCTCGTTCCCGTGGAGGAAGGGCTGTGTGTTCGGAACGACGCCGGTCGCACTGATGATGAGGTCACAGCCGTAGAGCTTCTCATTGGTCAGCTCCACATACACCGGCCACAGGTCTTTGGAGGGAAAGGAGAAACACGCATGTTGTTCTCAGAGGACGTCCTGAATATCCACAGTGTTACGTGGACACTGAGGAAGAAGAGCTCAGAACAGAGAAAGAGGAGAGGCAGGCAGATGACGTCAGAATTCCTCTTAATCATGTAGAAGAGCTGAGATCTGAGGATCCCGGTTCAAAGCCAGCCTGGGCAGGAAAGTCCGTGAGACTCTCATCTCCCATGAACCACCAGAAAATCAGAAGTGGTGCTGTGGCTCAAATGGTAGAGCGCCAGCCTTGAGCAAAAGAGCTTTGGGACAGCACTCCGGCCCTGAGTTCAAGCCCTAGGATCGATCAATCAATCAATTAATCAATCAATAATGTGGAAGATGCTTTGGGTAGGAGAAGTTTAATGTAATGGGCATTATTTCATTTTGGGTAGAATGCCGCCATTCTAAACATTCATCCGATTTGGACAGCCAAATTTTAACAGAAAAATGAAACTGCTAATCATGTGCCACATTCTATGTGTGTGCACATGTGTGTGTGTGTGTGTGTATGTGTGTGTGTGTGTCTGTGTGTGTGTGTGTGTGTGTGTGTGTGTGTGTGTGTGTGCTGGCTACTGGGGCTTGAAGTCGGGGCTGGGTGCTTGTCCTTTAGCTTTTACACTCAAGGCTGCTGCTGTTTTACCACCCAAGCCTCAGCTCTAACTGCAGGGTTTTTGTTGTTGTTGTTCAGTGGAGATAAAAGTCCCACCGATGTTTCTGCCCAGGCTGTCTCTGAACCTGGAATCCCCAGCTCACGGCCTCTAGGGCAGCAGGGATTACAGGCGTGATGGCTGGTCTCATCCATGGGCAGCGGGGATTACAGGCGGCATGATGGCTGGTCTCTAAAGCAGCGGGGATTACGGGCGTGATGGCTGGTCTCCTTTCCCTCTGTCATTCCTCACCTTGATCTGCCGTGGGGGATGTCGGCCCGTGAAGATCTCTGGGGAAACTCAGGGACTTTCTCCCCAGACCTCGAAACTCCTCCTGCAGGTAGATTGCCTTCACTTCGCACAGCGGCTCAATGTGAACGTGCCGGGAACACTAGCAGGCCGAGAGAAAGCAAACAGGAAGCGGCCACACACTGGCTACCCCAGGGCTTCCGGAAAGAAGACCCCGAGAGAGCACCCGAGTCCACCCAGAGCACGAGAAGAGTGGGGCGCTCCCGACCGACCCCCAGTGGGCCTTCAGCTCCAGGGAATGGAGGGCGTGGGCAGATACCCCCTCCCTGCGCGAACACCAGTGCACACCAGAGCCACGGCCATCTTTCCCAAAACACGCCATGGTGGGGACCCACGGGGAGCCCCCAGCCGCCTGCCCCGCGCCCCCCCCCCAGGCCTGCGGAAAGCCGCGCTCCTCACTACCTCCACACTTTTCCCCTCTCCCGCCTGCCACCCCAGCGACTCGGGAGGCTGAGACCTGAGGATCACGGTTCAAGGCCAGCCCACGCAGGAAAGTCCTCTGATCTCCCATGAACCACCAGAAAACCAGAAGTGGAGCTGTGGCTCAAGTGATAAGAGCACCAGCCTTGAGCTGAAGAGCTCAGGGACGGCGCCCAGGCCCTGAGTTCCGGCCCCAGGACTGGCACAAAAATACAAACGAATAAGGAAAGAAAGAAGAAAAAAAAAAAAAAGAAAGAAAAATCACAGTAAAAAAGCAACACGTCGTAGCATAATCCTTCACTGTGGTAGGTGTCTTTTAGTAACTGTTAAGGAAATTAAAATATCTAAACAAAATGAGTTATGGTTTGTCAAGTATGTCATGTTACAGGTCATGATGTCATAAGTATCTTACACACGTGTGTTACTCGTGATGGAATGTGTCCCATGCGTGTCCTAACGTTGCGTGTCCTGCTATTACTTGTCATGATGATATGACATACGTAATATGACATGTGAGTCGTACTGAGCACGTTATGGTATTTACACATCACACTGCACGTCACAGTGACAGCAGTATGTGATCATGTTATACGTGTCATCTTACTGCGCATGTCATAATGCCGTTGCGTGTGCTGTAACGGTGTGGCGTGTGTCATACTGGAACGTGCTATCTGCAGCGTGTGTTGTGGCCTTGACGAAGGTGACCATGAATGAGCCGTGGCTTCGCCGTGGGCTGGCGTGGACGCTCAGTCCCTGAGGAGTTGGCTGTCCGTGGTGAGCCCCGTGGGTCACCTGGAGGACGGGTTTTGTCGCATGGCTTTGATGTTGTTTGTGTGTATTACGTAAAGAGCTATGGCTCTCGAGTATGCGCTGCGGCCTGGGCTGGGGGCCATTCTCCGCGCGTCTGATGAGTGGTTTGGGAAATGGTGTTCTCGAGAAACACTCACCTCCCTTGTTCCTTTGAGAGACAGACCTTCGTGCCAATCCGGTCCTAGGGCACTGCCCAGCTCACTGGCGCTCGCTCTGCTGCGGGCTGCCTTCTGCCTGCCTGCAGAAATGAGCTTCAGTGACATAAATACGTGACGTGTGTGTGTGTGTGTGTGTGTGTGTGTGTATGCTGACACTGGGGCTTGAACTCAGGGCCTGGGCGCTGTCCCTGAGCTCTACCACTTGAGCCACAGCACCACTTCCTGCTTTTTGTGAGCTCACTGGAGGTAAGCATCTCACAGGCTTTCCTTTGGCTGGCTTCGAAAACTGTCATCTTTCGGGGGGGGGGGGGGGACAGACAGGTGGAGCCACTGGCATCTGGCATTGATTTTAATTTAAAAAATTTCAACGGAAACAACTTTTAAGTGGTTGTACGAAGGGTTTTCACCACGTCGCTTCCTGAGCCCACAGGTGACCAACGTCCAACGTCACCTGTGTCAATATTTTGGACGCAGCCACACGAGACGCCATCTTTTGGTTATGTGTTTCACAAGCAGCAAATCTTGGATATCATACACACAGGCTCATTTGATGAGTAAGAGTATTAGTACCTTTTCCAATTTTGTCAGCGTGTGTGTGTGTGTGTGTGTGTGCGTGCACGCACAGATTCACGTGCTCAATCTCAGGGCCTTGCGTTCTTGGCTCGCCTTTCTTGCTCAAGGCTAACAACCTACCACTTTAGCCACATCACCTCCTCCTAACTGTCCATGCTTAGTGCCCAAAGTTACAACTCATTTGGAATTTTTTTTTTTTTTTTTTTTTTTTTTTGGTGGTCGTGGGGCCTGAACTCTGGGCCTGGACGCTGTCCCTCAGCTCTTCAGCTCAAGGCGAGCGCTCTACCACTTGAGCCACAGCGCCACTTCCAGCTTTTTCTGCTCATGGGGTGCTGAGGAATCGAACCCAGGGCCTTATGCATGCAAGGCAAGCACTGTACCCCTGAGCCACCTGCCCAGCCCCTCATTTGGAATTTTCTAAGGCAAAAAGCTATTCATTGTTTTAAAAATAGGTGAGGCATATTAATAGGATTAGGGATGCCACGGGAAACATCACCACACGTACCCAAGATATCCAAACAATTCTAACAGACTACTTTCAAAAGCTATACTCTCTAAAGGAAGAAAATCGGGCAGAAATGGATGCATTTTTAGAGAAATACAAGTTGCCCAAACTGAGCAAAGAAGAAGTTAACCAATTAAATAAGCCAATATCCTATAATGAGATACAGGAAGCTATCAAAAGTCTTCCAACAAAAAAAAGCCCAGGACCAGATGGATTCACAGCAGAATTCTATAAGACCTTTAAACAAGAACTAATACCCATACTCCTCAAGCTCTTCAGAGAAACAGAGAAGGAAGGAGCTATCCCAAACTCATTCTACGAAGCCAATATCAGACTCATCCCCAAACCAGGCAAAGACCCAACCAAAAAGGAGAATTACAGGCCAATCTCCTTGATGAACACAGATGCAAAGATCCTTAACAAGATTCTAGCTAACAGAATCCAGAAACACATAAAAAAAATAATTCATTATGACCAGGTAGGCTTCATCCCAGAGACACAGGGATGGTTTAACATACGTAAGTCAATAAATGTAATCCAACATATCAACAGAGCCAAGGTCAAGAATCACATGATTATCGCTACAGATGCAGAAAAGGCCTTTGACAAAATTCAACATTCATTCATGCTAAAAGCTCTGGAGAAAATAGGAATAGAAGGAACATTTCTAAAAACAATAAAAGCCATTTATGACAGACCAATAGCCAATATTATACTTAATGGGGAAAAGCTGCAACCAATTCTCCTAAAATCAGGAACAAGGCAAGGATGCCCACTGTCTCCACTCCTCTTCAATATAGTCCTAGAACCCTTAGCCAGGGCAATAAGGCAAGAAAAAGACATTAAAGGGATCCGCATAGGGAAAGAAGAAGTTAAACTATCCCTTTTTGCAGATGACATGATACTATACCTCCACGATCCCAAAAACTCCATCCCTAAACTCTTAGAAATCATAAATCACTTCGGCAAAATAGCAGGATACAAAATAAACCCACAAAAATCAGTTGCCTTCCTATACACTGATAATGTACAGGAAGAGAGGGAAATAAAGGGAGCAACCCCATTCACAATAACCTCCCGAAAAATAAAATATTTAGGAATTAACCTAACCAAAGATGTAAAAGAACTATTTAATGAGAACTATAAAAAGTTAAAGAAAGAAATTGCAGAAGACACTAGGAAATGGAAAGACCTCCCATGCTCCTGGATAGGCCGACTTAATATAGTAAAGATGGTAATACTTCCAAAACTAATATACAAATTCAACGCAATTCCTATTAAAATCCCAATGACGTACATCACTGAAATACAGAAAACAGTCCAAAAATTCATATGGAACAACAAAAGACCTAGAATAGCCAAAACAATTCTAGGGGATAAAGACAATATGGGAGGGCTATCCATGCCGAACTTCAAACTCTACTACAGAGCTATAATAACAAAGACAGCATGGTACTGGCACAAAAACAGACCCGAAGACCAATGGAACAGAATAGAAGATCCAGAAATAAACCCACAGGCCTACAGCCAGCTGATATTCGACAAAGGAGCCAAAGACATACAATGGAAGAAACACAGCCTCTTCAACCGCTGGTGCTGGGAAAACTGGGCAGCCACATGCAGAAAACTAAAAGTGGACCCCAGCCTATCACCATGCACCAACATCAACTCAAAATGGATTAAAGACCTTAACATTAAACCTGAATCTCTGAAACTACTGCAGGACAGAGTAGGAGAGACACTTGAACTAATAGGCACAGGAAGGAACTTCCTGAACAGAGTCCCAGGGTCACAACAAATTGGAGAGAGACTCGACAAATGGGACTACCTTAAAATAAAAAGCTTCTGCACAGATAAAGCTATCGCAACCAAGCTAGAAAGACAACCAACTAATTGGGAAAAAATATTTACCAGCAATATATCAGACAAGGGGTTAACATCCTGTATATACAGGGAACTCAAGAAACTAATCCCTCCCAAACCCAACAAACCAATTACTAAATGGGCAAGGGAACTAAAGAGGGACTTCTCAAATGAAGAAATAAAAATGGCAAAGAAACACATGAGGAAATGTTCATCATCCCTGGTGGTGAAGGAAATGCAAATAAAGACAACCCTGAGATACCACCTTACCCCAGTCAGAATGTCCCACATCCACAAATCAGCCAACGACAAATGCTGGAGGGGATGTGGAGAACGAGGAACGCTATTACACTGCTGGTGGGAATGTACACTCATACAACCACTTTGGAAAGCAGTCTGGAGGGTCCTTAGAAAGCTAAAGATTGACCTCCCTTACGACCCAGTCATACCACTTCTAGGCATCTACCCTGAACAACAGGAACCAATATACAAGGACACGTGCACCTCCATGTTTATTGCAGCACTGTTAGCAATAGCTAGGATATGGAAACAACCTAGATGCCCCACCACAGATGAATGGATCCAAAAATTGTGGTATCTATACACAATGGAATATTATGCAGCCATTAGAAATGACAAAATAATGGCATTTGCAGGGAAATGGATGGAGCTAGAAGGAATCATGTTGAGCGAGGTAAGCCAAGAACGAAGAGACAAACAGTACATGGTCTCCCTGATAAGTGGATGATGAATCCAAAATGTTAGGTGATATGACAAAACTAACAGGACTTAAGAAACAAGGAACTCCCACTCATCTGGTTGAACCACTACCAAATATCCCCATGCTGCTGATCACATATATGGTATATAACATATGAGCACCGTTATATATTACAGACTGTGATAGACAATTTGCTCCAGGAAAGTTAGAATGAACTTGTGACTTTAAATGAGCATCATTATTCCACAATACTGTGAATTTCCGGAAATTAAGTAATCACTTAATCACAATCAAAAAAAAAAAAAAAAAGAACCTTGGGGAAGGGAGGGAGGGAGGGGATGGTAGGGGGAAAACAATAAAGGGGGTAACAATGTTCAAGAGGAAGTGTACTCATTGCCTCACTCATGTAACTGTAACCCTCTGTATAGTATCTTTACAATAAAAAAAAAATAAAAAATAAAGACACTTTCCCATCCATAAAAAAAAATAAATAAAATAAAAATAAAAATAAAAATAGGTGAAGCTTGTGCTCAACAGGCTTTCTGGAGCAACTAAAGCGTGGGTGTGCAACAATATTTGAGGCTGGTTTACCGCATTTATTGCATCTTCCCATTTTAACCGTGAGCGTGGACAAGAAAGGGAAAAGCTCAGCATCCTCCTCCTCATCTCCTGAGATGTCTTCTCTGTGTATGGCTGAGAGGCAGGCGTTTCATGTGGCAATGCGTGAGCACGCCCTCCTTACCTTCCGTTGTGTATCTAGTTCTTTTCTGCACCAGTTGCGCCTCGGCCTTTCCAGAATTGAGCTTGGAAATCAAGAATTCTGCGGCCCCAGCATCGAAGAACGTATTGCCGATGGCTTTGTCTTTAATGGCCCAGATGACCTCACAGCCTTCCACTTCGTACCTGAAAGGAATGGTCCAGTTCCCATGAGTCATTTCCAAGGGCCAGGGAGAAATCTCTGGATCTTCGAATAACCACAACGCCCGTTCCACTTGAGCCAAAGTGAGGAGCATCTCCTAAGGCAAATTAGGAATGACAGATACAGGGAGGAGGGACTAATCTCCCTCCCCAATCTCCCTCTTTCCCTCTCTCCCTCACCCCTTTCTCTCTCTCCATGATACCAAAACTTAAGCACAGGGCCGGACATTTGTTTACTCACTTGGCGCTTTACCATGTGAATCACACCGCTACACTTGCATTTTGCTGATACCATTTTGGAGATGGATTCTCCTAGACTTTCTTTTTCTATCTCCCTCTTTCCCTCCCTCCCTCTCTTTATCCTTCCTTCCTTCCCCTCCTTCGTCTTGCTTTCCTTGTGAGTTTCTTTCATGCCGGTACTAGGCCTTGAACTCTGGGCCTGGGGGCTCTAGCTTAGCTTTTGCCCATAACGCCGAAGTTCTACTACTTGAGCCACACTTCCACGTTCAGCTTTTTGGTGGTGTGTGGGCGATAAAGAGTTTCCTGAGATTTCTGCCCGGGCTGGCTTTGAGCCCCGATCCTTAGATCTCAGCCTCCTGCGTGGCTAGGATGACAGGCCTGAGCCACGGGTACCTGGCTGGTGACGCTGTCATTGATTTACACATAGTGACATCACACTAGGTACTAGGACAGTAACAGCTATATTTACAAGCTAAAAATCTTCACTAATTCAAGTTTCCTTTTTTTTTTTTTTTCCTTTCAGAAGTTCCAAAGCCATCAAGACAAAGAAAGATTGAGTTTACTGGGAGATCAAGATTCTTAAAGGAAAAAAACTAATCCTATTACCAGAAGGTGCTCTGCGTTCCTGCTCAGTGCTCACCACAGGCCCTGGGCCTGCGCCTGACCTGTCAGGTTTGCACGCCGCACCCGATCCCCCTCCCTTCCAGCAAGGTGACCGCACATTTCATCACGCGACTCTGCGAGCCTCCTGCGTCTACCTTTTGGGTAGAATGATGGTATCATTGGGGAAAATCTTACCCAAGAGAATAGAGGGCCAGCCCAACTAAAATAGGAATTTTCAAAGCTTGTAGCAACAATAAATAAGAGCACTGCATGTGAATGGACTAGTGTTTCAATGGTACAATTAAAGTGCTGTTTTACTATTAATGGCACAATGCTATTAATAGTGTTTTTAGGGGTGCCGAGCATTGCCGACTTTATTTCATAGGCTGAATGCAGTGGGTTATACGCCTTTCCCATAAACAGACAAGAAAGGGGAAGAGGCTTTGGACAGATGCCAGTGGTTTCTGCCTGTAATCTTGGCTACTTAGCAATGTGGGATCAGGAGGGCAGGTAGTTCAAAGCCAGCCTGGGCAGAAAAATCCACAAGAGTCCATCTCCCGAAGAACCAACAAAAAGCAGGTTCGAGTGGCACAGTACCAGCTGAGCGAGCAGGTCAGGCAAGCGCGCACACACACACACACACACACGCACGCACGCACGCACGCACGCACGCACGCACGCACGCACACACACACACACACACACAATGAAGCAACAAAGGAAAAGTCAAGTCTGAATGAAAATAAGATCTGAAGATAGTGGCCAAATCTGATTAGGTCAAACTACAACTACTGTCTGCAGAATGTCTTATTGTCAATGGGTTACTGCGTGTTTATCCAATATAGAATCGGGGTACACTGGGCTAACATAAACAATGGTGGATGGAGGGTAACAATGCATAAAACAAATGCTTTTAACCTACCTATATAGTTTTATATATATAAACAATATATACAATTATATATAACTACAGAAAGCTATGACTATACTTCTACACAAGTAACTATATATAAAGTTATAGCAACTCTATGTACAATTGTAACTGTAATAACCTATATATAACTATATGAACTATATAGCTAAATGTATAAAAATACTTTATATACTGTAGTTTGTATGTGCGCTATTATATATTTTATGCTATATGTAAGATAATATATGCTACATTATATAATTAACCTTATATCTCATAATAATGATGATCTATTGTAATATAATATACTATATATTACATGTTTTATAGTTTAATTAACTTTTTTTTTGGTTGGTCCTGGGGCTTGAACTCTGGGCCTGGGCGCTGTCCCTCAGCTCTTCAGCTCAAGGCGAGCGCTCTACCACTTGAGCCACAGCGCCACTTCCTCATTTCCATATTTGTCTGTATAAAACCACGAGTTAACGACGTATTTCGTTTAGACTGGAGAACTTTCGATGGACGTCAGGAACATCGGGGCTGCGGCTTCTCCGTAACCCAGCAGCGCGCAGAGCCTGCTTGTGCTTAGAAGAAAGCACAGCGCTTCCAAAAGCCAGCTGCGAGCCAAGATGGCAGCCTGCGGCCCTGCCTGCATTCCCGCGGCCCCAGGCTCTGTGTCCCCGCTGCAGGCTCCGGGAGGCCCCCGGCCCTCAGCTAGCAGCTCCAGGCACTGTGGCCTGCCTCGTGATGGCGCGAACTGCCAGGACCCTGTTCTAACGACAGTTCTGAGAGGGGACGAACTCTCCTCCTTGTGAGCATCTCCCATCCTCACACTGGGTCTGTGACCTGTTGCACATCCCTGTTGTCTAGACTGAAATGAACCCCGCCCCCCGTGAGATCAGCTGGGAAACGTGGAAATTCAGCACACCGTGGGCTGTGAATCCTGAGGCCAGGAGCAGGTGTCCGCGTCCAATCAGTACCGAGCACCTGGGCAGCCCCTTCCCATCAAACACTTACTAACCCCGCTTTTTGCCCACCCAAACTGAGTGCCAAACGCAGCCAGGGGGTACAGGCCAGCCCACACAGCTGATCAGAACTGAGCTACAACGCTACTGGTCGCTTGCATGAGTCCGGCTTGTCCCTCGTGGTCGGTCTGTTATAAAAATGGGGTCAGACAACAGCCCGGGGGTCGGAGGCTGCCGAGGGGGTCTCTGGGCGGCCCGTCTCTTTCCTGATGCTCGGCGCACAAATAAAGCTTCATTTTCGCTTTGTGTCAGTCTCGCTCTTTTGTTCACGGGCCCGATACTGGGGTGCTGCGCTGGTTGGGCTACCTTATTACGACCCACAGAGCGACTGATCGTAGGGAAAACCGCGTACTCACACTAACTCCAGTGCAATCCCGCCGTTCCCGACCACCACGATTCTCTTAGCTTTCGTGAGCAGCTTCTGGAATTCCTACATCAGGAAGAAAGAAACGATGAGGTGGGTGTTTGGAGCAGGACACGCTGCTCTGAGCGAGAAGCTTCCGTGGCAACATCCCCACACTGGAAGTTCTGGATGGAACGAATCCACCACAAGACGCATCTCATTCCCACCCTGACTGAAGCCTCCCCCTTTTATTTTACGGTATCAATTTTTTGCAGCGTCAGTTATGGAAGTCAGATCTTGTTCTCTCTCAGTTTTTCCCCTCCCTCCCGTCCCCATCCGCAAAGTGGTGGGAGGAACCTGATGACCCCAATGCGGCCGTGAGACCCAGTCTTCCAGACCCCTTCCTTAGTCCCGGCCTCCCGGCATTACCTGGGCGCTGTCTGTGTCCCGGATTCCCAGCACGTAGGGGTTTCCCTCGCAGATCAGCTTGGGCTTGGCTCCCGTGCACAGGCAGAGTTTTCTGTACGCGTGCTGGCCGC
Source organism: Dipodomys merriami (assembly GCF_024711535.1). Taxonomy (NCBI): domain Eukaryota; kingdom Metazoa; phylum Chordata; class Mammalia; order Rodentia; family Heteromyidae; genus Dipodomys; species Dipodomys merriami. The sequence continues at coordinate 1,564,257 of NW_027206446.1, read as the reverse complement.
CATCTTCCGTGACGATGCACTGCACCCCGCGGGGAGGGAAATGTGACTCAAGGGCACAATGTGGCTGCCGACTGAGAACGCCAGTGGGACAAAGCAAACAGTCCTTCATCCCGGGCTTTGTGGGTGGCGCCCCATCGAGCCGCCGGGGCTTGAGACAGAGATCTCTGAGCCCGGGCCGAGTCCTGTCAGGCTCAGCGGCCACGATCAGAGCGCGTCTCCCTCTGGTGTGCAGAGAGTGGCGAGGAGAGTGAATGAATGAATGAAGGAGTGAATGAATGAATGCGGAGAACAAATGACTCACCCGCTCCTGGCTCTTCAGCTGCCTCACGGCCGATTCCACCACGGTGATGTTGGGAAAGCGCTTCTCCAGCACGGCGCCGGGCTGCTCTTCCACGTCGAACTCTTCCAGGAGTTTGGAGACCTGGACGGCGAGACCCGAGAGTTGTAGACGCAGGTTTGAAGCGCCTGTGACTGTGAGCAATGGCCAGGAAACGCTTCTCATTCGTTCTGATTCCGTTTCAGGTTCACAGCCCCAGGAAGCCAGCCACCTGCGTGGCTGTGGTCAGGAACTAAAGGCTACCCCAGGCGGCGCGGTGGAGGAAGCGAAATGAGGTCTCTGAGCACATGCAACTGAGGAGACCCGGGCCCCCCCCCCATTCTCACGCCCCCCCCCCCCCACGGTGTGCCCGGGTGCTCTGCTTCACCATGAATGAGAATGCCGATGGGCCATTCACCACCGATGGTCACTCAACGCTAGCGCTCTACCTCCTCTCCCCCGGGAGCCACAGCCCCACTTCTGGCTTTTTGGTGATTCACTGGAGATGCGCGTCTCATGCACGTTCCTGCCAGGGCTGGCCTCGAACCGCCATCCTCAGGCCCGAGCCTCCTGAGCAGCTGGGAAGACCAGGTATGAGCCACTGTTTCTGGGTCTGGACCCATCAGCAGCACGCTCCTGGGCTCCCTTCTTCGTCCTTGAAAGCAGCGATTCCACCTTGGACGGGGTTTCTGTTCCATCTCCTGTCCCATGCAATGCCTTCTTTTCTTCCCTCTTAACCATCCAACTGTTCCCACACTGGCCAGCAGAGGGCCCCCTACCGAGTATTCAGATCAGCATCAGACCCCTGGTGTTAGGGACCCCCCCCCCCCCCCCACACACACACAGCTCCCAAAGCTTAGCTTCTGCACTTGCTCGTGGGAATGACACCTTCGAAACCAAAGCTGGGCAGACGTGAACTAGCAATTCATTCACTTGAAAGTAATGAGGATCAAATGGACACAGGGGAATGAGGAACGAGGACGTTTTCCCGGAGAGACTTAGGGCCAAGAACAGGGCGTGCGGTGGCTTCTTAACATTTCCTGTACTGTTGTTACAGGGGTGCTGTGGGCGCCATGTCGTGCGTGGGGTAGGGGGTAGGGAGGGCATCTCCTTGCGCGGTGTCGTCCGTCCCGCGCTCTCTCCCAGTCCTTCCCTCCCATCGCCGCCCGCCTTCCATAGTTCAGTTCCAGCAGTGTCCGGCGTCTCTCCACTGCTTCACTTTTTCTCCAGTTCTGAGCCTCACCTCCCAGAGCTGTCCGTACAAACGCACCGCAGATAAACAACACAGAACCATCAGCCAGAGAGAAAACAAGGTACAGCAAGGCTTTCGTTTCCGTATCTGAGTTCATTTCGGTGCACGTACTATTTTATACACGTATGAACAGGTGCTTGGGTGTCTACCTTCGTGATTCTTTCCTAAGACCATTCTCTTCTGGGCTCACGGTTTCAGTGGGTATCTAGAATCCTGTGTAATTGGCCATAACCCCGTGCGTTTTAGACCTAACTTGCACGTATCAGCGAGAACCTGCTGGTGTGTGTCTCTGATCTTGGCTCACCTCACCTAACATGATTTGTTCTAGTTCCATCCATTTCCCTGCAAGTGGCATCAACGGGCCCTTTCTGATGGCTGAAGCATGGCATCTTGGCAAAGCCGTTCAGTGTCTGACTGAATGGAAGATGACAGCCAGTATTCTGCCTGGCAGGAATTCTAGCCGTTTCTTCTCCTTGTGGCTGTGGTTGAAGTCCCTGCCAAGTGACTATACAGAGACCTCATGAAACTGCAGGCCCCGGCGACGGGCAAACACAGTGTTTCTTTACATGAACAAACTAAGAGAGAAACTTAAAAATGCAATCCTGCCCGGGCACTGGCGGCTCACGCCTGACATCTCAGCTCCTCGGGAGGCTGAGAGCTGAGGATTGCAGTTTGAAGCCAGCCCAGCCAAGAAAGTCTGTGAGACTGCTATCTCCACTCAATTACCAAAAAAGCCAGAAGTGGGGCTGTGGCTCACGTGGTAGAGTAGTACTAGACTTAAGCAAAGAGACAGCAAGCACCCAGGGCTTGAGTTCAAGTCCAAGAACCAGTACATGCACCCACCACACACACACACACACACACACACACACACACACACACACACACACACAGAGCAATCCTATGTACAATTAACTCCCAAACAACAACAACAACAAAGCTTAGTGATCAGATTGACGAAGGAGTAAATGATATACACACTGAAAAGTAAAACCACTGAAGACATGAATAAACGCTCTATGTTCATGGATTAGAATACTGCCAAGCTAGCCATACTGCTTAAACCAATGTAGATTTAAGTGCTAAAACAATTCCAGTGACCCTTTTGTCACAGAAAGAGAAAAAAAAAATCCTAAAATTCATAGTGAACCACAAAAGACTCAAAATAGCCAGTCGTCTTGAGTCAAAAGAATAGGACCACCGGGTATCACACAAATGAGGAAAGTATAGCAATCCACAAAGAAGGGTCTGACGTGAAAACGATAGAGCAGCCAACGGCGCAGAGCCCAGAACCTGTGCGTTTATGGGCTGTTGATTCTCAACAAATGTGCCCACTTGGACAACTGTACACAGAAGGATGAGGTGACACCCTCATTTCACACTTGACAAAAAAAATCCACTCACATGGATTACAGCCTCACAGGTAGAGCTAATGCTCGGAACTCTGGTATAGAAGAAATCACAGGGAAAACGCGCCATGACATTGGTCTCCGCGAAGATCGTTGGAGGCCATATGACCTTGCAGCCACAGGGAATGAGAGGAGAGATGCATAAATGGAATTATAGCAAACTAAAATGCTACTGCAGAGGGATGGAAGGTCCAGGGTGAAGGGACAGCACACACAGGGGCAAAGACGTGACACACCCCACACTGGACGAGGTATTAATATCCAAAACGCATCTGAAACCCAGTCAACCCAATGGGAAGGAAACAAATAGTCTACTTAAAAACAATGGGTGAAGGACCCGAGTCAACCTATCTCCAAAGAAGGTGGCCAGGAGGTGGATAAGATTCTGAGAATCGCTAACCATCAAGAAAAGGAAAAAATCAACAGGAAATGAGATCTCAGCAAACCCCTTCTGGCTGTTCAGTTTTGGCAACCCCACCAGTGGGTAGATACCGAGGAGAAATGAAATGAGCGCCGTGTGGACATTCTTCTGTTCCGGGAGGCGTTGTTTTCAACAGCCGAGGTCTGGACTCAACCTCAGTGTCCTCTAGGGGGTGACAAGACTGCACATACAAACCAGACTGTGACTCTGCCTTGAAAGAGGAGGCAATCCTGTCCTGTGAATGGCTAATGAAATGGGTCGGGCACAGATGACAGGGAGCAGGTGGGGAGACAGACAATAGGCCAGGTGGACAGATGGCACACGATCTCATTTCTGTGTGGGATGGAAAACCCTCAAACACAGGAACAAGACACTAAGGCGCAGAGACATTGAGGAGGTGCTGGTGTCAGGACACCAGCGTTCGCGTGGGCAGGAGGGACGGATTAAGAGACACCTGCCGTACGTCACAATGACTGTCATTAATAACAGCACGCGGTGTGTCAAGAAACTGCTGAAGAATAAGTTTAAATGTGCAGTCAGAGTCCTTGGTATGAGTGTGAAGTATAACTTACTTTAGGTGTCCACATTTACACACATATTAAAACACAACTACTCTCTCTCTCTCTCAAATATATACACATATATATATGTCTACGTAAATATACAATTATAGACTATACACAATGTTATGTAAAATATGTTATATAGAGTATATATATTTTATATACATATATGCATATATATAACATATCCAAATTATATATGTGTATATACGCTATACATATCTACTATATATTATGTACAATATATTTTTATATAACACCTATCTGTAATACATATAGTATATGGTATATTGTATAATACATGCCATATAATATATAACATGTTATATGCATATATAACATATAATTCTATAACTATATATAATTCTTACTTGTTGGCTACAATAGAAACACAAATATTCCAAATATTCTTCAAGTTTATACTTGTAGAATAATATATTCGTATTCAAATGAATACTCAAGGAGTGCAGTGACAACAATATTTCATACCTGCTTGAAATTTGTAACTGCTTTAATAACAGGAGAAGCTGTGATCAGGAGAATCTCTTCTGATGGAAAGTTAACAGCCAGCTTTAAAAAAAGAAAAGAACAAGAGAGAGAAAAGAGGTGATAAATAACGTTAGGTTTTGCTCCAAGAATGAGGTTGGGGCAGGGTGGTGGCGACCATTCAATTTTAATAATGTTATCAATGTAGAAAATTGAAAAGTCCACTTTCTTCACTGATCAACACTATTCAGGGCCTGGGCGCTGTCCCTGAGCTCTTTTGCTCAAGGCTGGTGCTCTACCACTTGAGCCACAGCGCCACTTCTGCTTTTCTGGTGGTTCATTGGAGGTAAGAGTCTCATGGACTTTCCTGCTCAGGCTGACTTTGAACAGAGATTCTCAGACCTCAGCCTCCTGAGTAGCAGGGATGACAGGCGGGAGCCACCGGCGTCTGCCTCAACAATGCTGAACTCCTACATTAACGCAATAAATGAGCAGTATGTTTAAACCTTTAACCAAGGCCTTCTGAACAAGAAATGTTGTACAAAAGAGCATTCTTTCAACTATTCTATATGTGGATTTCGATTTCTCACACAAGCTGGCTTCAGAAGGTCTTTTCTTCTGTACCTGGTTCATTTTTCCGTATTCTTTGATACTTGGGGAAAACACATCACTTCTTTAAGCCGCTCCCTACCAACTCAGCAGGCATTTTCAAACAGTTCACCCGCTGGTAAAGCGGTTAAGTTACATCTTCTGTGATACTAAATCCACGGCAGGGCAGAAACATGCGGCTGACATTTGATTACTTGCTGGCAAGTACAACCCTGGCACGATACATGCCTGCTTCAGGAATAAACAAAACACTCAGCAGGGCGCTGGTGCCTCTCGCCACTCAGGAGGGTGAGATCTGAGGACAGGGGTTCAAGGCCAGCTTGGGCAGGAAAGTCCATGAGACTCTTATCTCCGACGAACCACCAAGAAGCCAGAGGTGGTGCTGTGGTTCAAGGGGTAGAGCACCAGCCTTGAGCACAAGAGCTCAGGGGCAGCGCCCAGGCCCTGGGTTCAAGCTTCCAGGACTGGTACGCGCGCACACACACACACACACACACACACATGCATGCTCGCACACACTAGATGCACTGCAGGTTCACAGCTCTGGCTGGCTCCTTGTGAATTAGTGAGGGTGTGAGCAGGCCTGATTGCTCATTTGGAACGTTAAGTTCAGCCAACGGAGGCAAACTACCAAGTGGGGCTGAGGTTTCTCTGTCCCAATTAAAAAGCAAACAAACACACAAAACTTTAGCATCACAGCTTGGACGCAGCCTGCTTTGCTCTCTTCCTCCCGATCCTCAAACACCGGGACGTGGAACCTTCCAGGCCCCGCCAGGCCAAGGCCAAGCTGACCCAGGCAGGACCCAGCTCAGCGCGGCCTGCGCCAGGCCAGGCCAGAGGCTCAGGGAGGGGGCGTGGCCATCGCAGGGACGGGGCGTGGCCATCGCAGGGAGGAGGCGTGGCCATCTCAGGGAGGAGGCGTGGCCATCGCAGGGACGGGGCGTGGTCATCGCAGGGACGGGGCGTCGTCATCTCAGGGAGGAGGCATGGCCATCGCAGGGAGGGGGCGTGGCCATCTCAGGGAGGAGGCGTGGTCCTCGCAGGGAGGGGGCGTGGCCATCTCAGGGACGGGGCGTGGCCATCTCAGGGAGGAGGCGTGGTCCTCGCAGGGAGGGGGCGTGGCCATCTCAGGGAGAGGGCGTGCTTATTTCAGGGAGGGGGCGTGGCCATCGCAGGGACGGGGCGTGGTCATCGCAGGGACGGGGCGTGGCCATCCCAGGAACGGGGCGTGGTCATCCCAGGGACGGGGCACCGTCACGGCAGGGAGGGGCGTGGCCATCACAGGGAGAGGGCGCGCTTATTTCAGGGACGGGGCGTGGCCATCTCAGGGAGGAGGCGTGGTCATCGCAGGGAGGGGCGTGGTCATCTCAGGGAGAGGGCTGCTCATTTCAGGGAGGGGGCGTGGCCATCTCAGGGAGGAGGCGTGGTCATCGCGGGGAGGAGGCATGGCCATCGCAGGGAGGGGGCGTGGCCATCTCAGGGAGGAGGCGTGGTCCTCGCAGGGAGGGGGGCGTGGCCATCTCGGGGAGGGGGCGTGGTCCTCGCAGGGAGGGGGGCGTGGCCATCTCGGGGAGAGGGCGCGGTCATTTCAGGGAGGGGCGTGGTCCTCTCAGGGACGGGGCGTGGTCCCTCTCGGGGACGGGGGGGCGTGGCCAGCGCCGGAAGTGCTGGGGGGGGCGGCGCGGAGACTTCCTGCGCCCGGACTCCCGAGGGCAGCCGCGCGCGCGCGCGGAGTCGACCCCGCCCACCGCCCGCCGTACCTGCTCCGCGCACGTGACGCCCGCGATGCCGCCGCCCACCACCACCAGCCTCGCCGGCGCCGGCGCCGGCGCCGCGGGCAGCTGCGCGGCCTCCATGGCGGCTGCGGGTCCCCGGAGAGCGCGCGCTAACGCGGGGCGGAAGCGGCGGCTGTGCGGCTCCCCCGGCGGCGGCGGCGGCGGCGCGTCACTTCCGGCCACGCCCCCTGCCTTCGCCTGGGCGCGACGGGCGCCCGCAGGGGTCACACGTCCCGAGTCGCGCATGCGCTCTGCATCGGCGTTCGGAGGCCTGCCCGCCCAGGCTGGCTTTGAACCGGGAACCCGACAGCAGCGGCGATCAGAGAAGACAAGGCAGCCGAAAGAAAGGAGAAGAAGACAGGAAAGAGAAGATGGACGGGAACAGCGTGGTCGCCACGTGCCCGCCAGAGCTCTCCACTCCTGCTGCTGCACAGGAGGAGATCGAAGCTTCTGGAAGCCCAGGAGGAGATCGAAGCTTCTGGAAGCCCAGGAGGAGATCGAAGCTTCTGGAAGCCTCTTGGTGGCCACACTGTCTCCCCCCCCCCCCCCCAAGGGATGAGGCTCTGCCTGTGGGATCAGTTTCCCCAGCTGTCAGGGTGGCGCAGCGCCACTTGAGTCTTTTTTTTTTTTTCCCCAGCAGGTTCTGGAGTTGGTCGTCGTCTGCCATTAGGATCCGAGGCGAAGCCGGGTCTCAGCGTCCCGGCCAGGCCCGAAAGTCCAATGGGGACGGGAGGAGACCCAAAGCTCCCGATCCCTAAATAACACACCCAGGAAAGCTGCGGCCCGAGGAGCGAAGGCCAAAGCCAGCCTGGGTAGGAAATGCACGGAGACTCCTTTTTTTTTTTTTTTAAATCTCCAGTGCAGCACCCCCAAAGTCAGAAGTGGTGCCTGTGGCTCAAGGGGTAGAGCTCCAGCCTCAGGAAAAAAAAAAAAAAGCTCAGGTCCTGAGTTCGAGCCCCAGGACTGGCATAAAAAAGCAATGTGCTAAATGCCATGCAAGAACCTTGGCCTGTGGCAGTGGCTCCCAGGGGGTCACAGGAGGCCTCTGGCACCCCAGGCAGGGGCAAAGGTGAAGCCCCCAAAACCTAGCAGGAGAGAAGAGGGGGGTCAGATTGCGAGTGCGCGTGGAAGGAAGGGGCTGCAGGATTCACAGAGGCTGAGAGTAGAATGTTCTTCTTTTTTTAAAAAAAAAAAATTTGGTCTCAGACTGGGGTTTCCCAACTTGGTACTTGATACTTGTGGCTCACTGGTGCTCTGCCATTTGAGTCCAACTCCCAACCCTGTAAGGATTGGTTCTTTCTTATATGTATATATGAATATAATAAATAACAAATACATCATATACATGGTCTATAATAAATAATAAATGTATAATAAATATGAGTGTACTTGTATAATAGACATAATTATAACTGTATACTATAAACACATAACATATTGTATTTATTGTACATTATGTATAAATATATGTAAACTTATATATTTATATATTATATTTATATGTATATTATATAACCATTAATACATATAATATATATAACATAATATACATAATATGAATAATGTTATAATGTTTATATAAATATAACTATGTTATAATATATTTATATATTTATATATGTTTATATGTATATGTTCATATATATACATAAAGATATATAATATATAATACACTATATATAAATGTATGCTATCTTTTTTTTATTTATTTTTATTTTTTATTTTTTTGGGTCCGGTCATGGGGCCTGAACTCTGGGCCTGGGTGCTGTCCCTCAGCTCTTCAGCTCAAGGCTAGCGCTCTACCACTTGAACCACAGTGCCACTTCCAGCTTTTTTCTTTTTGCTTATGTGGTGCTGAGGAATCGAACCCAGGGCCTCAGGCATGCAAGGCAAGCGCTCTACCACTGAGCCACCTTCCCAGCCCAATATATTTTTATATATTTAAATCTGTACCTGGTAATTCCTTTTTTTCCCTTCCCCCTTGGAATTCCTTTTTTTTGTTGTTGTGGTTTGCTTGTTTTTTGGTAGTCATGGGGCTTGGGCGCTGTCCCTGAGCTCTTTTGTTCAAGGCTAGCACTCTACCACTTTGAGCCACAGCTCCACTTTTGGTTTTCTGGAGGTTCCTTGGAGATAAAGAGTCTCATGGACTTTCCTGCCCGGGCTGGTTTTGAACCCTGATCCTCTAGATCTCAGCCTTCTGTGTAGCTGGGATGACAGCTGTGGGATGAGCCATTGGTGCTGGCTTGTACCTGATCATTCTAAACTGGTGAATGTACCCTCTTCAGTATTATGCCAAGATGGGAAAGATGACCGACCAGTCCTAGACAAACGGCGGAGAGAAAGCTGTGGTATTCGTGAGTGACTTTGGGTAGATCGTGTTTCCCCTTCGCAGAGCAAGTTTTGTTTTTCTTCCTTGAATCCATTCCATTCAGGCTTTGGTGCCAACAATCACAAAGACGGACTTGTTTTGTAAGTCCTTCTACATTGCTGGATGGGAGAGAGGGGACGTATTGTGTCCAATCTTTTTGAACTACCAGAGAGATGAATGATCTCCTCCTCCTCCTCCTCCACCTCTCCTCTCCCTCCTCCTCCTCCTCCACCTCTCCTCCTCCTCCACCTCTCCTCCTCCTCCTCCTCTCCCTCCTCCTCCTCCTCTTCCTCCTCCTCCTCCTCTCCTTCTCCTCTCGCTCCTCCTGCTCCTCCCCCTCCTCCCCCTCCTCCTCCTCCTCCTTCCTCCTCCTCCTCCTCCACCTCTCCTCCTCCTCCTCCTCTCCCTCCTCCCCCTCCTCCCCCTTCTCCTCCTCCTCCTCCTCTCCTCCTCCTCCTCCTGGTCCTGGCCTCACCGCACCCAAACCACATCCCAGTCATTTTGTGTTGTTCATTTTTCCAGCTAGAGTCTTGGGCTTTTCCCTACCTCCTATCTCCACCTCCTGAGGAGTTGGGATTGCAAATCTTCCCCACAACACCTTTCTTGCATTTGAGATAGGGTCTTGCTAACTAGATTTTCTTTTCTTTTGCCCCTGCTGGCCTGGGATCGCCATTAATCCTCCACCTCCACCTCAGTGTTACAGAGTTGACAGAAATCCACCCCCAAATCCACTTGGCTTCGAATGGTCCAGGTCATTTGGACGTTTGGCATGGAAGACCGTGTGATCTCTCCTGTCCTTACGCAACTGTCAGCAGCTACGCAACAGGACAGCCACAGATGATAAGGAAACAAGCCAGCCTGTCCGTGTTCCCATGTCAACCTTATTTACGGATGCCCCACGTTGAATTTTTGGTGAGGCCTTCACACCGCTTACAAATCCAGCCATCCGTATGGCCATCCACGGAGATACACGGGAAGCTGTACGGAATACTATGCAGCCTGGATAAAGAGACCCTTCATCCGGTTCCTCCCTGTGGAAACCCCCGGAGAACCTTACCGCACACAAAATGTCACACGCAAAGTCCGAACACCCCACGGACACTCACGGGCGCCTCACCATCTCCCTTGCCACAAAGATGCTTCCAGTTGCTTCCAGGTCCATCTCCTCCAGGCCCATGAGCCCAGACCTCTCCTTGTCCATTTTCCCTGCAGGCATGATCATTTGGGAAATTCATCTAGGTTCACGCCGGTCTCCATCGTTGGGGTGACTTTCTCTGACGTCACTCGGCGGGGAGAGGAGCATGAATGAGACAGTCCACCCTCTTCTAGCTGCTAAGTAGAGGGCCAGGCTACAGCCTGCGTCTTCCATTGATAGCTGGGGTAGGAGGTGAGGGAGAGGACTAAAGTGATTTCCCCTGACAACATTCCCTAGGGGCCAGAAGGGGTGCGTCATCATCATCATCATCATCATCATCACCACCATCATCACCATCATCATCATCACCATCAACATCATCATCATCACCATCATCATCATCACCATCATCATCACCATCATCATCATCATCATCACCATCATCATCATCATCATCATCATCATCATCATCACCACCATCATCACCATCATCATCATCACCATCAACATCATCATCATCACCATCATCATCATCACCATCATCATCATCATCATCACCATCATCATCACCATCATCATCATCATCATCACCATCATCATCATCATCATCATCACCATCATCATCACCATCATCATTTGTCAGTCCTAGGGCTTGAACTCTGGGCTTGGGCATTGTCCCTGAGCTCTTCAGCTCAAGACTAGTGCTCTACTGCTTGAGCTCGACTTCCGGTTTTCTGGGTGGTTCATTGGAGATAAGGGTCTCACAACCTTTCCTGCCTGGGGCTGGCTTTGAACTGTGATCCTCAGATCTCAGCCTCCTGAGTAGCTGGGATGACAGGCGTGAGCCACCGGCGCCTGGCTGAGCCTCATTATTGCTCGGCTGGGTGGATTAGTTAATTCTCCATGACATCTCTACAGATCTTGTAATGGTGGCTGAGACCAAGAAGGGAGATTCATTCTGGCTGGCAAATGTGTGTGTGTGTGTGTGTGTGTGTGTTGTGGGGCTTGAACTCGGGCCCTGGATACTACTAGTGCTCTACCACTTTGAGCCACAGCTCCACTTCTGGTTTTCTGGTGGTTCATTGGAGATCAGAGTCTCACAGACTTTCCTGTCCAGACTGGCTTTGAACCATGATCCTCAGATCTCAGCCTCCTGAGCAGCTAGGATGACAGGCACGAGCCATCTTGGAAGGCCCTGGTCCAGAAGGAAGATGTAGGCCCTTCCTTCTACCTCTGTTGGCAATGGTTGTGGTTTGGCTGGAGGAAAGAGCTTATTGCCGAAAACTTCCCTGTCTGGCTAGACTGCCCTTTCCTTGCTCCTTTGGTTAGAGAGAACAAAGGTACTTTTTGTTATTCTTTGTGCCCATTGGTGTTTCTGGTTCACTGGCTTCTCAAATGCAAAGTCTCAGATGAGAAAAAATGAAGAAAATCAGGAAATTAGCTACCATGCTAATGGTACTTCTAGGACCCCAGCTTGTTTGATTCCTCTATGTTTCCTCTATTTTTCAGAATCTCTATTTCTCTGCTGAGGGAATAACACCTCAGGTTGTTAGTAGCACCTACAGAACATATACAAAAGCATGCCTACTTATCTTCCAGCCAGAACCTGTTGAGTTCTATAGAATCTCTTTGTGCTATTGAATATTATTCCTATTTTCCCCAGTCACTTAAAATATGAAGAAGACTCAGCTTACTGGCCATGGAAAAATATACAGGGAATAAATTAGGCCATACCACAAACTGGCCACTTCAGATACCAGCATTATTCTATTATCAGGGGCCAGCAAATGTTCTTTGTGAAAGAGATAGATACCTAAATACTTTAGGCCGTATAAACTAGAATGCTGCTGTTCTAACTATTCAACTCAGCATTGTATTTATAAAAGTAGCTATAGATTAAAAAAAAATTAACCAGGCGCTTGTGGCTCACACCTGTTTCCTAGTAACACTGGAGGCTGTGATCTGAGGATCGTGATTCGAAGCCAGCCCAGGTAGAAAAGTCTGTGAGAGGGCTGGGCAGGTGGCTCAGTGGTAGAGCGCTTGCCTAGCATGCACGAAGCCCTAGGTTCGATTCCTCAGCACCACAGACATAGAAAAAGCTGGAAGTGGCGCTATGGCTCAAGTGGTAGAGCACCAGCCTTGAGCAAAAGAAGCTCAGGGACAGTAGCCCAGGCCCTGAGTTCAGGCCCCAGGACTGGAAAAATTAATTATAGGTTAGTTGACACCATGTTCCAGGAACATTTAAACTACACGACCAAGTGACAGGTTAAGATTTGACTCACAAGACAATCATTGTTTACTGGCCTCTGTTTACTCTCTCCATCTAATGACTGGCCACTGTTTATGTTATCCACCCAAGGGCTAGACCTTCCTCATCCAATGACAGGCCCTTGCTTGCTCTCCATCCAGTGATTGGTCCTTGTTTGTGCCCCTTCATCCAATAGCTGGCCCTTGTTCACACGTTCCATCCCGTGATTGGTCCTTGTTAATGCCCTTCATCCAATAGTTGGCTCTTGTTTACAATTCCATCCAGTGATTGGTCCTTGTTAATGCCCTTCATCCAATGGTTGGCTCTTGTTTACAATTCCATCCAGTGATTGGTCCTTGTTAATGCCATTCATCCAATGATTGGCTCTTGTTTATTCTATCTGTCCTTGTTTATGCCATTCATTAATGGCTGGCCCTTATTTACTCCATACATCCATCAGTTGGCCCTGGTTTATGTGATCCACCAGCAGATTGCAAATGAGTGCCTGGCCTCACTTTGGGGTTCAGAGGACTGCAAGCCAAGAGACATGGGACACGTTGTTGGGACCAGAGCAAGAGTCAGCAGGAAGTGATTTCCCGAAAGGCTCATGTTTCACGGTCACCCTGGCCCTGATGACTTTGGACAAATATTTACCCAAACAGAAGTGTTGCTTCTGATTTCCAGAAAGAGGGGAGCTGGTGGAAACAGACCAACTCAACCCCCAATCACCTGGGTTCTAAAAGATAGTTTCCCCCAGCTGCTAAAATAAATACATTCGTTGTGCAGTTAAACATTATTCTGAATGGGCAGCAAGTTAGACTCTCGGTCGGGAGGAAATCATTTGGTGTATAAATTGCCAGGATGCTAAAGAAAAACAATCTAATGGTAGGGGGCTCTTGAAGGAGTTGAAAAGCTTTCTAGATTTCCTCCCCCACTTTGGAAACCCTGGTCTAAGGAAAGCCTCAAGGCGTCCCCCAAAGTGTTCAGATATGTGTAGATCTCTTTCTGGAAAGTTCCCCGCCCTTTGTCTCAACCATACTCTCTTATTTGGAGCCTTAATAATGGCCGGTGGCTCACATCTATAACCTAGCTCCTCAGGAGTCTGAGATCTGAGGATCATGGTTTGAAGCTCACCCTGACAGCCAGAGTAGGAAAGTCTGTGAGACTCTAAAACTCTAATTAAACATTAAAAAAGCCAGAAGTGGAGATAGGGCTCAAATGGTAGAGAGCTAGCCTCAAGCAAAGAAAGAAAAGAAGGAAGGAAGGGAGGAAGGAAGGAAGGAAGGAAGGAAGGAAGGAAGGATGGAAGGAAGGAAGGAAGGAAGGAAGGAAGGAAGGCGGGCTCAGAAACAGGGCCCAGGCCCTGAGTTCAAGCCCTAGGACCAGCACTAACACTAAAACCAAACAAAAGCAATGGCTTCTTAAAAAATGTATTTGAGTCATTTTTCTACTTCTCCTTCAGGCTTTCCTATTCAATGAAAGGACACAGTACACGGATCGCCGATTCCAGGATTGTGCATAAAAGTTTGTTTTCAGGTCATTTCTCTGATTCCTCTTTCTCCCCAGGTAAAATGTCTTGTTTGGGGAAAGAAAACTAAACCCCCCAAAAAACTCCTCAAACACCCCCCAGGGCTTTTCAACTTACATGCTTGGTTGGCTCTGTTTCTAGATACTTCCACAGTTATCCTTCCTGGTTATTCTTCTGAAGAAACCTCCCCAGAAGAACCCCCCAGCACCTCAGGAAAACAGGCAGCCTCTTCCTTCCTGGCTTCTGTTTGGATGGTTCTTCTAGAAGGTTCTTTCTGTTTTCTCCTAAACTACGGAGGATCTGGGCGGAGAGAAGAGGGGCGTCGGGCATGGCGTAGGAGCCATTTTTGAATAGAGGTGACATGGTTGTGTTCCGTGGACGAAAGCTGGGCCTGGGGCTCTCCTGTGGCTTTCCCACAGGTTTTGGAGGAGTGGAAAGACAGTTGATAATAAATGCCACCGAGGGACAAGAGAGTCTCTTTTTCTATGTTGTCTTCGTTTTCTTTTCTCTTTGTCTCGTGGGTGGGTTTCTTTGGGTGAGGGGGACACAGAAATGGGGGGGCAGAGGGGAAACCAAGGCAGCCGGGGTCCTCACTGGACACCAGGTGGAGAATGAACTCCACCACCCGTGGGTGGGGACGGGAGGGAAAATGGGGAGAGAGGGAGGGAAGGGGGGACAGGGTCCACAGAGACATGCGCTCACGACCTGACTGATGTCACTGTCACCTCTTTGCAAGTCACCTTTGTCATCACAATAAAAGGATGGTTCAAGAAAAGGGCAGAAAAGTAACAGTAAATTCCATTATCATTGTATATTATTATTGTATATTATTATTATTCCATTATCATTGTATATTATTATTATTATTATTACTATTACTATTATTCCCTTTTAGTAGTTGGATAAAGGAGTTTTAATTCAACACGTCAAATTATGAATACCACACATCTGGAGCAATGTGACCCCTTCTGACCCCACCCCTTGCCCAGTATATGAATAATATAACCTGTTTCCGTGTTCACATACGTCCGTTGAATATCACGGCTGTATTAACCCTCTCTCCATTTCCCTGCCCCTCTCCTCCTCTTGGTCTTCCTCCCCGACAAAACATGGTTCTGTTTCTCTTGGGTTCATTGTGTTAAACCGTCAGCTAGCTGTTCAAAGGACTTACACGCTTGGAAGCCATTCTTGTGTAAACTATATTAAGAACCAAGAGCTAGTTTAGAAAAATGATAACAACGGCCGGGCACCGGTGGCTCACGCCTGTCATCCCAGCTACTCAGCAGGCTGAGATCTGAGGCCCCTGGTTCAAAGCCAGCCCGGGCAGAAAAGTCTGTGAGACTCTTATCTCTCATTAACTAGCAAGAGAAAATAAAAACGGGAAGTGGCGCTGTGGCTCAAGTGGTAGAGCATTAGCCTTGAGTGAGAGAGCTCAGGGACAGCGCCCAGGCCCTGAGTTCGAGTCCCTGGTCTGGCCCGTTCACACAAAAACCAAAACCAAACCCTGAGCTTAATGCAGGAGTTGGGTTGTTAATCGTGGGTGTGAGATCAAGCAGCCCTTCTAAGCCTCCCTCTCCTCCTGACATATTTTCCCTTTAAGATAACAATCTAAGTATCATTTTCATTCCATCCTGAATTCCTGCTGGCTACATGACCTCATTGCTGGCAAATTCTTTCGCCAGTGACACACAGAATCACCTGCAGAACTTGCTTGTTTTCACACCTATTTCTGGTTCACAAAAGTCAGTAGCATCCTAGGAAAGCAATATATATATATATATATATATATATATATATATATATATATATACATGTAGTATATATATATATACTACATTTCGACATAGTATATAATAAAATACATATAACATGTATAATAGATAGCTCTCTATATAATTAAATTCTTTTTCAAACTCATTATGTGACTTTTTCTGTCCTTGTGTGGAGTTCCATCACCTGATCCACATCTTCAATCCCAGAAAAAAGAACATTTCAGACCTTATCACTTCAGTGTTTCATCTGGGTTCTTGGAGTGTTACTTTATTTCTTAGCTAGCTACCCTGAAGACTAAACCCTTCTTGTTCAATGCCTACACATCTTAGTTTTTGTTTTTTGTTTTTACTAAGAGCAATGTGATGCTTTGCTGTAGAAAAAAAACATGAAAGGCTTCTTAATCACAGAGGAAAAAAAATAATAAAATATACAGGAGTCAGCCAAGTGAAGTTACAGTTGGAGCCAAGGCCACCAAAGAGTTAAATGTTTTTTTTTTTTTAACAAAACAAAGCAGAAGGGAGGAGTCTAAAGATACAAGTGGCTAATCTTGGAACCTATTTCCAAGATTATAACCTGCTCGCCTGCTGTCTTCAGAGCCAAAAAATCTTGAGCAAAGGATTAAAACTTACACTGCACAAAGCTCCTTTTATTTACAACCCTGCTTCTTTAAAGACCAAGAAAAGGCCAACCTGAGGCTCAGGACTTTAGAACTCCTGCAAACTCAGCCAGTCAACTTTCTTTCTTTTTCTTTTTCTTTTCTTTTCTTTTTTTGAAGACTCAATGATCTTCCAGAAAAGACTCAAGAGTTCCTGGAGATGGTGGTGAATGCCAAGGTAAAAAGTTCTTCATTGAATTGGGGCCTGGGTGGGTGGGTTGGAAATCCAGTCTGGTTTTACCTGCAAGAAATATGGAAGAGAGATTTAAGGCAGGACTTCTGGATTGAAGATTCCTCAGGGGTTCTGATTCGCTTGTCTGGTCTTCCTTGATCTCCGTGGGAAGTGTAGCCGCTGTAGGACGGGTTTTGTCCCATGGCTTTGATGTTGTTTGTTGGTCTGTCTTACGTAGAGAGCTATGGCTCTGGAGTATGAGCTTTGGCTGGGTTGTGTGCTGTGGTGTGGAGCATTAGAGGTGATTTCAATGATTCTGGATGAGGCAATTTCTTCCTCTTTCGGTCGTGTATCTGTTTTATTCCAGGTTAACCGTTCAAATCCCAACAAGCCCCATATATGGGATCCATCCCTCCCATCCTCTCCTAGAAGTTCTAGAAGCTTCACTGGCTGTTTGGTAGATGCATACATGGCCTTCAGCTTCTTTGAACTACAAATGCCCATTTGGGATGTGGTTTTGGAGAACATATATCCAGACGCCCTGACCTCTGATGACAAGGGGGGCCGGGGATGCAACTCCCTGGTCCTCACCCCTAGCTGAGCAGGGGGGAGGCCCTGGGTTATGCGAGCAACAGCAGCAGCAGCCCCGAGCATGCATTCCCCTGTGTAATGCACACAGGTCAGTGTGGACCAGGCTTGGGCAGTGTTCACTGATGGACGGACGCTGGACCCCTCTGGTCAGCGGGTCTCCACCATACCCGGTGCATCTCTCCTTCGGGAACAAACCCTGTTTCGGTAGGACCGATTTCTGCTACGGTACGGTCTCTCCTCCCGCCCCACTGGCTGCTGGCAAGCATTTCCATTTCGGTTAACGTAGTCACACTTCTTAATATAATTACTAAAACGGCTCTGAAGATAACCAACAACCCTTCTGTGTTATTAATATTTCGTTAATATTTACCAACAGAATTTGTGACTATAACATGGATATAATTATGAATGCCAACAGCTAATAATAACCAATAACTAATATGATGAATAGAATTGATTAATAGTTATGCACACAATCACCAATATAACTATTGCTAGAACTAATAACCTGTATACATTATAAATATAATTTATTAATACTTATGGATATAATTTACTAGTATGATTCTGATATAACTATTAGGATAACTAACAATCTTTATATATTATTAATGTAACTTATAAATATCTATTAATATAATTTAATAATATTTAATATTTAATATAATTTGATAATATATATAATATAACAACCCAAACACCTATTAATATAATTAATCTTTATGACTATAACCTATTAATATTTATTAACATAACCAGAAATATAATTAATATGCTTTCTATATTATTAACACAACTTATTAGTATGTATTAATGTAATTTAGTAATATCTATCCATGTAATTTTATTATACGGGAGAACAAGGGCATTTGGTTATTTCAAATTACATTTCCTTGGCTAGTAGTGAGGGTAACCTCTTTCTCTCTCCCCTCCCATTTCCTGGCCTTCATGTCAATAAACATTATTTTATTTGACTGGATGCACAGAGTCTATGATCTGACGCACATAGGCGTCTTTCATTTTGAAAAAAACAAGCAATAGTTTTCTCATCTAGATTCATTCATCCCTCCTTACAATCCATGTAGTTTACCCCTATATTGTTTCTATTTCGTGGTGGTAATTTTAGAATTACAAACCCTTCCTGCTGATGACGGTGATGTTGTTGTTGACAATGATGATGATGGTGTTGGTGATGATGATGATGATGATGGTGATGATGATGTTGATGATGATGATGATGATGATTGATGATGATGATGATGATGGTGATGATGATGATGATGATGGTGATGATGATGATGATGATGGTGATGGTGATGATGATGATGATGGTGATGATGATGGTGATGATGGTGGTGATGATGATGATGATGGTGATGATGATGATGATGATGATGATGATGATGGTGATGATGATGGTGGTGATGATGATGATGATGTTGATGATGGTGATGATGATGATGGTGATGATGATGATGATGATGGTGATGATGATGATGGTGATGATGATGATGATGATGATGATGTTGATGATGATGATGATGATGATGATGATGATGGTGATGGTGATGATGATGATGATGATGGTGATGTTGATGATGGTGATGATGATGATGGTGATGATGATGATGATGATGATGATGATGATGATGATGATGATGATGTTGATGATGATGATGATGATGGTGATGATGGTGATGGTGATGATGATGATGATGATGATGGTGATGTTGATGATAGTGATGATGATGATGATGATGGTGATGATGATGATGATGATGATGATGGTGTTGGTGATGGTGATGATGATGATGGTGATTACAGATGAGTGTAAGTGTAGGAGGAGGAACCAGGGGGAAGGAGAAGGGGGAAGGAAGAATGGGATATAGAAGGACAAAGAAGATGGAAGGATCTCTCTCTATCCACAATCTGTATCTATCCACCTGCCTATCATCTATCTATGATATATGCACATATCTATCACTGATCGATTCATCTATTATGAATTAACCATTATATACATCATCTATCTATTCATCTATTATCTTTCATTTATCTATTTATCTTCTATCTATCCATCCATCCATCCATCTACCTACCTCCCTACCTACCTATCATCATCATCATTATCATGTACCTTTCTATTGCTAGCATGATAGCAGATAGTGTTACTTGAAGAAAGGGGTAGGGGGGAGGGCGGGCAGGAAGGGGAGGGAAGGGGTGGGAAGGGGAGCCTGGTGCTTTCCCAAAATAAAATCTGGCTGATGTCAGATAGACTTCAGAGGTCTTGACAGGTGGAAGCGAAACAGCTCTTTTCTTCTTTTCTTTATTTTCTTCCTTTCTTTTTAAAAGGAAATCTCCACCTGGATTGTTTAGAAGTTTCCTCCACCACTGAATTTTTTAAATTTGACATTTCATACAATTATCCTCTTTGGACCAGGAATAATTCATCCCCAAATGAAGGAAATAGGTTTACTCAAAGATTTGGGCTTTGATTCCGGTGCACGAGTCTTAGCGAACACTTAGTTTCTTCTTCTTTGTGGCTCTGGCAAACTTAAGGGTTCGAGAACATCTTGGGAATGGCTGGGGAGAACACTGTGCCTTCTAGAACACAGGTGACCATTCCAGAAAGCCAGAGTCTCACAGAATTCGTTCCCAGGGCCAAGTCATTCTTTGATAATGGCAGGTGGAGGAGGAAAGTCCCACAGTGGGTCTTCTGGGCATGGGAAGGGTTGGGGCGTGTCTTTCTTTAGTAATGGGAGACATGACCTATAAATAAATAAAACACACCAACATGAATCAAATACATCAAGTAGATTGGACAGGGCAAACCAACACCTGTGGTAGCCAACAGTGACATTTCCTGAAAGGTTGGTTTTACAAGAGCTTTTGGTTCTTGTGTTGTCTTGAATGGATGATGAAGAACTGAAAATAGCTCTCCTTCAAACTAGAAATGCCCCTGTGTTCTTGAGAACATTTTGTGCATTCTAAATATTTACCTATCTTGGTTTGGCACACACGTTCTAGACCAGCTGTGAACTTGAGCGAGAGGTGAGTAAGAACAGGGTTTAGACCAATGCCCATTGTTAGGTTTGGGGGTGAGGGAAACGTCTCCCCAGGAGAGTGTCCATCAGCTTCAGACTTTTATCAAAGAATTAGAAGGCAGGAAAGTAGCGTCAGTAGCTCACGCCTATAATCACAGCTACTCAGGAGGCTGAGATCGAGGATCCTGGTTCAAAGCCAGCCCAGGCAGGAAAGTCTATGAGACTCTCTGATCTCCAATGAAGCACCAGAAATTTTTTTAAAAGAAAAGCTAGAAGTGGTGCTGTGGCTCAAGTGGTAGAGCGCCAGCCTTGAGCACAAAAGCTCAGGAAAGTAGCCTCAGTAGCTCATGCTTATAATCACAGCTACTCAGGAGGCTGAGATCTGAGGATCGTGGGTTCCAAACCAGCCTGGAAAGTCCTTGACATTCTTATCTCCCATGAACCACCACAAAGGAAAAACAAAAGCTGGAAATGGAGCTGTGGCTCAAGTGGTAGAGCGCCAACCCTGAGCCACAAAAGAGCTCAGGGACAGCGCCCAGGCCCTGAGTTCAAGCTCTAGGACTGGCAACAAAAGGAAAAACTTTTATTTTCTTTTTTAAAAAAGAGAAGAAATTCTACAGGCAGAGGCTGGTTTGGGGTTCCCAGTGCCAGGTAAACAGAAAGAGCCGCATCCAGTCATCGTGGTTGGCCTGGCTGGTGTTTGCTTAGATCTAGACTGGTTAGATTACACACTCAATGAAGCCCCCGTTAGCCAAGGTTAAAAGTGAACCCTACACAGCTAATAATAATAATAATAATGCCACAGGGAGAAATGGCGTGGAACCTGTCAGGAGATTAATTCTCGCCTCCAAAGATTCCACAGGTAACAGGTCAGTCTCCTTCCACCCCCAAAGAACCCCAAAAATGGTCATAAAGAAGGGAATTTCCTATCCTTCTTGGCTAGGACCCACACACCCCAGGGTGGCATCTCCCGCTTGGAGAAAGCATTCCCTGTGAGTTGAACGCAGGGAGGAGATAAGAGAGGCTTTGTTCAGCCTTGGAGGAGGGATGGGGGGGGGTGGAGGGAGGTGAAGTAAAGGCAACAAAGTCCTAGAGACATTCCTACACCCCTGAAACCTGGGGGGAAACGAGGAAACTGAGCATGGGGCTCTAGTTCTGTCTTCGCGAAGTCACTCTGAGCCAGGCAACCATGGCGCACGCCTGTCATCCTGGCTACTCAGGAGACTGAGATGTGAGGATCACAGTTCAAAGCCAGCCCGGGCAGAAAAATGCGTGACTCTTACTCCAATAAACCAGAATTACTATTATTATTAATAATATTAACAAGGCAAGGCTGGGCAGGTGGCTCAGTGGTAGAGTGCTTGCCTAGCATGCATGAGGCCCTGGGTTCGATTCCTCAGGATCCTATACACAGAAAAGAAATAAAATTAATAATCAAAAGAAAAAGCCAGACATGGCGCTGTGGCTCAAGTGGTAGAGCAGCTAGTCTTGAGTAAAAAAGCTCAGGGACAGTGCCCAGGCCCTGAGTTCAAGTCCCAGGACCAGCACACACACACACACACACACACACACACACACACACACACACACACACACACACACACACACACACACACACACACACACACAGAGTCTCAGAGCCCACGAGATTTCATTTACCCTCAGAACTGGCCAAACAAAACAAATGAAATAAGCCCTCCAGAGACCAGGTTGTGTCTATGTTCAATTATTTCCTTCTAAATCACATTTGTTCTGGGTGACTGCACTTGCAAATCATTTCTATTGTCACTTTTGCTTGGGGCACTAAGTTGTATTAGGTCAAGAGGAAAAGTCCTTTTTAAAAATAACACAAATAGGGCTGGGCAGGTGGCTCCGTGGTAGAGCGCTCGCCTAGCATGCATGAGGCCCTAGGTTCGATTCCTCAGTACCCCAGACACAGAAATAAGCTGGAAGTGGCGCTGTGGCTCAAGTGGTAGAGCGCCAGCGTTGAGCAAAAAGGATAGTGCCCAGAGTTCAAGTCCCAGGATTGGCACACAAAGAAAATGAAACAAAATACAACTCCTTCGGGGAATATATATATATTCACCTTGAGTGAAAGAGCTCAGGGACAGTGCCCAGGCCCAAGTTCAAGCCCCACAACTGACCAAAAACGAAACAAAACATTTGCATCAACTATGGGTCATGCCGGGTGCCGGTGGCTCACGCCTGTCATCCCAGCTACTCAGGAGGCTGAGATCTGAGGATCGCGGTTCAAAGCCAGCCCGGGCAGGAGAGACCGTGAGAATCCTATCTCCAATAAACCACGAGAAAACCGGAAGTGGCGCTGTAGCTCAAGTGGTAGAGCACCCGCCTTGAGCTGAAGAGCTGAGGGACAGCGTCCAGGCCCAGAGTTCAAGCCCCACGACCGACAAAAAAAAAAACAAAACTATGGGCCATGTCTCCTTTCCCCTGAACTCACCTGTACCAGACACCTTATTAGACTGTAAGTTAGCTGTTCAAGGAACTTACACCATTGGATTTCTCCCTGCCCTATTCCATACTTCAGTTAATATGTTTGTTTATATATAGATATATATATCCATATATATGGATATATAGATATATGTATATGTATAAATGTATATACACATATACATATATAATGTACACACATATACCTTGTATATGCTGATATATTTATGATTTATATCTAATTTGTACATATAGAGCAAAACATATTACTCTCTCTCTCTCTCTCTCTCTGTCTGTCTGTCTCTCGGTCTGAGGCCTGGGACTTGAACTCAGTAGTTGATACTTTTGCTCATTGGCTGGCGCTCTACCAACTGAGCCACACCTCTGACCCTCAGATGTCCTCTTTCTGTATTGTCTGCTACTTCCTGCTAAGGATTTAGACTCCGTTTCTTCACCCGATCAGAACGTTTTGTCTGGAAGGACAAACGGATTATCCCCACGCGGAAGCTGGTGTATATTTCAGAACCTGTCTCTTGTGTGGTTCTGTCAAAAATGGTGTAATTCTAGATGCCAGCGCTTAATGTCTTTATATCATTTTTTTTTTGTGGGTGGAGGAAAAGTATCGAATGATCCAAGTGTTATTTAGGCTGTGGGGAGATGAGGATGGTGATTCTGCTTTTCTTTTTGTTTATCGTTGAGGATTCCCTCCTGTTGTTTTCGTACCCATGCATGTGATCCGCCCTTAGCTTTTTCCTTCTTTCCTCTCTTTTCATTTCTTTAAATCCTTCCAGGTTGGGAACACAGGGGCCCACTGTAATCCCACACTACCCCATGATGTGTCTTGTTATCGTGGTTAAAATAGCACTGAGTAGACACCCAGGTTTATTATGAACCAGGTCAGGTAGGCATTGACTGTCCCCACTTGAAAAGGGGGGGTGGTGAGGATTTTTTTGGTCATTTGTGGGGCTTGAACTCAGGGCCTGGCCACTGTCCTTGAACTGGGCACTGTCCTTTTGCTCTAGGCTGGTGCTCTACCCCTTGAGCCACAGCTCCACTTCTGGTTTTCTGGTGGTTCATGGGAGATCAGAGTCTCATGGACTTTCCTGCCCAAGGCTGGCTTTGAACCCCGATCCTCAGATCTCAGCCTCCTGAGTAGCTGGGATTACAGGCGTGAGCCACGGGGTGGTGCCTAGCTTGTATTTATATTTTTTTAACGTCTCTAAAAAAGTTTAATAATAATTGACACACTCAATTGCAAATATCAACCTGAGGAGATAATGCTGATTTGCTTCCGGTGTTCCATTTTCTTAAGCAATTGAATGATGAACGTCACAGTAAAAATCTGTGATTATTATTATTATTATTATTTTTGGGTCCAGTCATGGGCCTGAACTCTGGGCCTGGGCGCTGTCCCTCAGCTCGTCAGCTCAAGGCTAGCGCTCTACCACCTGAGCCACAGCACCACTTCTGGCTTATTTCTTGTTGCTTATGTGGTGGTGAGGAATCGAACCCAGGGCCTCAGGCATGCAAGGCAAGCGCTCTACCACTGAGCTACCTGCCCAGCCCTGTGATTATTTTTAATGGTTGTATCTGCTATCTGATCTTTCCCTAAGGGTGTCTTACTTAGAATGACACACTATGCAGTTAGCTTTACCGTCTGGTCTTCGCTGCAGTTTGTTATAAGAAAATGTCCTTGTTTGATTCCTGTTAACTAGATGCTCCCTTGTACAATGCACTTGCATGCTCAATACTCATTAAAATTCTGCTCACAAATTTTGGTGCCAGGAGCCGGCGGCTCCCGCCTGTCATCCCAGCGACTCAGGAGGCTGAGACCTGAGGATCGTGGTTCAAAGCCAGCCTGGGCAGAAAAGTGCGGGAGACCCTTATCTCCAATCAACCACTAAAAACACCCAGACGTGGTGCTGTGGCTCAAATGGTAGAGCACCAGCCTTGAGCAAAACAGCTCAGGGACAGCGCCCAGGCTCTGAGTTCAAATCTTAGGACTGGCTCTCCAAAACAAACAAACAAAAATGTTGGTTCATGTAAAAGCTACATTGGGGGATTGGAAATAAAATACATGGCTAAGTGAAAAACAAAAGCATCTATAATACTTCCAAACCCTCTATATGAACTTCTGAAACCAATACACCCATACAATACTCAACTTTTCCTTTACACATTGATTAATATTAACTGCTTGTTCTGGCATGCGTCATATTTTGGTCTCATGAGATGCGGGACGTGCAATTCACCTTGTATGGACGATGGTGGGAAATTTGAAATAGCTTGCCAGGTGGTAGATTCATTGCACTTTATTCATTTGGAAATCTTGGGCACGAGACCGGTTTACAAGAAGGACGGACGGTTGGACATCCCAAACAGAACTTTCTAGTCTCATTTCTTTCTTTCCAGAGAGAGCCCATGGCCACGAAATTCATCAGCAATGTACTGTTCTAATGCATTCCTAACAGCAGCAGCTACCACCACCACAGCAACATCAAAATCCATGAGGCGCATGAACACAAAGGGGGCATTTTAATCTGTGGAAATCAAGTCACCGGGGCAGATGCTTCTTTTTTATTGTTTAATTTTAATTTTTTTTGTCAGTCCTGGGGCTTGAACTCGGGGCCTGGGCGCTGTCCCTGAGCTGCTTTGGCTCAAGGCTGGTGCTCTACCACTTGAGCCACAGTGCCACTTCTGGTGTTCTGGTGGTTTCTGGGAGATCAGAGTCTCAGGGACTTTCCTGCCCGGGCTGGCCTCGCACGGCGATCCTCAGGCCTCAGCCTCCCGAGTGGCCGGGGTGACAGGTGCGCCTCGTGGCTACAGGGGCAGGTGGTGCGGCGGCTGCTCGGCCCAGGCCCCGGCCCCGGGCCCGCCCCTCTTCCCGTAGGTGTTGGAGCCCACGTTGGTGGTGGGTGGCAGGGCCCCCAGGGTGTGGCTGGAATGGAGCAGGAAGCTGGCCAGGCGGTGCGTGGCGCAGGTGGCCGTGTTGCAGACACGCTTGTCCAGCCGCGTGTCCGCCCGCTGGCCGGCACCCCTGCAAGGGGGGGGAGAGGCTGAGAGGCTGAGAGGGAGGGCTGCAGATCCACCCATGCCACACACAATCAGACACGATCAGACACGTCACACACGCCACACACGATCAGACACATCATACACGCCACACACGATCACACACCACCTGGGGGACCCATGACGTCTCAGATGGGTGCAATGTGGTGCACACATTCAGCCAGGGCTGAACGGTACACACCGCTCCACACATAGCCACGCACACAGAAAGAGCATGTATATCCACACACACATAGATATACACAGCTGTATATCTATACACACACAGATACACACACCTGTATATATCTATACACACACAGATACACACACCTGTATATATACACACACATAGATACACACAGCTGTATATATACACACACATAGATACACACACCTGTATATATACACACACATAGATACACACAGCTGTATATATACACACACATAGATACACACACCTGTATATATATACACACACATAGATACACACACCTGTATATATATATATATACACACACACACATACACATATGTATATACACACATTCAAATATACATAAATACATAATATACATATGGTATATATAAATTATGTTATATATTATATAAGTATATAAACATATATACATATAAAACATAAAGATATGAGCATATATATATATATACACACACACATAAACCTGGTGAAAAAATCAAGTACTGAAATCAATGTATACATGGATATATATGTAGATGGATATTTATATGTGTGTCTATGTCATAACCACACTATACACTATACACCACTCAGGCAACGTGTTATATATTTTATGTTTGTACCATAGTGTACATACACTATACATAACATATATGCTATGCACCACATATTACACATGCAGAAACACACCACCCACATGCACACACATGTGCATTTGTGCACACATATAGAATATATGTATACATGCATGTATACAATACATACATGTAGTTATGTATATGTGCACACATGCATGTGTATATAAGGACACTTATACATGCTCACACACATATACACATGTGTAATATATACACATATGCACAAGTACACACCGATGTACAAGCACATATATACACACCTATATATACATTCACATATACATGGACACACACACAAACACATGTACACAGTGCATACACACATATGCACATAGGTGTGCACACACGTGAACATACATGCACAGATGTATATGCATTTGCATGCATACATGTATGCACAAACACACATATACACATGTGTAATATATACATACGCACAAACATATATTACAAGCACATGTGCACAGTACCTATATAGGCATGCACATATATGTATATGTGTATGTACTATACACACATGCATGTGCATGTGTGCATGTACATGTATATATGTGAACACATACAGACATATTTATGCACACATACACATATGCATGTGTTGATCTGTACATGCACACACGTACGTGTGTACACACATCATATACATGCATAGATATATAGGTATGTGTATAACATATGCGTATAACATCATATAATTATACCATATATAAATATATAAATACAATGAGAGTATGATATCTTAATATGGATGAGTATGATATAGAAATAGATGTAACTATTTGAATTGAATTGGAAATTTCCTTATGTGTATATAAATATATGTAGCTATTTCAATTTAGTATGCACATATATTTATATATAGAAAGATATGTATATATAATTTATATGTAACTTATATATATATTTACATGTAAATATAATTACATATCTGCACCTATCTATCACGTATATGTCCATGCTGGTACTAGGCTTGAACTGAACGCTGGTTCTGGTCTTTTTCCTTCCAAACTGGCTCTCTACTACTCAAGCCTTTTCCCCGTGTCGTTGGAGAGAAGAGTCTCTCAGATTTGCCTGCCGGGGCTGGCTTTCCTCGTGATCCATCCCTCTCAGTCCACAAAGCATCTTGGATAAGCAAGCGATATCATCTTTCCTGTCTGAGGGCAGTTTGTTGTTTCGAGGGACTGCGTTTTTGACGCAGTCTTTAGGGCTTCCTATGGTTTTTATGGTCGATCCCATAATCTGACTTGAATCTCCCCTTCAAAACAATAAAATAAAAAAGACCAAATGTACTGATTCCAGGAAACACTCTTTTTTTTTTTTTTAAAAGCAATTTTGTTTTGAAGAAAGGCTCCTAGCGTATCTGGTAAGAATTCAAGGTAAGAGATGGTGAACCTAGCGTGAACATAATTTCATAATCGATAATGATACACATTGTTCAGTTTTGGAGTGACATGCATCCGATAATAAGCACAGATCCACAAAGACAGAGTAATAAAGGAGCTTAGCAGACAGCCACAATGAAGCATTCAGGGATTGACACCGGGTAATATTGCCAATTTTCCTGGCATTCTTTCATTGTTCTGCCTAGGAGAAAATTCATGTCAGTTTCAAAGTTATTTTTTAATCTATGAAAAAAAAAATACCACAATTGAGCATCACAGCCTGTTCCGAGAAGAACATGCTGTAGTTTTTTTTTTAAGTCTTGAAACGACAAAGAAAAGGTTGTGTTAATTCCTGCTATTGGTTACACATAGTGATAATGTGCGTGTGTGTGTGTGTGTGTGTGTGTGTGTGTGTGTGTGTGTGTGTGTGTGTGTGTGTTCTGGTCCTGAGGTTTGAACTCAGGATCTGGGTGCTGTCCCTGAGCTCTTTCACTCAAGGCTGGTGCTCTACCCACTCTGAGCCACAGCTCCACTTCTGGTTTTCTGGTGGTTCATGGAAGATAAAAGAGTCTCATGGACTTTCCTGCCCAGGCTGGCTTTGAACTGTGATCCTCAGATCTCAGCCTCCTGAATACCAGGATTAGAAGCATGAGCCACTGGCACCCGGCTGATTCTTCTTTTTAAATTTTAATTTTATTGTTATTCTGAAGGTGATGCGCAGAGGGGTTACTGTTACATAAGTCAAGTATTGAGAGCATTTCTTTTTGGGATAATCTCTCCCTTTCCCTGTATTAGTTCTTCTTAACTTCAACTTCTCCGGAACCTTCACGTGGCTCCAATTTCTATGTATTTCCAATTCTTGAGCGTGAGCACGTAGATGGCCAAGGGCTTTCACAGAAGCTGGAATATAGGTATTTTGGCAGTAAAAATCCCTCTTGATTTACAAAGGAATGCTTCACTGAAATGTCTGGGGTGAGATCAGGTTCTATGGTAGAAGATGTTATTTGGTCGACGATTATACACACCATCTCTCTGTCTCTCTTTGTCTATCAGAAGTTTCATGGAAGAGAGTCATGAGTTATGGAAAACTCTCTATTCTTTAAAGAAGGCAGAATTCAAGCTATGCCAGGCTACTGCATAAAGCTGATTTAGTTAGAGACGCAATGGTACCTGGTGCTTTGTTATTTAGTGTTTGATTCTAAAGCCCAAATTGGTGGGGGGGGGGAGGGAATCAGGTGCTGGTGGCTCCCGCCTGTCATCCCAGCTACTCAGGAGGCTGAGATCTGAGGATCACGGTTCGAAGCCAGCCTGAGCAGGAAAGCCTGTAAGACTCTTGTCTCCAATGAACCACCAGAAGACTGGAAGTGGCGCTGTGGCTCAAGTGGTAGAGCACCAGCCTGGAGCTGAAGAGCTGAGGGACAGCGCCCAGGCCCTGAGTTCAAGACCCAGGACTGGCAAATAAGAGAGACAGGAGTTCCAAGTTTTCCCCTACCTTCCATCGGGCATGGCTCTCAGTTGATTGAATGTAACAGACAAGACCAGGAGGACAACCGGCAGCTTCAGGACACGCATTGCTCGACAAACCTGCTGAAAAAGTACAAATCAGGCATGGACATCAAGCCCTCTCCTCCATGGACGCAATTTCCATTAGATCCTGACGGAGCGGCGCTCCCAACGTCTCGGGCAGAAAGAACCCTCGGCAACGTTAGAGAGCGTCTTCACAGAATTCCTGCCGGACTACTGGCCACTATTGTGGTTTTGAAATGTTCACATTCCCAATTTTCTCCCTGAAACAACCTGAAACGTTACTATCAAAAGATCTTATTATCCTCTCGTTTGGAAGGGATGTCTGGACCAAGAAGGATGGTACTCAGAAATGGACGTGTTCCATTGACATCCCTTCATTCAGCTACTTAATCATAACACAAATCACATGCATATAATGTGCATCATACATTCATGTATATTATACATATATCATACTCCATACCGTGCCTATTTATACAATGCATACATAGATTACACATGTTCTACATGATACATTACAATGCACATAATACATATATTACACCTGTACAGTGTACAGTATACAGTGTATATATAGCATATACTGTGTATGTTACACACAGACTATATCATGTATATTATAGTATATAATGTATGTATTATATTATGCATATATCATACATTTTATACATATATTATGTATTTACACACATGCATAGTATATGTATATTCATATATTATATTCACATAGCATAGTATATGTATATTCATATATTATATTTATATAGCATAATATATGTATATCCATATACTATATTCGTATATTAATATTCATATATTATATTCATTTACATGTTATGCACAGATTATACATATATGACACATATATTATACATGTGCATTTTATATTATGCAATATTATACATGCATAATACACTGTATAATATATTATGTATACTATATAGCACACATATGATCTCCTTTGAAATAAGTCATATATTTAAGACTGTTTCCCCTTCCTAAAGAATATTATATATGTAACATACCGTATATGTTATATGATTGTATATAATTATATGCAATGCCATATCATATAATATATAACATATTGTGCATATATATTATCCCTTTCTTTGCAACCTATTTCAGAGCAAGTCTCCTTTTCTCGTACTAAACAATCCTCTCCCCCACACTGAGAATTCTTTACCTGTGAACGTTTCAGAGTCGGCAAAATCAGAAAAAGCAACAAGCAACAAAGTCTCTGAGAGCAAAAACGTCTCCTGAGCAAAAGCCCCAGATGCCTGTGCCCCGCTCTGCCCCTACCTGGATCTTATACCCTGTCACCCCCCCCAGCTCAGCTGTGACGTCAGGCCGAGTGCAGAGCTGCTGTCATTAATTCCGGCCAGATGGAGGCTGGGGGGCAGGAAGACACGGGTAAATATTAACACAGCCATTTTACCCCGGCTTGTCATCGTAAAGACGCAGGAGAGCAGGCTCAGCCCAGCTGGTAATGAGCGACAAGTAATCATCAGGACTTGATTACGAGAGTTAAAAGACGGAGCTGCTGACATCTACCACGATGGAGCGTGTGTGCAGACTCCAGGCAGGACCAAGTGAGGGATGAAGTAAACCCAAACCACCCACCGGCCTTCAGGAACATCTTGGTACTGGAGGTGAAGGTGTATCGAAAAGGCTCTAACCCAAAAGACAGAGCAAAGGCCGCTTACGAGGAAGGGGAGAGGAGAAGCATCAAACCCAGCATCCACTTGGCTTACATACTGTGGCTCACGCCTGTAATCCCTGCCACTCAGGAGGCTGAGATCTGAGGATCTCAGGTGGAAGCCAGCCTGGGTTAGGAAAGTTTTGAAACTCAAGTGTGTGTGTGTGTGTGTGTGTGTGTGTGTGTGTGTGTGTGTGTGTGTTCATCCTGGGTCTTGAACTCAGGGCCTGGGCGCTGTCCCTCACTCTTCAGCTCAAGGCTGGTGCTCTACCACGTGAGCCACAGCGCCCCTTCCGGCTTTTTGATGGTTCACGGGACATGAGAGTCTCACGGACTTTCCTGTCCAGGCTGGCCTTGAACTGCGATCCTCCAGATCTCAGCCTCCCGAGTAGCCGGGATGACAGGCGTGAGCCCCTACCCCTACCTGCAAGCAATTTTTGCCTTTTTTTCTTTTTAAACTAAATTTGAAGGTGCTTAACAGTTCACAAAAATCAGATGATATTCCGGCGCCGAAAATAGAAATAGCCAGTTCTTCTGCTTATTGGTGCTTGAGTTTACACAGCTGTGCCCGGGGGACCGAGCGAGGCTGCGATTCTCATCCGTCTGTTCCGGGATGTGCAGTTCTTCGTGTATTTATTTCTTTATCTTCCCCCCTGCCGCCTAGCCCGTGATCACCTCCTGATGGTGCATTTTCGTGACACACATCCGTGGTCTCAGGCTGGTGTGGTATAATTAGAACTCTGGATTTCACAGACTTCCTGAGCTAATGCAAGACAAGGGGACTGGGGTCCCCTAGATCAGCCTTTTAGATGGCCGCCCAGACCTATCAAATCGACCCAGAAGCTACACAGCCATAAATGATCCTTACCCAACACTACGGAAATATCATCTCCAGCCGGGCGCCTGTCATCCCAGCTACTCAGGAGGCTGAGATCTGGAGGATCGTGGTTTGAAGCCAGCCTCCTGGACAGGAAAGTCCGTGAGACTCTGATCTGTAATAAACGACCAAAAAGCTGGAAAGTGGTGCCGTGGCTCAAGTGGTAGAGCGCCAGCCTCGAGCACAAAAACTCAGGTACTGAGTTCAAGCCCAAGATCTGACTTTTTTTTTTTAGAAAAGAAAAAAAAGAAAACAATAATGTCTTATATTTCATTTATCCATTATTTCAACAAACTCGTTTTTGAGGGACCGCTGCTTGACATCAGAGGGTATCAGAGATAAGATAGCAAATAAAGCAAATTCCTGCCTCCAGATGACTTAGTTGTTGGAATAAAACAAAGTATAAACAAGTAAGTAAATACACAACTAACATCTGTGGGGGGGGCGGGGACCCAATATGGTTTCTTTTGCTATTTTTTTGGTCAGTCCTGGGACTTGAACTCAGGGCCTGGGCGCTGTCCCTGAGCTGCTTTTGCTCAAGGCTGGCGCTCTACCACTTGAGCCACAGCGCCACTTCTGGCTTTTTCTGGGTGTGTGGTGCTGAGGACTCGAACCCAGGGCTTCAGGCATGCTAGGCGAGCGCTCTACCACTAGGCCAGGTTGCCAGCCTGTCCCTCTCTGGTTTTTCTGTCTCTCGAAGTGTTTTTGGCCTCCATGGGAATTGACTGAACTTCTTCTACTAACTTCTCAATAAACACAGTCCCTTGGATAATTGTATTTTTAGCTTCTTCTGAGTCCTTGCTTTTGGACTGTCCATGGCCAGCATTGTGTTGGTCTTCTGGACCTAACTACCCAGACTTCTTTCTTTGGGGGTGTGTTATTTACTGCCTTGCTTTCTATTTTTTTTCTTATTTCTTTTTGAAGTTCTTTTCCTTTCTCATTTCCTTTTAGTTTCTCACCGCCCTGCCTCCAACAAAAGCATTTTCTGTTTGTTTTTTTTGGGTCTCAGGATTTGTTATGGAGTCTTCCTCAAACTGCCTTGTGCTACTTATGGATTCATTTCTGTAATATCACATAGCGCCATTTTATAACTCCCCTGAACAACGATCAAAAGGATCTAACGTGGGCCATTGAATCAAGCTGAACCTGCCCCAAACCTTGATCAAAATCCATATTCCATCTATGTCTGGAATCTTAATTTCCTTAGGTCTCTTTTTGTTTCTGTGATATTGGAGCTGGGTGCTGTCTCTTAGTTTTTTTTTTTTTCTCCATTGGTGCTTTACCGCTTGAGCCACAGTTCCATTTCCAGCTTTTTGGTGGTTCCTTGGGCTGGCTTTGAACCATGATCCTCAGCTCTCAGCCTCCTGAGTAACTGTGAGCTAATGGTGTGGGGCTCATCGTCCAAGTTTTTGATGGTTTGTTGGAGATGAGAGTCTCATGGATTTTTCTGCGCTGGGCTGGCTTTGATACGTCAGGAATAGAAACAAGGAAATGAAAAAAATACATCTCGTTTGAAAACCTTGGCAATGGGACTTTATTGTATAACAGAAGAGGCTCCCATTCTTCTTTTTGGCAAATGGCAACCATAAATTCATCAGAAAGTTCTAGAAGCAAGGCATTTGGGACAACTTGTTGCCTGTTCTGTGTAAGTGGCCCAGGGTTGTGAATAAACTTCAAACGTCGGCCATGCTTTTCCATGAATTCAGTGACGTTGACTGATGCTTTAGATCTCTAGTCCACCATGAGGCTCTTCAGCAACTTTAACAGAACTATGTCTGGTGCTGTGGCTCCCGCCTGTCATCCCAGCGACTCAGGAGGCTGAGATCTGAGGATCGTGGTTCAAAGCCAGCCCGGGCAGGAAAGTCTGTGAGACTCTGATCTCCCATGAACCACCAGAAAACCAGAAGTGGCGCTGTGGCTCAAGTGACAAAGCACTTTCCTGGAGTGAAAGAGCTTGGGGACAGTGTCCAGGCCCAGAGTTCAAACTTCCTGGCCAAAAGTAAATAAGAAAACAACCCTCACCCCCCAAAGAAATAGCAGTGGGTACTAAGTATAAAACAGTGTTTCTAGGGGACAGAGAACACATTGGCAATTAGCCAGAGGATGAAGTTCTTGGCACAGAGAGACCAGTCCAAAATCCAGACAACCACCAGCGTTTCAGGACATAGGTTCAAAGTCCAAGGATTCAAACGCATCAAGTCCCTGGTAGCTTTCCTAACAAGTCAAATAAACAGAAGAGCCCTCGTCGGGGGCTAGTAGCTCACTCCTGTAATGCCAGTGACTCGGGAGGAACGCACTTTGAGGCCAGCCAGGAAAGAAAAGTCTGGGAGACGCCATCTCCAAAATAACCAGCAAAAGGCAAGGCTGGGGGGATGATTTAGGTGGTAGAGTGCTCAGTGAATGAACCAATGGGAGGGCCTGGAACATGGATAATTAAAGTCATGGTTTCAGTCACACACACACACACACACACACACACTCTCTCTCTCTCTCTCTCTCTCTCTCTCTCTCTCTCTCTCTCTCGAAGGGTAAACCAGGCAATGGTAGCTCAATGTCTGTCATCCTAGCCACTCAGGAGGCTGAAATCTGAGGATTGTGGTTTGAAGCCAGGCTGGGTAGAAAATTCCAGAGATTTCTGAATGTGGACAGCTCATCTGGCTTTAATTTTCTCCATGTGATTCTCTCTTTTCCTTCCTTCCTTCCTTCCTTCCTTCCTTCCTTCCTTCCTTCCTTCCCTTCTAAGACATTGGGTGTTTGGAATCATGAACAGCCTATGAAATAAAACAAATTCAGAATAAAAATGGAATGGAAGTGACTGCCCACCTGCAAGTCCTTGTGAGGGACAATTTCCAACCCGATCCCCCCACCCCCCGTTCTTGTGGTCCGCTCATTAGGTGATCATTTAACACTGGTGTTCCTTCCGTCCTTGCCCGACCGTTGATCTGTGTGTCCATGAATCATCAGGTTCAACATTGCCTAATGACCCAGACCGGCCAGGTGTTCAGCTGGAGAGCTGGGCAATCAACTCAGGAAAGTAAGTGTGTGCGCCACTGTCACCTGATTAGACGCGGCCCCTGCTCCTTCATTTGGTATTCACCCAGACCTCCAAACTGCTCTCTACCGAACAAAAGCCATTAGTTCATTTACCCACCCCCTGGGGCAGAAATTGGAATTGACAGTCTAGTTACGGACACGTTTAAACAGAAGCATTTCAGCCAGGGGGTGGCTGTGTTGTGTTGTGGTGGTTGTTTTTCATTTTTATCTTTGTGCCGGTCCTGGGGCTTGAACTCAGGGCCTGGGCGCTGTCCCTGAGCTCTTTCACTCAAGGCTGGTGCTCTGCCACGTGAGCCACGGCGCCACTTCTGGTTTTCTGGTGGTTCATGGGAGATCAGAGTCTCGGGGACGTTCCTGCCTGGGCTGGCCTCGAATGGAGATCCTCAGATCTCAGCCTCCTGAGTGGCTGGGATGACAGGCGGGAGCCACTGGTGCCCGGCTGGGGTGATCTTTTTCTGTATGTGAAAGTGAAAGTTCTCAGCCTCCCTGTGCCCCTCTGAGAGTTCTGACTGGTGGATGGGAAGAAAGGGCTTCTGCTCTCTCTCTGTGTCCTTCCCTTCAGCTCTTCCTCTCTGAGATCCTCTCCTACGAATCTCTGGATTATTCGCCATCCCTGGTTTTAACTCTGGACACCTTTGTCATGGTATTTCCGTGTCAAGTCTCTCCCGTCTCCCTGGAAAGCTGTTGTCCATCTCGGCCTGCAGGAGGTTAGAGACAGCTTGTGTTGTATGGATCCAGTAGAAAATTCTCTCACAAAATCCTACAGACAGAGCCCAAACAGAGATTTAGACCCGTGCGGTCAACCCGATGCCCCAATCCAAAAATGGCCCTACCTCCTGGAAGCAAATACATATTAAGATTATTCCTCTGGGTGTCTCAGGCACCTACTGCTGTGCTTAGAATGTTCTAGAAGCTTCATGGATCTTTGTGGAATGAATGAATAATCATCAGGACCAATGAAAGAAGGCAGGCTTTGGTCCGGCACCCCTGGGAGAGGCTGGGGGAGGGGGCGGATGTGAGTTTCATCGTTCAGTCTTCAGAAAAGTTTTCCATGGTAGTCAGACATATTCCAACCACAACAACAGAACAAAAGAGTTCATAAGACACTAAGGATTAAGCTGACATTTACACGCAGGTGAACTGCATTGTTATGGTGAACATTTCACCCTGTCTAGCTACCTCCTTGTATTTATTAATGTACATTGAAAACTACATTCAGCGCATGAGACTCTGATTTCCAAGGCGCTAGCAAAAAGCCGGAGTGGAGTAATAACTCACGCGGTAGAGCACCAGCCTTGAAGACAAAGCTCAGGGACAGCGCCCAGGCCCTGAGTTCAAGCCCCAGGATTGATACTAACCTCCCCCCTCCAAACCAAACCAAACCACACACATGCCAAAACAACAGAACAAAAAGCTAAGTGGTGTGCGAACACTTGGTGTGGAACTGAATTTTCAATTCTTTTCTTGCCATGAGTTAAATACCGACGCGTATGTTCAAACACTGAAACTGGGTGCACATAGAGAAAAGCTAGGAGGTAAGTAATTGAGATAAGTATTAGGAAGGAAAACCATGTTGCTTTCAAAGGAAACCCAGAGCTAAGGTAAGAAACAAAATTTGAGGGGCTGGGAAGGTGGCTCAGTGGTAGAGCGCTTGCCTTGCATGCATGAGGCCCTGGGTTCGATTCCTCAGCACCACATAAGCAAAAAGAAAAAAGCCGGAAGTGGCGCTGTGGCTCAAGTGGTAGAGCGCTAGCCTTGAGCTGAAGAGCTGAGGGACAGCGTCCAGCCCAGAGTTCAAACCCCATGACTGGATCCAAAAAAAAAAAAAAAAGAAACAAAATTTAATTCAGGAACTATCTTAAAACAGAACAAAACCAGACTTTAGTATCAAACCAGGCCCAGCCAGTAGCTCCCGCCTGTCATCCCAGCTACTCGGGAGGCTGAGATCTGAGGGTTTGACTGAAGTCAGCCTGGCGAAGACAAGTCCAAGAGACTCTTATCTCCCAGGGAACCAGAAAAAAGCCGGAAGTGGAGCTGTGGTTCAAGTGGTAGAGCGCCAGCCTTGAGTGAGAGAGCTCAGGGACAGCGCCCAGGCCCTGAGATTAAGCCCCAGAACTGGCACACACACACACACACACACACACACACACACACACACACACACACACACACACACACACACACACACACCTGCACCAGAATTTGAACACACCCCAGCCGAATGGAAATTCATAGGCAAGGAGAGAGACTGCGGTGAGAGAAAAGGAAATGAATGAGAGAAGGAATAAAGGAGGCGCTGCAGGGGGATTCTACCTAAATCAACTTGACGTTGGTTTTCTTTTTTTTTCCCTGAAGCAAGCTGTTAGGAACAGGGAAGGGCAGGGAAAAGGAAAAACAAAAAGCGCACACTCCATTCTCATCCGGGTAGGATTGTTTACTTACACATTTGTTTATTTATTAACAGTCCTGGGGCTTGAACTCAGGGCCTGGGCGCTGTCCCTGAGCTGCTTTTGCTCAAGGCTGGCGCTCTACCACTTGAGCCACAGCGCCACTTCCGGCTTTTTCTGTGTCTGTGGTGCTGAGGAATCGAACCCAGGGCTTCGTGCATGCTAGGCGAGCGCTCTACCACTGAGCCACCTGCCCAGCCTTAGGGCTGTTTACTGAGGAACCACGTCCTTCCCCTGAGCTTGGAGGCTGGACTAGGGAGGATCTGAGTCAGAGTTTGAGCAAGGAAGTCGGGATTCCTTGAGTTTAGTATAAGGGGCAGGGGAGGACTCTGGACGTGGGCAGGGAATAGGGGGAGGAGGTGGGGGAGGGGAGGGGGAAGAGGAGGGGGAGGGGAGGGGGAGTGATAAGAGGAGAGGAGGAGGAGGAGGAGGAAGAGGAGGAGGAGGAGGAGGAGGAGGGGGATGAGGAGGGGGAGGAGGAGGGGGAAGAGGAGGGGGAGGAGGAGGAGGAGGGGGAGGAGGTGGGGGAGGAGGAGGAGGGGTTGGTCAACTATGGAGTCCCTCCAGGGGTTGCCTGGAGGGAAGTAGTCTCTGAACGGGCTGAGCAGGACTCCTGCTCACAGGCACAGGGTGCCTGGGCCCTGGAGAACCGGAAAAGACCCGTGTGGACTTTGGCCAAAGAGTGTGTCTTGTAATCCTTGTATTCATTATCTATCCATCCATCCATCTATCCGTCTATCTATCCATCACCTGTCTATCTATATCTATTTATCTTTCTATCATCTATTTATCATCTATCATCTATCAGCTGTCTATCATCTATTTATCTATCATCTATCTACCTATAATCTATCTATCTATCTATCTATCTATCTATCTATCTTTGTGTGGTCCTGGGCCTTGAACTCAGGGCCTGGGCACTGTCCCTGAGCTGCTTTGGCTCCAGGCTGGTGCTCTACCCCTGGAACCACACAGAGCAGCCTTCCACTTCCAGCCTTTTCCAGTGGTTCTTTGGAGATCAGAATCTTCACAGACTCCCCCCGCTGGCTTTGAACTGCGATCCTCCAGATCTCAGCCTTCCCGAGTAGCTGGGATGCCAGGCGTGAGCCATGGTGCCCGGCATCTTCATTGTGGTCTTGTAATCTTCAATAGAGGTGCTTTAATTCTCCTTCTAGAGTTGTTGGGCAGGGTGGCACATGATATCACAGCTGATTCTTAGAGCAGAATTCACCTCAAGTTTCACCCCTATTTCTGGGTCTTGGTCTAGCTTTTAGAGTTAAAAAATAATATCCCTCCCCTCCTCCCCCCCCCAAATTAAACCATGGTGGGCATTTCTACCGACAGATTGCTGGATTTGGTCAAGTTGGGCTACTCAATCTAGACATAAGTCATATTCCAACCCCCAATGACACCAGGTTCTGTATTGTTGGATTCTTCGCTCTTCTGATGGATAGATTCGAATGAGCCAATAGGAGGGGAGGATACAAACCAAACCACCAAGAAGCAAAACAAAGCCATGGTTGATTCTGCCATGAGCTCCCTGGCCAAGTTGTCTTCTCGGCCGCCATTGGTTGAAGGGGTCTCACTACTGATCAGGAAAGATTCGGGGAACTACCACGTGGCTTTCATCACCTTTTTGCTGGTGTGACTCACTTTCCCCCTGCAGCGACAGGACCGGCACCCTAAAAGCCATCTCCTTTGTCTTCTTCATGTATGTACGAGGAGCTTTGACGTGATAAAGTCAAGCCTTTCTATTTCATTATGGCAATAGCTACGTCTGGGGAAGATGCATGAATAATCACAAACAATGGCATTATAGAGAGACTGTGACTAAGGCTGTGTATTCATTTGGTACCAAATGAATTGTATTCTCTTGCTATTCAGGATGGAAAGACCAGAGTATTGGCAAAACTAGAGTAGAGACTTGGGGCTGGGGGCTCAGCTACCCAGGAGGCTGAGATCTGAGGATCGTGGTTCAAAGCCAACCCCTGGGGTAGGAAAGTCCGTGAGACTCTGATCTCCAAGGAACTAGCAAAAAAAAAAAAAAGCCAGAAGTGGAGCTGTGGTGTGGTTCACGTGGTACAGCACCAGCCTTGAGCGAAAGAAGCCCAGGAATGGCAGCCCAGGCCCTGAGTTCAAGAGTCAGGATCAGCATAAAACCGACCCGGAACAAAACACAGGATGCGGCATAATGGGGTTCAGGGACACACTCCGTCAGAATTGTCATACCTCGGGGTGCCCTGGGCACCCCGGGGGTTTGTTTCTTCACTAATTTATGTCCTTACACCAATAGATTTGTCTGCTATTAGTGGTTTAGTTCCTGGCTAATTTTTTTCCTGCTATTTTTAATCTTGTTTTTGTTCCTCCCCCCCAAAAAAGAACACCTTTCCTTCCTTCCTTCCTTCCTTCCTTCCTTCCTTCCTTCCTTCCTTCCTTCCTTCCTTCCTTCCTTCCTTCCTTCCTTCCTATCTTTCTTTCTTTTGCTGGTCCTGGGTCTTGAACTCAGGGTCTGGGCGCTGTCCCTGAGCTCTTTCACTCAAGGCTGGCGCTCTACCACTTGAGCCACAGCACCACTTCTGGTTTTCTGGTGGTTTCTTGGAGATCAGAGTCTCATGGACTTTCCTGCCCAGGCTGGCTTTGAACCGCGATCCTCAGATCTCAGCCTCCTGAGTGGCTGGGATGACAGGCGGGAGCCACCAATACCCAGCCAAATGCTTAGGTGGAAATATTACCATCAAGGGGTCGGGGTTTAGCTCAGGTGAAGAGCAGTTGCTGGCAGGTGCAAAACCCTGAGTTTGAGCCTCAGCTGTGAAAAATTATATATATATATATATATATATATATATATATATATATATATGTATATATATAACAAGACATTCATGAAACATTCTCATTACAGCACATCTTCGAGACCCTGTAATAAAACCAGTTCTAGAAGGTTCTTTCAAGTCATCGTCAGTGGCAGACACTACAAAATGCCCTATGTGGGGATTTTCTAGGGCTGACTTTCAGAGTTCCTTGCCTATACTATGAAGCACACACATCTGAAGGGTCGTGGTTTTAGCCACTAAAATACAAAACAGAAGAAAAGGAAAGAAAAGAATTGACGAGAAATCCAGGCACCGGTGGCTCCCGCCTGTCATCCCAGCGACTCAGGAGGCTGAGATCGGAGGATCGCGGTTTAAAGCCAGCCCAGGGCAGGAAAGTCCATGAGACTCTAATCCCCAATACGCTACACAAAAAAAAGCCAAAAGAGGCACTGTGCTTCAGGTGGTAGAGCACCAGCCTTGAGCAAAACAAAAGCTCAGGGACAGCACCCAGGCCGTGAGTTCAAGCCCCAGGGCAGCACAAATAAACACCAGCACCACTGAAAGAGAAGGTAACTTGGCACTGGATGTGAAATAGAATGTACTAGAATAAATGCCACTAACATGGTTTTTGTTTTGGTGCAAACGTGATTCCACCTTCAAGATACAAAATAAAATCTCCGACAAGAGGTTAGCGGTTAGTGTGTATAATTGAGGTGTTTAATTCATCTATTCGTACGGCATACAAAACTAAGATTTCTCCAGGAAAAAAAACACATACATCCTGTATCTCTTCTACCTGTATCTACCTATTTAGGATAATATAGTATTATAAAGGATTAGTTATTTGCATGTACTGATCTCTATTTGTGTCCATCTTCCCACCTTCGTGTCTGTTAAAACTTGGAATTGTCAGATTCTTTCCCAGATCATCGGACTATTTATTATTTATGACCGAGGCTCATTTCCACACGGCCCTGGGTTTCTGGGAAGTAGGTTCCCTCTCAGAGTCTGGAAACGCAATGAATTGGAAGAGCAAAACCTGTGTCGATGTGCTGGAGGACAGCATTACTTTTTTGAACAAACCTAGACTAAACTCTCTGTGTCCTTAAAAGCGGCTGTGTTTGTGTCTATCTGAAAGGAGTGCTGTGTTTCTGTGTGGCTGGGTTACAAAACCAAATAAAAATAATACAAGTCAGCTTTGTTTCCCACAATTGTAGGGCTGGGCGCTGGTGCTCACGCCTGGCATCCCAGCGACTCAGGAAGCTGAGATCTGAGGATCACGGTTCCAAGCCAGCGGCTGAGATTCTTATCTCCAATAAACTGCTCAGGAAAAGCCAGAAGTGGCGCTGTGGCTCGAGTGGTAGAGTGCCAGCCTTGAGTGAAAGAGGTCAGGGACAGTGCCCGGGCCCTGAGTTCAAGCCCCAGGACTGGCACAAACCAAACCAAACCAAAAAACAACCACAAGACTTGGTGGGTGTTTCCGTAACACAGCACATCCCAGTGACTCGGTTCAGATTCCAAGCTTTCGACCGGGGGATGATGATGGCTGGTGGTTTTGTCAGTAATTTCTCGGATGTCTGTTTTCTCTAAAGGTTAGGACTCAGACCTAGTAGGATTTGAGACACAAGTACCTTGGAATTCGCAGAGGAGCAACATGGGAGACACAAAGGAAAGGAAGGACGCTCCGAGAATCAGATGCCTTTCAAAGGTGAAGGTATGATGTCTCTATCTATCTATTTATCTATCTATCTATCTATCTATCTATCTATCTATCTATCTATCTATCTATCTGTCTGTCTATCTATCCATCATCTATCCATTCATCAATCCATCCACCCACCCACCTATCATCTATCTATCATCTATCTATCTATCTATCTATCTATCTATCTATCTATCTATCTATCTATCTATCTATCATCTATCTATCTATCAATCATCTATGCACCCATCCATCTCTCTATCCATCTATCAATCTATCAATCCACCAATACATCCATCTATCCATCTGTCTAGCTTTTCATCTATCTATCCATTGATCTGTTCATCCAATCATCCATCTCTCTCCATCCACCCACCCATCCATCCATCCATCCATCTATCCATCCATCCATCCACATCTCTATCTATCTATCTATCTATCTATCTATCTATCTATCTATCTATCTGTCTGTCTGTCTGTCTGTCTGTCTGTCTGTCTGTCTGTCTGTCTGTCTATCTATCTATCTATCTATCTATCTATCTATCTATCTATCTATCTATCTACCTACCTATATCTATCTGTCTGTCTATCTACCTATCCATCTATCCATCCAAGAGCACTTGCCTTGAGCAAAAGAGCTCAGAGACAGTGTCCTGACTTCAAGTCTCACGACCG
This sequence comes from Dipodomys merriami, assembly GCF_024711535.1. Classification (NCBI taxonomy): domain Eukaryota; kingdom Metazoa; phylum Chordata; class Mammalia; order Rodentia; family Heteromyidae; genus Dipodomys; species Dipodomys merriami. The sequence continues at coordinate 1,521,397 of NW_027206446.1, read as the reverse complement.
ACCCCTCCCAAAGAAAACCCACAAAACCCTGAGATTATCTCTAAGTAGGATTCGAACCGCAAGCATCTTTGAAGGACGTAAACGAAGGCACTGTCTCAGAAGGTTTCGGGGGGGGGGTGCCCCTATGGTGGCAGGATTTTCTGGGCTCACACAGCCATGTGTGTGTGGGGTCCCCCATTCCTAGAAAACCCTTCATTGGTCGGCACAGAAAAGCCTTGCTGAGCGCAAGGATCCAGTACCCCAGACGGACTCCGACCCGAGCACTGTGGCCATGGACACAGCCCGGCGAGCAGAGTCCCCCATGCAAACACTTGGCGCAGTCCTCGACCTGCCCAAAGCTTGCTTTCCCTTCGAACTCGTGTCACAGGTCATCTTAAAAAGAGGACTTTGTGCCCAAGCCTGCCACTCAGGAGGCTGAGCTGTGAGGACTGTGGTTCGAAGCCAGCCTGGGCAGAAACGTTTATGGGACTCTGATCACCAGTGAACTCTGCCCCCCTAAAAAAAGATGCTCAGGGACAGGGCCCCGCTTCACGGAGGAAAATATGGTACTACTGTTGGTGATAAAACCAGCAGGCTGCGTCCGTCTATGCAGAGTGATTGCTACGGCATCTGGTACGGGGTTCTGCATCAATCCAGCTGTTCTAGGCTGAGCTTCTGGAACATTCTCATTGGATATCCTGTGTGGGGAGGGAAGAAGACACAGAATAGATTGACACCGCATAGATTGCTCCCAGGGTGCGGAAGGCAGCCTAGGACCATATTAGACATGAGTATTTTTATATATGACAGGCCGATGGAGAGTATACAGAGTCACATATCCCGTACATAATCATACGTATCTGTAATATACATCATCTAGAACACACAGTGCATATTATTATACATATTATAAATACACATATATAATACAGTATACATTATAATACGATATATACTATAATGTAATATATAATATAATATAACATATACATCATAATACTATATATTATATATACTATCTACTAATATATACTGTATGCAACAATATTAGAATAGATATTTTACATATAGTGTTATATATGTATATATACAATGTATATATAATCGATTATATGATATATTATATAATATATGTAATATATTATATGTGTTATAATATAGTCTATATTATACATATTATATTTATAAGTATTATATTTTTAAATACAATACAAATCAGTATTTGTATTATATTTATAATTGATATATTTTACATAATATAATACATATAATAATATGTAATACATACATATACATCATACTATATATTACATATACTGCCTACTAATATATACTGTATGCAACAATATTAGAATAGATATTTTACATATATTGTGTTATATATGTATATATGTATATATATTGTGTTATATACGTATATATGTATATATATGTGTGTGTATATATAATATATTATCTATTATATGATATGCTATATAATATATGTAATATATTATATACGTTATAATATATTCTATATCATACATATTATAAGTATTATATTTATAAATACAATACAAATCCGCATTTGCATCATATTTATAATTTGTATATTTTATACAATATAATACATATAATAATATATAATACATATAATATATAAAACATATCTATTTGATACGATGTACATATAATGTGGACATAGGTTTTCTTCTACTACTTTTTTTCTTTCTAGATGTTTCTGTTGGCGTTAACATGGGCCTATATATCCAAAACCCTGTCTGGGTCATACATGAATTCCATGCTCACGCAGATAGAGAGACAGTTCAACATCCCTACCTCGCTGGTCGGATTCATTAATGGCAGCTTCGAGATCGGTACGGTTTACGCCTGCATTACTTCCTTCTCATTGTCTGCTGATCTGTGGGGCTGGTCTGGCTTTATTCATGTTTATCGTTGAAATCATTTAGTCTCACCAAGTTATATGCTGTGTGTTTGGTTTTGGTGCCAGTCCTAGGACTTGAACTCAGGGCCTGGGCGCTGTCCCTGATCTTCTTTTGCTCAAGGCTGGTGCTCTACCCCTTGAGCCACAGCGCCACATCTGGTTTTCTGGTGGTTCATGGGAGATGAGAGTCTCACAGACTTTCCTGCCTGGGCTGGCTTTGAACCCTGATCCTCAGATCTCAGCCTCCTGAGTAGCAGGGATGACAGGCGGGAGCCACTGGCGTTTGGCAGGATATATATATATTTTTATTGACCTTTAAAATTTTTTTTGGCCAGTCCTGGGGCTTGAACTCAAGACCTGGGTGCTGTCCCTGAGCTTCTTTTGCTAAGACTAGCGCTCTACCGCTTGAGCCACAGCGACCCTTCCAGCTTTTTTCTGTGTATGTGGGACTGGGGCATCGAACCCAGGGCCTCATGCATGCTGGGTGAGCGCTCTACCACTGAGCCACACTAATGACTGATTCAGTTCTTCGTCTGGTTTTCATTGTGAACACAGGAAGACTTGAGGTCACTCTGGGCGCTGTGCTGGGAACACAGCTCACCCCGAGTTTAGATGATCACAAACAGTGAACACTTCCCAGAGCGAAAACAGAACCCTGTCCTTACTTAACTCTTGTAAGCATGAAAAAAATGGCACCAAATATTCCAAGCACCGAGCCAGGATTTCACGCACTTCTGAGCCCATAGCATGCTTAGCGTGTGAATGACCCAGTGAGATTGGTCATGAAGATGTGGTCGAGCTGCTGGTGGCTCACGCCTGTAATCTAGGCCACGCAGGAGGCTGAAGATCTGAGGATGGCAGTTCAAAGCCAGCCCGGGGAAGGAAAGTCAAGGAAACTCCCACATCTCCCATGATGAACCACCCAAAAGCCAACAGTGGTTCAAGTGGTAGAGCACCAGCCTTGAGCCCAAGGGTTCAAGGAAGAGCACTCAGGTCCTGAGTTCAAGTCTCAGGATGCACACATGCACACACACACACACACACACACACACACACGATTGCCATGGATGTTTACTGATTTCCCTGCAGGAAATCTGCTGCTGATCATCTTTGTGAGTTACTTCGGGACGAAGCTGCACAGGCCCGTGATGATCGGCGTGGGCTGTGTGGTCATGGGCCTCGGGTGTTTCCTGATCTCTCTCCCGCACTTCCTCATGGACCGGTGAGTGGGGCCACTTCCGGTTTAGCCTTCCCCTTTCCGGGAAGCAGGCTGGGCCTGACCTGTGTGTGCTCAAGTGCTCACAGGAAAACAGCACACACAGAGTGGGGGACGGGGGACCCCCCACACCAGGAGTATCTCCTGTGGTATCTCCTGTTTCCACTCATCCTGGATGGACACACTCTGTGGGTTATTTTTGTATGTATATACTTTTACTGTGATGACAAAGGTGACTTGCAGAGAGGTGACAGTGACATCATTCAGGTCACGAGCGCATGGCTCTGTGGACCCTGTCCCCCCTTCCCTCGCTCTCTCCCCCAGTGTTTCCCTCCCGTCCCCACCCACCAGTGGTAGAGTTCATTCTCCACCTGGTGTCCGGTGAGGACCCCGGCTGCCTTGGTTTCCCCCTCTGTCCCCCATTTCTGTGCCCCCCTCACCCTGCCAGAGACAGAGAAACCCACCCAGGAGACAGAAAGGAAACCACATGGAAGAATCAGGCCTCTTGCGTCCATTTCCTGAGTCCGTCGGATCGCTGTTCTTTCCTCTGATCACAGGCCTGGCCCTTTGAGCTCTTCCCTCCCAGCGTCCCCCTCGGGTCTGGCTGTGTGTGGACGTCTAGAGTTCCCTGTCCCCCGTCCTGTCCCCATGGATTTTAGATCTAGCTTCTGCCCAGGAGAGAAAACCCACGCCATTTGCTTTCTTGATTTCTTCCTTAAATTGGTTGTGAGGCTTGAACTCAGGGCCCTGAGCTGTTTCCCTCAAGGCTGGCGCTCTGCCACTTGAGCCACAGCTCCAGTTCCGGCTTGCTGGTGGTTCATTGGAGAGAAGAGTCTCACGGACTTTCCTGCCCAGGCTGGCTTTGAACCGTGATCCTCAGCTCTCAGCCTCCTGAGTAGCTAGGATGACAGGGGGGAGCCATCAACACCCGGATCTTTTTCTTGTCTTTTCTTCTTATTTTGGAGAGGGAGTGATTTCTCAGTACAGACAGAAGAGCCAGGGTTTCAAGTGGTAGAACACCGGGCCTGGAGCAAAGAAGCCAAGCCAGAACACAAGGCCCTGAGTTCAAGACCCGGTCAGTACTGGCGCACATTATAAACAGCAAAACACAGACAGATGAGAGAGGGGTTGGTCTTTGTTCTAGAGATAACCGTCCCCTGCGCCCCAAATGGCTTGATCTACACAAACTACGCGCCACGCTGGGGCTCTGTGGGCCTGTTTTGAGGTCACGGCCTGGAAATTTCCCTCATTATGATACTGGGGGGCGTCCGGCCTTCGCTGGACTCTCAGCTGCATTCCATTACCCTGATCTGCTTTCCTCCACTGCTATCTTCTGTTTCTTTGATCCCTCATGCCTGTCTCTAGAGAAAAACCAATTCAAACTGGGGAAGCTGAGATCTGAGCCAACTCCCCAGTGGGAGAGAAAAGTCCTCCCCCCCCAGACTCTGATCTCCAACGAATCAGCAAAAAGCCGGAAGTGGAGGCGTGGCTCAAGTAGTAGAGCGCCAGTCTTGAGTGGAAAAACAAACAAACAGAAAACAGCCAGGGGAGAGTGTGGGGGCCCTGCAAGTTCAAGTCCCCATCAGGGCTTTCTTGGAAAGTAGGAAAGAGAAGCCTTAAAAACTTCACACAGCCTGTTTAAATCTGGAACCGATCCGTATTTTCCTTCCATGCTGGATTGAGCATGGGGCGGGATCTGCGGACATTTTCAACGGCTGTGGACAGGTTTGCTCTGCCAATTTAGTCATTTCTTACACACACACACACACACACACACACACACACACACACACACACACACACACACACGATGTGGTAAGATCTTATTTTATGTTTGTGTTTGTGGGATTTGAACTCAGGGCCTGGGCCGCTGTCCCTGTGCTCTTCAAGCTCAAGGCGGGCGCTCTACCGCTTGAGCCACAGCTCCACGTCCGGTTTTCTGGTGGTTCACTGGAGATTATTAGAGTCTCATGGACTTTCTTGCCCTAGGCTGGCTTTGAACCGGGATCCTCAGATCTCAGCCTCCTGAGTATCTGGGATGACAGGCGTGAGCCACCGGCGCCTGGCCGACCAATCTCTTTGTTTTTGTAGACATTCATTCTTTCCTTTCAGATTGATTTGCTGCCATTTTGTTTACTGGTATCTTGATACCAAAGGGATTTTCAGTGAGTCGCCCTGGATCTTTTCAGATGTGTTTTGAAAGAGATGGAAGTTTCTAGGCCAAAGGATTTGACTGGGACTTCCTATTCTTTTCAAGACAATGCCAATTAAAACCCAGCTATCATTTACAACCACTCTTTTGGAGACAGAGACCTCTGAATTTCCCTTTTTCTCTTTGTAGCTAACCAAAGTTTGAAGTCAGGGCCTCCTAGTTGCTTAGATTACTGCTCATGGCTGGCGCTCTACCACTTGAGCCACGCCTCCAGCCTTGATTCATTTTTTTGGTGAGTTTCTTGGATTCACAGACTGGCTTGTGAACTGTGATCCTCCGGATGTCAGCCTCCTGGGCTGCTGAGAACCTTTTGGTCTTGGAGAAACAGCAGCAAACAACCAATCCATCCTGCCGGCTAGCGACTGAGTCTCTCCTGGACAAATTGCTCATTTATTTTTCATGCTTATTTGATTATTTTCCTTCTGGAAGAACTCAGGAGCACACAGAGGAATCATTGTCGGTCTTCCCTGAATGGGGAGACGTGGCTGCCGGAGCCCTGGGCCTGCGGAGAATCGCACGTTTTGTTCTGTGAGGCAGTATGCCTTTTCTCTTCTTAATTATACGATCATGGGGCCTCGGGCTATTCTTCGTCTTCCTGACCACACAGACGTCGCTTCTAGGAAATGAACACCTGACAAGATCATCTGCAGGGGGAGAAGCTGCCGGTGTCTATAAGCAGCGAGGTCTTCTGATGATCTCAGTTCACCCTGATTACACTGACACACAGATACTCAACATACGCAATATAGATGACAGTACTACATGCTCAGGACACTAACAGCTGTATTTACCTACATTAAATATAGTATATGAATTCACATTCATGACAGTAACACATATTTAATATACTAAATATATATTACTACATGTTCAGGACAGTAACAGATATATTTACATATATTGAATATATATTACATTAATTTACATTAGTTATCACAGATATATTTACGTATGGTAAATATATTATCTAGTATATTAATTCATGTTAATTATAATAACAGCTATATTTATGTATTAAATATAGTCTATTAAGTCATGTTCGTTGCAGTCACAGACATATTTACATATGCTAAATATATTATATAATATCACATTAACTCATGTTAATTATAGGATACATTTACATATATTAAATATAGTGCATTAATTCATGTTCATGACAGTAACAGATATATTTATATATTAAATATATTATATATTAATTCACATTAATTATAACAGATATATTTACACATATTAAATATAGTATATAATTCATATTCATGACAGTAACAGATATATTTGCATATGTTAAATATAGTATATAATTCATGTTCATTACAGTCACAGACATTTACATATGTTAAATATATTATTTATCACATTAACTCATGCTAATTATAGGATACATTTACATATATTAAATATACTATATTAATTCATATTCATGACAGTAACAGATATATTTGCATATATTAAATATATTGTAAGCTGGGCACCGGTGGCTCACGCCTGTCATCCCAGCTACTCAGGAGGCTGAGATCTGAGGATCGCGGTTCAAAGCCAGGCTGGGCAGGAAAGCGTGTGAGACTCTTATCTCCAAGGAACCACTGGAAAACTGGAAGTGGAGCTGTGGTTCAAGTGGTAGAGCGCCAGCCTTGAGCTGAAGAGCTCAGAGTCAGCGCCCAGGCCCCAAGTTCAAGCCCACAATTGAAAAAAAATTAAAAAATATATAGCATAATTCATGTTAATAACTAACATTTTTATATATTAAATACATTATACACTACATTAATTCATGTTAATTATAGTAACAGATATGTAGTTATATATATTTGTATATATTTATATATCTGTATATATATGTAGCTGTATATATAACTATATATCTTATCTATATCTGGAAATACATGAATATATATTTAAATTTATATATGATATGTATAAATTTATGTTTAAATATGAACACATGTTTATATATATCTGGATATCTAATTTTTACATATGTATCCATATATAAAAATGCCTATAAATATATATACATCTATACACACATCTGTGTCAGTATCTTTATATACTGATATATATTTATATGTGTTTGCCTGTTTTGCACATATATGTATATGTTATATAATATATTATATATTATTAAATCTTACTTATATATTATATTTTGGTTATATAGTATTAAACACGTAGTAACACATCATATCTGTTTCCAAAACATGTATTTATAACATAATATATTAAACATAAATATATTTCATAAAATATATGTATATATGTAAAACTCACCTCTGTTATAAATAGGTCTAGTCATAGAAAGCATATAAATGCATAAACACATACACATATCTGTATATAGTGTGCATAATGTCAGCAGTGGGCCTTGAACTCCGGGTCTTGAGCTTTTTGCTTCATTCTTTCTCTCGAGTCTCACCTGCTCACCTTGGAGCCACAGCTCTACTCTGGCCTTTGGTTAATTAGAAATAAACGTCCCTCCGACTTGTCTGTCTGGGCTGATGTTGAACCTGCATCCTCAGACCTCAGCCTCCTGAATAGCTGGGATTACAGGCGTGAGCCACGGTGCCCAGCCTGGGAGGGCCATGTTTGCGGGATCTCCAGGTTGAAGGAAAGCAAGCGCCATAATGTCTCTGGGACCCTTGGTGTCTCTGAAAGAAACGTTTCCCCTGTGTCCCCCTAGATACGAGTACGAATCCACGGTGTCCGCTTCAAGCAACTGGTCATCAGACGGCTTCCTGTGTGTGGAAAATGGAACCCAGGCTTTAAAGCCCACGCACGACCCCTCAGGTTGTCTGTCTGGTTGTCTTGTCCCTGAATTTCAGGGATCTCGGGGCCTTCCACGGGAGGCCGGGGTCAGGAAAGGGCATCAGATAAATCCAGAAGTAGGATTTGCGCCCCCTTCCAGGCCTTCAGAGAGAAGAGTCCTGGAGGGACGGAAGCACCCGGAGCCGCAGTGTTAGGGAGCTTACTCTGGAATTTAGACACGTCTCTGTGTTCTGATGGCTGTACCCCGTTGTTAGAGTCGTAAACTAAAAGTGACCGGACAGAACACCGATGGATATTGATTGATTGAGTGAGTGTGTGTGTGTGTGTGTGCGTGTGCCAGCACACAATGTGGGCTTGAACTCAGGACCTGTTATTTTCACTCGTTTCTTTGCTCATGGCTGGCACTCGACCATTTGAGCCATGCCTCCAGTTCCAGCTTTTGTCAATCCTGGGGCTTGAACTCAGGGCCCCGGGCGCTGTCCCTGAGCTCTTTTGCTCAAGGCTGGTGCTCTATCACTTGAGCTACAGCGCCACTTCTGGTTTTCTGGTGGTGTATAGGAGATCAGAGTCTCATGGATTTTCCTGCCCAGGCTGGCTTTGAACCAGGATCCTCAGATCTCAGCCTCCCGAGGGGCTGGGATGACAGGCGGGAGCCACTGGTGCCTAGATCATCATTTGATCTTTTTCTCTTCCTCCCTCCCTCCCTCCCTTCCTTCCTTCCTTCCTTTCTTCCTTCCTTCCTCCCTCCCTCATTCCCTCCCTCCCTCCCTCCCTCCCTCCCTCCCTTCCTCCCTCTCTCCCTTCCTTCCTTCCTCCTTCCTTCCTTCCTTCCTTCCTTCCCTCCCTCCCTCCCTCCCTCCCTCCCTCTCTTCTTTCCTCCTTCCTTCCTTCCTTCCTTTCTTCCTTCCTTCCTTCCTTCCTTCCTTCCTTCCTTCCTTCCTTCCTCCCTCATTCCCTTCCTCCCTCCCTCCCTCCCTCCCTCCCTCCCTCCCTCCCTCCCTCCTTCCCTTCCTCCCTCTCTCCCTTCCTTCCTTCCTCCTTCCCTCCTTCCTTCTTTCTCCCTCCCTCCCTCCCTCCCTCCCTCCCTTCCTTCCTTCCTTCCTTCCTTTCTTCCTTCCTTCCTTCCTTCCTTCCTTCCTTCCTTCCTTCCCTCCCTCCCTCCCTCCCTCCCTCCCTCTCTTCTTTCCTCCTTCCTTCCTTCCTTCCTTTCTTCCTTCCTTCCTTCCTTCCTTCCTTCCTTCCTTCCTTCCTTCCTTCCTTCCTTCCTTCCTTCCTTCCTTCTTTCTCTTTTCCTTTGTAGTGGTGCTGACTTGAGTTAGGGTCATTATTATTATTATTATTAGTTTTGGTTATTGATCAGATCGGGCCTCATGCTTCTGACCTGGGCCCTTTGTTCCACCATCTCCCCGTCCGTCCCCCCCCCCCCCCCCCCCCCCCCGCTGGGACCGCAGGCGGGATGTGATGTGCTGGTCCTGGATGAGGCCGAGTGTCAAGTCGGGGATGCGCCGTCCTGCTGGCTGTGGGAGCTCACAGACACCGCGCGTGGAACACCAGGCCGGGCAGTTTTGCTTTGTCTTTCCTTGTTCTGAATGACGGATGGACAGCATCTCAGGAACCCCCTGACAGCTGGGCTGCTCAGGCCGGCGGCGCTGGGCCGGGCCGCGGTGGCCACCATGTGGTGGTTTAGTAGAAGGCAGCCTCCTCGCCCTCCCGGCCCCTGAGCCAGGGGGACCTGGACCTCTCAGGGCCTGGAGCCGCCCCTGGCCCGGCTGGCCATTTCCCCTCCGCAGCCGGTGTTCCAGGGATTCACAGTTATCCGGCCCCAGCCACCGGAGTGTAGCTAGTCAGGAGGCTGAGAGCTGAGGATCCAGGTTAGAGGCCAGCCTGGGCAGGAAAAGCTGGGAGTCTCTGTCTCTTTGTCTCTGCTTCTGTCTATCTGTCTGTCTTACTGTCTTTGATCATCCTAGGCCCTGAACTCAAGGCCTGGGCGCTGTCCCTGAGCTTTTTCACTCAAGGCTGGTGCTCTACTACTTGAACCACGGTGCCCCTTCTGGCTTTTTGGTGCTTCATTGGAGATGAGCATCTCAGGGACTTTCCTGCCCAGGCTGGCTTTGAACCGTTATCCTCAGATCTCAGCCTCCTGACAGATGTGAGCCACAGGTGTCCGGCTTGAGAGTCTCTTGTCTCCAAGGGACCAGTAAAAGACAAGAAACAAGGAGGTTTGCTCAAATGGTAAAGCACCCGCCGTGAGCTCAAAAACCAAGAGACTGCTGCACCTTGCTTTTATAATGACAATAAAAACTAATAACAACCACAAAACCCCAGAGACCAAGAGGTCCTGAGTTCAAATCCTGGGACCAGCACAAAGAAAGTTATTTGCTGGTTGCAGTACTCAGTGGGCCCTGTATAAAAAGTATAGTCTGTTTGTTTGTCTATCTATCTATCCATCTACCCACCCACCCATCTACCCACCCATCCACCTATCTATCTATCTATCTATCTATCTATCTATCTATCTATCTATCTATCTATCTATCTATCTATCTATCTATCTATCTATCTATCTATCTACCTACCTATCTATCTACCTACCTATCTATCTATCTATTCATCTATCTATCTATCTATCTATCTATCATCTATCCATCCATCTGCTTTATATATATTTATATATGCTTCAGATCGATCTATATACCTTATCTGTACATTTATACACATACTTTATATCTACCTATTAGTCTATCTACTCTCTATATACAGCTTCATATATTTCTACATATACTTTATGTCTATCCAGCTGCATACTTTTTCTACCTATATATTGATGCATAAATTTGTTTATCTGTCCTTGCAAAGAGACATATATGATTCCTACACGGCTGCATATTTTTCATTTCTATAAAAATAACCAGAGTGGCCAGAATGGTGACAAGCCAGTCAAAATCCTGTTTGTGTTACATACACGGAGCCTGAATTGTGCACACAGAGACCTGCAGTGTGTATGTGTGTATGCGTGTGTGTGCGTATGTGTGTGTGTGCATGTGTGTGTGTGCATGTGTATGTGTGTGTGCGTGCGTGTGTGCGTGTGTGTGTGTGTGTGTGTGTGTAGTTTTTCTCTCTGATGTTGGATGAGAACAGCCCATCGTCAGTCATGAGCAGGTGACCCGCTGGGCACTAACTGATCAGTGCTCAGTTGACGGATCGTCGATGGCCGGCGGGGCTGTGGGTGGTGTGCGTGTGTCCTGGGCTGTGGGTGGTGTGCGTGTGCCCCGGGCTGTGGGTGGTGTGCGTGTGCACTGGGCTGTGGGTGGTGTGCGTGTGTCCCGGGCTGTGGGTGGTGTGTGTGTGCCCCAGGCTGTGGGTGGTGTGTGTGTGCCCTGGGCTGTGGGTGGTGTGCTTGTGCACTGGGCTGTGGGTGGTGTGCATGTGCACCGGGCTGTGGGTGGTGTGCGTGTGCACTGGGCTGTGGGTGGTGTGCGTGTGCACTGGGCTGTGGGTGGTGTGCGTGTGCACTGGGCTGTGGGTGGTGTGTGTGTGTCCCGGGCTGTGGGTGGTGTGTGTGTGTCCCGGGCTGTGGGTGGTGTGTGTGTGTCCCGGGCTGTGGGTGGTGTGTGTGTGCACTGGGCTGTGGGTGGTGTGCGTATGTCCCGGGCTGTGGGTGGTGTGTGCGTGTGCCCGGGCTGTGGGTGGTGTGCGTGTGCCCCGGGCTGTGGGTGGTGTGTGTGTGTCCCGGGCTGTGGGTGGTGTGCGTGTGCCCCGGGCTGTCGGTGGTGTGCGTGTGTCCTGGGCTGTGGGTGGTGTGCGTGTGTCCCGGGCTGTGGGTGGTGTGTGCGTGTGCCCGGGCTGTGGGTGGTGTGCGTGTGCCCGGGCTGTGGGTGGTGTGCGTGTGTGCACTGGGCTGTGGGTGGTGTGCGTGTGTGCACTGGGCTGTGGGTGGTGTGCGTGTGTGCACTGGGCTGTGGGTGGTGTGTGTGTGCCCCGGGCTGTGGGTGGTGTGCGTGTGCACTGGGCTGTGGGTGGTGTGTGCGTGAGCCCGGGCTGTGGGTGGTGTGCGTGTGTCCCGGGCTGTGGGTGGTGTGCGTGTGCACTGGGCTGTGGGTGGTGTGTGTGTGCACTGGGCTGTGGGTGGTGTGTGTGTGTGCACTGGGCTGTGGGTGGTGTGCGTGTGTCCCGGGCTGTGGGTGGTGTGTGTGTGTCCCGGGCTGTGGGTGGTGTGCGTGTGTCCTGGGCTGTGGGTGGTGTGCGTGTGCCCCGGGCTGTGGGTGGTGTGTGTGTGTCCCGGGCTGTGGGTGGTGTGCGTGTGTCCCGGGCTGTGGGTGGTGTGCGTGTGCCCCGGGCTGTGGGTGGTGTGCGTGTGTCCCGGGCTGTGGGTGGTGTGCGTGTGCACTGGGCTGTGGGTGGTGTGCGTGTGTGCACTGGGCTGTGGGTGGTGTGTGTGTGCCCCGGGCTGTGGGTGGTGTGCGTGTGTCCCGGGCTGTGGGTGGTGTGCGTGTGCACTGGGCTGTGGGTGGTGTGCGTGTGCACTGGGCTGTGGGTGGTGTGTGTGTGCACTGGGCTGTGGGTGGTGTGCGTGTGTCCCGGGCTGTGGGTGGTGTGCGTGTGTCCCGGGCTGTGGGTGGTGTGCGTGTGCCCCGGACTGTGGGTGGTGTGTGTGTCCCGGGCTGTGGGTGGTGTGTGTGTGCACTGGGCTGTGGGTGGTGTGCGTGTGTCCCGGGCTGTGGGTGGTGTGCGTGTGTCCCGGGCTGTGGGTGGTGTGTGTGTGTCCCGGGCTGTGGGTGGTGTGCGTGTGCACTGGGCTGTGGGTGGTGTGCGTGTGCACTGGGCTGTGGGTGGTGTGTGTGTGCCCCGGGCTGTGGGTGGTGTGCGTGTGTCCCGGGCTGTGGGTGGTGTGCGTGTGCCCCGGGCTGTGGGTGGTGTGTGTGTGTCCCGGGCTGTGGGTGGTGTGCGTGTGCACTGGGCTGTGGGTGGTGTGCGTGTGTGCACTGGGCTGTGGGTGGTGTGTGTGTCCCGGGCTGTGGGTGGTGTGCGTGTGCACTGGGCTGTGGGTGGTGTGCGTGTGTGCACTGGGCTGTGGGTGGTGTGTGTGTGCCCCGGGCTGTGGGTGGTGTGCGTGTGTCCCGGGCTGTGGGTGGTGTGCGTGTGTCCCGGGCTGTGGGTGGTGTGCGTGTGCCCCGGACTGTGGGTGGTGTGTGTGTCCCGGGCTGTGGGTGGTGTGTGTGTGCACTGGGCTGTGGGTGGTGTGCGTGTGCACTGGGCTGTGGGTGGTGTGCGTGTGCACTGGGCTGTGGGTGGTGTGCGTGTGTCCCGGGCTGTGGGTGGTGTGTGTGCACTGGGCTGTGGGTGGTGTGCGTGTGCACTGGGCTGTGGGTGGTGTGCGTGTGTCCCGGGCTGTGGGTGGTGTGTGTGTGTCCCGGGCTGTGGGTGGTGTGCGTGTGCACTGGGCTGTGGGTGGTGTGCGTGTGCACTGGGCTGTGGGTGGTGTGCGTGTGTCCCGGGCTGTGGGTGGTATGCGTGTGTCCCGGGCTGTGGGTGGTGTGTGTGTGTCCCGGGCTGTGGGTGGTGTGCGTGTGTCCCGGGCTGTGGGTGGTGTGCGTGTGTCCCGGGCTGTGGGTGGTGTGCGTGTGCACTGGGCTGTGGGTGGTGTGCGTGTGCACTGGGCTGTGAGTGGTGTGTGTGTGCACTGGGCTGTGGGTGGTGTGCGTGTGTCCCGGGCTGTGGGTGGTGTGTGTGCACTGGGCTGTGGGTGGTGTGCGTGTGCACTGGGCTGTGGGTGGTGTGCGTGTGTCCCGGGCTGTGGGTGGTGTGTGTGTGTCCCGGGCTGTGGGTGGTGTGCGTGTGCACTGGGCTGTGGGTGGTGTGCGTGTGCACTGGGCTGTGGGTGGTGTGCGTGTGTCCCGGGCTGTGGGTGGTGTGCGTGTGTCCCGGGCTGTGGGTGGTGTGTGTGTGTCCCGGGCTGTGGGTGGTGTGCGTGTGTCCCGGGCTGTGGGTGGTGTGCGTGTGTCCCGGGCTGTGGGTGGTGTGCGTGTGCACTGGGCTGTGGGTGGTGTGCGTGTGCACTGGGCTGTGAGTGGTGTGTGTGTGCACTGGGCTGTGGGTGGTGTGTGTGTGTCCCGGGCTGTGGGTGGTGTGTGTGTGCCCCGGGCTGTGGGTGGTGTGCATGTGCCCCGGGCTGTGGGTGGTGTGTGCGTGTGTCCCGGGCTGTGGGTGGTGTGCGTGTGTCCCGGGCTGTGGGTGGTGTGCGTGTGCCCCGGGCTGTGGGTGGTGTGCGTGTGCACTGGGCTGTGGGTGGTGTGCGTGTGCACTGGGCTGTGGGTGGTGTGTGTGTGTCCCGGGCTGTGGGTGGTGTGCGTGTGTCCCGGGCTGTGGGTGGTGTGCGTGTGTCCCGGGCTGTGGGTGGTGTGCGTGTGTCCCGGGCTGTGGGTGGTGTGCGTGTGTCCCGGGCTGTGGGTGGTGTGCGTGTGTCCCGGGCTGTGGGTGGTGTGTGTGTGTCCCGGGCTGTGGGTGGTGTGCGTGTGTCCCGGGCTGTGGGTGGTGTGTGTGTGTCCCGGGCTGTGGGTGGTGTGTGTGTGTCCCGGGCTGTGGGTGGTGTGCGTGTGTCCCGGGCTGTGGGTGGTGTGCGTGTGCACTGGGCTGTGGGTGTTGTGTGTGTGTCCCGGGCTGTGGGTGGTGTGCGTGTGTCCCGGGCTGTGAGTGGTGTGTGTGTGCACTGGGCTGTGGGTGGTGTGTGTGTGTCCCGGGCTGTGGGTGGTGTGCGTGTGTCCCGGGCTGTGGGTGGTGTGTGTGTGTCCCGGGCTGTGGGTGGTGTGTGTGTGTCCCGGGCTGTGGGTGGTGTGTGTGTGTCCCGGGCTGTGGGTGGTGTGCGTGTGTGCACTGGGCTGTGGGTGGTGTGTGTGTGCCCCGGGCTGTGGGTGGTGTGCGTGTGTCCCGGGCTGTGGGTGGTGTGCGTGTGTCCCGGGCTGTGGGTGGTGTGCGTGTGCCCCGGACTGTGGGTGGTGTGTGTGTCCCGGGCTGTGGGTGGTGTGTGTGTGCACTGGGCTGTGGGTGGTGTGCGTGTGCACTGGGCTGTGGGTGGTGTGCGTGTGCACTGGGCTGTGGGTGGTGTGCGTGTGTCCCGGGCTGTGGGTGGTGTGTGTGCACTGGGCTGTGGGTGGTGTGCGTGTGCACTGGGCTGTGGGTGGTGTGCGTGTGTCCCGGGCTGTGGGTGGTGTGTGTGTGTCCCGGGCTGTGGGTGGTGTGCGTGTGCACTGGGCTGTGGGTGGTGTGCGTGTGCACTGGGCTGTGGGTGGTGTGCGTGTGTCCCGGGCTGTGGGTGGTATGCGTGTGTCCCGGGCTGTGGGTGGTGTGTGTGTGTCCCGGGCTGTGGGTGGTGTGCGTGTGTCCCGGGCTGTGGGTGGTGTGCGTGTGTCCCGGGCTGTGGGTGGTGTGCGTGTGCACTGGGCTGTGGGTGGTGTGCGTGTGCACTGGGCTGTGAGTGGTGTGTGTGTGCACTGGGCTGTGGGTGGTGTGCGTGTGTCCCGGGCTGTGGGTGGTGTGTGTGCACTGGGCTGTGGGTGGTGTGCGTGTGCACTGGGCTGTGGGTGGTGTGCGTGTGTCCCGGGCTGTGGGTGGTGTGTGTGTGTCCCGGGCTGTGGGTGGTGTGCGTGTGCACTGGGCTGTGGGTGGTGTGTGTGTGTCCCGGGCTGTGGGTGGTGTGCGTGTGCACTGGGCTGTGGGTGGTGTGCGTGTGCACTGGGCTGTGAGTGGTGTGTGTGTGCACTGGGCTGTGGGTGGTGTGTGTGTGTCCCGGGCTGTGGGTGGTGTGTGTGTGCCCCGGGCTGTGGGTGGTGTGCGTGTGCCCCGGGCTGTGGGTGGTGTGTGCGTGTGTCCCGGGCTGTGGGTGGTGTGCGTGTGTCCCGGGCTGTGGGTGGTGTGCGTGTGCCCCGGGCTGTGGGTGGTGTGCGTGTGCACTGGGCTGTGGGTGGTGTGCGTGTGCACTGGGCTGTGGGTGGTGTGTGTGTGTCCCGGGCTGTGG
Source organism: Dipodomys merriami (assembly GCF_024711535.1). Taxonomy (NCBI): domain Eukaryota; kingdom Metazoa; phylum Chordata; class Mammalia; order Rodentia; family Heteromyidae; genus Dipodomys; species Dipodomys merriami. The sequence continues at coordinate 1,505,286 of NW_027206446.1, read as the reverse complement.
GTGGTGTGCGTGTGTCCCGGGCTGTGGGTGGTGTGCGTGTGTCCCGGGCTGTGGGTGGTGTGTGTGTGCACTGGGCTGTGGGTGGTGTGTGTGTGTCCCGGGCTGTGGGTGGTGTGCGTGTGTCCCGGGCTGTGAGTGGTGTGCGTGTGTCCCGGGCTGTGGGTGGTGTGCGTGTGTCCCGGGCTGTGGGTGGTGTGCGTGTGTCCCGGGCTGTGGGTGGTGTGTGTGTGTCCCGGGCTGTGGGTGGTGTGCGTGTGTCCCGGGCTGTGGGTGGTATGCGTGTGCCCCGGGCTGTGGGTGGTGTGTGTGTGTCCCGGGCTGTGGGTGGTATGCGTGTGCACTGGGCTGTGGGTGGTGTGTGTGTGTCCCGGGCTGTGGGTGGTATGCGTGTGCACTGGGCTGTGGGTGGTGTGTGCGTGTGTCCCGGGCTGTGGGTGGTGTGTGTGTGTCCCGGGCTGTGGGTGGTGTGTGCGTGTGCCCCGGGCTGTGGGTGGTGTGCGTGTGTCCCGGGCTGTGGGTGGTGTGTGTGTGCACTGGGCTGTGGGTGGTGTGCGTGTGCACTGGGCTGTGGGTGGTGTG
>NW_027206446.1:1497207-1499707 GCF_024711535.1 Dipodomys merriami | reverse complement strand
TTGGGAAGACCAACCCAAGAGACCCTGACCTCCAACGAACCTGCAGAAAAACTCCGAAGTGGAGCTGTGGCTCAAGTGGTAGAGCGCCCACCTTGAGCAAAACAAAAAGAAAAAAGCTGAGTGCTCAGGCCTCAGTCCTGGACACACACACACACACACACACACACACACACACACACACACACACACGCACACACACACACACGCACACACACACGCAAACTAAGACAGTAACAATTGATGTGTGAAGTCTGCCCGTGGTCCAGCCTCTTTACGCGTGTGTCTGATTTTCTGGTTTTCGTCTCCCTGCAGGTTTTATAGAAACGGGAGCCATCATCGGCCCTCTGATTGGACTTCTCCTCGCCTCTTTCTGTGCGAACATTTACGTGGACGCCGGGTCTGTGAACACAGGTAACCCCACAGGAAGCCCTTCCTCCCAGCAGGCCCCGGTGTGCACGGGATCTCCAGGGGGGTCTCTGCCTGCCATCCGCCCTCCAGACCCCCCCAGTGTACAGATGAGAAAACCAAAGCAGGGCAGGATCAAGTGTTATCTTATGTTCAGGCCTGTCAGCCCAGCTACTCGGGAGGCTGAGATCGGAGGATCACAGTTTGAGGCCAGCCCGGACAGGAAAGTCTGTGAGACTCTCATCTCCCATGAACCACCAGAAAACCAGATGTGGCGCTGTGGCTCAAGTGGTAGAGCACCAGCCTTGAGCAAAAAGAGCTCAGGGGACAGCGCCCAGGCCCCGAGTTCAAGACCCCTAACCGACAAACAGCAATAGCAACAACAAAGCAAAAAACAATTACTCTCTTTGGAGTCAAAATCCAATTGCTCTGATTTTTTTCCCCTTTGGTGCAGTACTGGGGCTTGAACTCAGGGCCTTGTGCTTTGGGTTGGCTCTTTCCATCCAGGCTGGTGCTGTACCCCTTGAACTGCACCCCCACTTCCAATTCAGTACTTTTAACTAATACCTAAACGTTGTAGATGCGCTGTATTCGCTGGGTGAATGCAGAATTGGCGTTCTGCTATAGAATCCACCTTCAACTTGAGAGCCAAGGGATCAATTTCAGATCCGGTTTTGTTTTTGTGCTGTCCTGGGGCTTGAACTCTGGAATTGGTCACTGTCCCTGAAGTGTGTGTGTGTGTGTGTGTGTGTGTGTGTTCCTGAAGCGAGGTGCTCTACCACGTGAGCCACAGCTCTGCTTTTGGCTTTTATTCTTTGGTGGTTCCTTGGAGATCAGAGTCTCAGGGACTTTCCTGCCCGGGCTGGCCTCCATCCCCGATCCTCAGCTCTCGGCCTCCTGAGTAGCCGGGATGACAGGCGTGCGCTCCTGGTGCTGGGTCTCGGCTATGTTTTCAACTCTCTGATTATATCTACTTTGTATGGAGAGGGAGATACAGCTATCTTGGTGGTTTTTAACCCTCAGGTAAAACCCAACCGCGATCATTTAAGCAGGCTTGTTTTGTGTTTCCCCGTGAGGACTGAGCGCACCCGGCAGACGTGAATATATACGAGCGCGCGTGTTTCCTTACAGACGACCTGACCATCGGCCCCACGGACACGCGCTGGGTGGGCGCCTGGTGGTTTGGCTTTCTCATCTGCGCCGCGGTGAACATCCTGACGGCCATTCCCTTCTTCTTCCTGCCCAAAACCCTCCGGAAGGAAGGCCTGGACGAGGAGGCCAGCTCGGTGACCAAGGATAAGGAGAAGGAGAGAGGAGCCGTGGCCGAGGCCAGCGGGAGCATCACCAAAGGCAAATCCCCCCCAGCTAGTGAGGGGGAGCCGGGTTCCAATCCTACCCCAGCGGCTGGGCTGGGTGAAGATCAGCGCTCACCCAGTCTCTGGTCCAACCTGTCCGCCGTCTCCCCATGTCCCTCACTTCACGCAGATGACGCCATTTCCCAGCAGAATTCTGTCTTCCATCTGCTGGCCTGGAAGGTTCTATCTGTCGGGGCACTCAGTAATCTACACGCATCTGTCACGCGTGACTTCCAAAATACCTGCTTTACACAAACGAATCTGTCTGTCTGTCTATCTATCTATCTATCTATCTATCTATCTATCTATCTATCTATCTATCCATCCATGTATCCATCCATCCATATTGCTGGAGTCCTTGGTCTTGAACTCAGGGCCTGGGCGCTGTCCCAGAGCTTCTTTTGCTCAAGGCTGGCGTTCTACCACATGAGCCACACCCTCGTTCCAGCTTTTTCTGTGGTTCATTGGAGATAAGATTCTCCCCGGCTTTCCTGCCCTGGGCAGGCTTTGACCCACGGTGCTTGGATCTTGGTACCTGGCTGATCCTGTAGTGACTGTTGGTCACCGGCTGGGTGGGACCTGACTGTGTTTCTCTGGCCCCTCCTTGCAGACTTCCTGCCGTTCATGAAGAGTCTCTCGTGTAACCCCATTTACATGCTCTTCACGCTCATCAGCGTGCTGCAGTTCAACGCCTTTGTCAACATGTTTTCCTTCATGCCCAAGTACCTGGAGCAGCAGTA
>NW_027206446.1:1439323-1497107 GCF_024711535.1 Dipodomys merriami | reverse complement strand
CATAAACGGGAAATGCTTTGTTAAAAATAACCCGGGGCCTAACAAGGCATCCCAGCCACTTGGGAGGCTGAGATCTGAGGATCGCAGTTGGAGGCCAGCCCTGGACAGGAACGTTGGTGGGACTCTTTCTCTCCTGGTAATCACCAAAAAGCCAGAAGTGGTGCTATGGCTCAAGCGGTAGAGCACCAGCCTTGAGTGAAAGAGCTCAGGGACAGCGCCCAGGCCCTGAGTTCAAGCCCCAGCACCGGCACAAAAAATAAAATAGAATAAAATAAAATGCACATACAACTGACCCCAAACGTTTCAGGAAATATATAAAGTTTACAAGTGTTGCTTGGCTGTTTGATGCCATAAATAATTTTCTTTCATTATTATTATTATTATTATTATTATTATTATTATTATTATTATTAACACCATAGCGTCTTACCTTTATCATCCAGAAACTTGGCAGTAACTTGGTTATTATCAGAAAACCAAATCGAGGGCAGCTGCTTTCTCTTTTGCTAGGTGGCATTTGTTTCTCAGTATATCACAAAGGGAAATATTTCCAATGACCATTTTTCTCCCTGCTTTTTTCCCTTTGTATGATTTTTAAGTAGTTGTCCAGAGGAGCTGCCATTGGACAAAGTGGTTGATGAACACAACATGTCTTGATCCACGTCCCCTCCTTTCCACATTCTCCCCCTCTCCTCTTCCCTCCCCTCATTCTTCTGCATTTTGGGGGGAACCACACTGGAGTCTTGCCTGCCTTCTCCCCCTCTTTTCTCCCCCCTCTCCCCTGACCCCCACCCCAGGCTTCCTAGGGTTTGATTTTGCTGACCTTTGACCCTGCCCCAGCTAAGGAAGGGCACTGAGTTCTTCCTGGAATCTACCGTGTTTCACGTAACACACTCACACGCCTTTGCACACCGCCCCACGTGGTTACGTATGTGTTTATAAGCTAAATCTAGCTTCCACATATCAGGGAAATGTCTTAATTAATTTTAATGAATTTATTAGTTTAGCTAATTGATTGATTAAGCTTCTTCCTTCATTGCAGCCGGGATCCCAGCGCCTATCTATTTTGGAGCGTTAGTGGACGCCACCTGTCTACATTGGGGTACTGTCAAGTGTGGTAAGCCAGGCGCGTGCAGAATCTACGACTCAAACAACTTCAGGTAAAGACATTTGTATTTGGTCATGGCTATGGTTTTTTTTTGTCAGTGGTGGGTCTTGAACTCAGGGCCTGGGTGCCGTCCCTGAGCTCTTTCACTCAAGGCTGGCGCTCTACCCCTTGAGCCACAGCGCCACTTCTGGTTGTCTGGTGGTTCATGGGAGATCAGCGTCTCATGGACTTTCCTGCCTGGGCTGGCTTTGAACTATGATCCTCAGATCTCAGCCTCCTGAGCAGCTGGGGTGACAGGCGGGAGCCACCAGCACCCTGGAGAGCATGGAACTTTCTTTAGCAAACCACGCTTTCTTAGTTGTGAGTTTAAATATGTTCTTCTCGGGCCAAACTGAACCGTCTTTTCCTCTCCTTCTTTTATTCTTTTACCTGCTCTTAATTCTCCTTGCATGGCCAAAAGCCACACACACACACACACACACACACACACACACACACACACACACACACACACACACACACACACACACACACACACACAGAGCCTGCACAGCAGTCTGCTGGGAATTGGCTTCACTAGAGAAAGTAGCTCAGCTGCTTTGTAACCTTGACTTCACACAATGTCTCAGGCCAGGGACAAAACAGGAGCAAGTTCTTGGCTGGAGAGAAAGGCATCTCCAGCCTGGTGCTCGGTTCCCAAGCATTCTGGTGTAACCATCATCGTGAACTTCAGGAACACGACATGTAAATATGTCTAGCTCTCCCTCCATTTGCTCTTCTGGAATTTCCCACGAATGCTCTACCTCATTCATTCTCAGCCTCCATTCTTGTCTGCTTCTCCAATGTCTTCCAAATTCCTTCCACCAACCAAATTGGTTCCAAGGCCTCTGACCCACGATGATGGTGGGTTAAAAGTCACGAGAACTTGGAACCCTGGGACCTGTTTTCTGTGTCTGGGACATCATTTTTGTTTTTGATCAGTCCTGGTGCTTGAACTCAGGGCCTGGGCACTGTCCCTCAGCTCTTCAGCTCAAGGCTGGCACTCTACCACTTGAGCCACAGCACCACTTCCCGCTTTTACTGCTTCTGTGGTGCTGGGGAATCGAACCCAGGGCCTGATGCATGCAAGGCAAGTGCTCTACCACAGAGCCACCTTCCCAGCCCATGGAACCTCATTTTTAAGGGTCCAGCAAAGAGCAGCGTGACTTAAACTTCATGATGCTCAGCAAGGGAGAGAGAGAGTATAGAATCAGAGGTAAGCCAGGCGCTGGTGGCTCCCGCCTGTCATCCCAGCGACTCAGGAGGCTGAGATCTGAGGATCGTAGTTTTTGAATCCACCCCTCTGCCCTGTGCAGACCCTTTGAGACCCTCATCTCCAAAGAACCACCAAAAAGCCAGAAGTGGAGCTGTGGTTCAAGTGGTAGAGTGCCAGCCTTGAGCACAAAAGTGTAGGGACAGAGTTTTCAAGCCTCAGGACCCATGAGAAAAATGCATAAATAAATCAATCTGGTCTTCAGAGAGACGGAAAACCCATCTGTGTTAATCTACTGCAATTGCAAGGTGTGTGTGTATATATCTGTATATATGCGCATATGTATCTGTTTAAATTCAGGTTTATGTTTGTATGCAGACATATCTACCTTGGCATGCCCGCCGCCATCAGAGGCTCTAGCTTTCTTCCGGCCTTTGCCATCTTAATTCTTTTGAAGAGTCGCCAGCTTCCTGGGGAAAACGAGTCCCCCGTCACTGAGTCTGCAGAGCTGAAGGCCGCCCAGAGGGGAAATCAAGGCAGAGATGTAGCCCAGCACGCTAAGGGTTTAAACGATGAAGAATTGAAAACGAAACTCTAAATGCCTGGTGTCTTAGCTCACCCACGGCTGGAAAACGTGTCCCTTCTAATGTCCTTGAAAAGAAAAAAACAAAAAAATCATCAGGAGGGGGGGGAACGGTGGGAGACATCTTGGAGAACCCCAGGACCTTGTCCTGGTAGGAAAAAGAAGAAAAAGAAAAAGAAAAAAATGTCTGAGAGTGATTTGTGCAGGTAGCTCCCACCTGTAAATCCTCGCTACCCCAGGAGCAGAGGTTTTAGAACTAAGCAGGAAACTTCTGGAGTCACCAGCCAAAAGCCTGGCTAGAGGCGTGGTTGAGGTGGTAGAGCACCGGGCACGTGGACCCTGAATTCAAGCCCTGGTACTGCCAACAACAACACAGAACAGATCAATAAAAAACAAACAAGCACCACCACCAAATATTCTCCTAAGAGAGAAAGGCTGATGGCAACTGGAGCGAGAATTGCAGAATCCACTTTGTTTTTTATGTGGATAAAACACCTTTCTTCATGAACCCTGGAGGATCTACTTCGTGCCCCTGGCATTTCTGCTTTGATGGCCAACCAGAATGTTCCGTGCTAAGGATGCGAGCAACACCAAGATATCTCTCAATGGATCACTTTCTCCTGAGAAAATCATGCCCCCCCCCTCCACACCTTCTTTATCTCTTTGGGAATTTGGGCTCTTTTGAACTCTTTTATTATTCGTCCCAGACATGACTATTGGAATCAGTTACTCATTAACAAGGGGACATGTCGTTTTCAATTCTGTGATTGCTTATGTGTGTGCTGAGAAACAGAATCCGGTTGCTGCAAAAGCAAATCACGTGGCAAGAGATTTTTCGCTTCTTTCTGACAAGTCAGATCTGGTGAGCAAACGCTTCCTTGAAAACCAACATCTGACTCAAAGGACAAAAGGACAAAGCTGGACCCTCTTTAAAAACCATTCATCATGGTCAGGTACCGGTGCTCATGCCTGGAGTCCCAGCTACTCAGGAGGCTGAGCGCTGAGGATCACGGTTCAAAGCCAGCCCAGGCAGGAAAGTCAGTGTGACTCTGATCTCCAAGGAACCACCAGAAAACCGGAAGTGGAGCTGTGGCTCAAGTGGTAGAGCACCAGCCTTGAACGAAAGAGCTGAGGGACAGCGCCCAGGCCCTGAGTTCAAGCCCTAGGATGGATCCCCCAAATAGCAGCCATTTTTCATGTTGGATATTATGGAAAGATCACATTTCGAGACCAGGAGAACCCCCCAACACATGAATATTCACCTATTCAATAACCACCCCAGGACGTTAATATTCCTGTGACTTCTTGTGTCCTAGATTGGAGCGCCGACACACTTCCCGCAATGATCTTGGAGAATAAAACATTCTTGGTTTAATAAAAGTAATCACTGCTATGAAAACTGATGTCACTGAAACTCCAGACAACGCGCTAATATCACCTGGCACCAGTCCTTTATTTTTATTACAAAGGTGATGTCAGGTCGTGAGTGTCTTTCTCTTTGAGAAGGGAGATATATTTGATTTGCACACGCATTTCCTCTCCTGATCTTGGACCAGGTCAATTCTGCGATCAGAATCCCCATCAGAGCAACCACCACCACCAAAAACCCAAACCCCAACCCCCCCAACCCTTCCCCTCCGCCTCCCTCTCCCTTCCCAATTATGGAGCAGCTTGTAAAAATAAAAGAAAAAAAAAGAAAACCAGAATGCAGAGCAGGTCTGGTGGCTCACACCTGTAATCCAGGCAGCTTAGGAGGCTGAGGTTGGGAGGATCGTGGTTCGAGGTCCTCCTGGACGGAAACGAAGGTGATGAGGAACTTCATCTCTACAGAAGGGAAGGTGGGCTGGGCTGAGCTGTAATCCCAGCGTCCAGGGAAGGCTGATGGGGGGTAGGAGGGTAGGAGGGGGGGCCTTTTACACACACACACACACACACACACACACACACACACACACACAAATAACCAGAGAGACACGTAGCTGGAGGAATCGCGCCATGGGACCACACCGGACTTGGAAGTGCAGGGATCTGGGTTCGAATCCCAGGGCCCCACAAAGAAAATAAGAAGGAGAAAACGGGATGCCAGGTGGGGAGGGGGGAATTATTTCTAAATAAGAGAGCAAAGAAGTGGGTGGACACAGGGGCCGAACCCTAGTAGACGCGTTTCCCTGTTGTCCAAACACCATGGCTGTAATCACAGATACCACGTGCAAGCCGCGGGGAAATCCAAACGATCCTAATACACACCAGGACCAACAGGAAAGCAAAAGGCAGCCGCACAGACCAGGCAAGTATCCGAAACAAACCTGGGCGTTGGAACCATCGGACCACGAGTTTTCTTTTGCTGTTGTCTTTTTGCCAGTCCCGGGGCTTGAACTCAGGGCCTGGGCGCTGTCCCTGAGCTTCTTTGGCTCAAGGCTGGCGCTCTACCACATGAGCCACAGATTCACTTGTGGCTTTTTCTGCTCATGGGGTGCTGGGGAATGGAACCCGGGGCCTCGTGCATGCGAGGCGAGAGCTCTGCCACTGAGCCACCTGCCCAGCCCTTGAGTTTTATTTTTCTAAATGAATATAGCATGCACAACTTCCTGTGTGTGTGTGTGTGTGTGTGTGTGTGTGTGTGTGTGTGTGTGTGTGGACTTTTCTCCTGCTTGTCGAACGCCTGCATGTATTGATTCCTGTTCCAGTTAAAAGTGTGTTGATTACAAATCCAGGTGGGATTGGCGGTGTAGCTCAGTGGTATTCGGCGCATGCTTAGGATACCTGTGTCTCCTTATCACGTCTGGCACCACAGCTCCTCGGGAGGCTGGGATGTGAGGATCATGGGTTGAGGCCAGCCTGGGCAGGAAAACCTCCAATGAGCCCCCAGAGGTGGTGCTGTGGCTCAAGTGGTAGAGCGCCAGCCTTGAGCCAGAAGAGCTCAGGGACAGCGCCCAGGCCCTGAGTTCAAATCCTATCTACGACTGAAAAATCACATGGACTGGGTTCCAGTGGGACACTGGCTCAGTGTCCATGGCTGGGGGCCGGGTCTTTGGCTGAGCAGAGTGAGATGGAATTTGGGGTTCGCGTGAACACGTACGCTGGGGATGGTGTGGGGGTGAGGGGTGGGCGTGGGGCTTCACGAACCCCGCAATCGCCCCCGTAGCTGGGGGAAGGAGGAAGGCATTCTAGAAACATCCATGGGCGGTGGTCAGCTTGCCTTCTGGATCTTTCCGGGTCACCGGATTTGGGTAAAATCGCCAGCGGGACGGAGGCTCACGGGGAGCCAGAGACGAGGCCTACCGCCCGGGACGAGGCCTCGACCTCCAATCCTCCCTCCCGGGACGAGGCCTCGACCGCCAATCCTCCGGCCTCCGACCTCCAATCCTCAGCAGTTACTGCACCTGCACAGGACCCGCTCCCACACAGCCAAGGCCGCGGCTTGCTCCCCACGCCAGTCACAGCCAAAGGACATTGCTCACCACAGCCCTCCCTCCCTCCCTCCTTCCTCCTTCCCTCCCTCTTTCCCTTTCCTCCCTCTCTCCCTCCCTTCCTTCTTTTCTGCCTCCCTCCCTCCCTCTCTTCCTTCCTTCCCTCCCTCCCTCCCTTCCTTCCTCCCTCCCATCCTTCTTTCCCTCCCTCCTTCCTTCTTTCCTCCCTTCCTTCTTTTCTGCCTTCCTTCCTCCCTCTCTTCCTTCCTTCCTTCTTTCTATTCCTCCCTTCCTCTCTTCTTCCCTCCCTTCCCCCTTCCTTCCTTTCTCCCTCCTTCCCTCCTTTCTTTCTTTCCTTCCTTCCTTCCTTCCTTCCTCTCTCCCTCCCTCCTGCCCTCCCTTTCTTCCTTCCCTCTCTCCTTGCTTCTTTCCCTCCCTTCCTTTCTCTCTCCCTCTCTCCCTCCACCTCTTTCCTTCCTCCCTCCCTCCCTTCTTCCCTCCCTCCCTTCCTTCCTTCCTTCCTTTTCTGCCTTCCTTCCTCCCTCTCTTCCTTCCTTCCTTCTTTCCATTCCTCCCTTCCTCCCTTCTTCCCTCCCTTCCCCCTTCCTTCCTTTCTCCCTCCTTCCCTCCCTTCTTTCTTTCCTTCCTTCGTTCCTTGCTTCCTTCCTTCCTCTCTCCCTCCCTTTCTTCCTTCCCTCCCTCCTTGCTTCTTTCCCTCCCTTCCTTTCTCTCTCCCTCTCTCCCTCCACCTCTTTCTTTCCTTCCTCCCTCCCTCCCTTCTTCCCTCCCTCCCCCTTCCTTCCTTCCTTCCTTCCTTCCTTCCTTCCTTCCTTCCTTCCTTCCTTCCTTCTTTTCTTCCTTCCTTCCTTCCTTCCTTCCTCCCTCCTTCCCTCCTTCCCTCCCTCCCTCCCTCCTTCCCCCTTCCTTCCTTCCTTCCTTCCTTCCTCCCTCCCTCCCTCCCTCCCTCCCTCCCTTCCTTCCTCCCTCCCTCCCTTCCTTCCTCCCTCTCTGTGTGTTCGTGTGCAGGTCCTAGGGCTTGAACTCCAAACCTTGCTCTCACTTGCTTCTTTTTGAGCTCAAACCTGCCACGCTACCACTTGAGCCACACCCTCACTTCTGGCTTTTTGCTGGTTAGCGAGAGGTAAGGCTCTCTGATCTGTCTGCGGGGCTGGCTTTGAACCGGGATCCTCCGGGGAGCTGGGCTGGCGGGGATGCCGGAGGCCGCAGCGGCACCAGGCAGGGGGAGCTCGGCAGGGCGCAGCCTGGAGGAGCGGCCGCACCTGCGCATCGTGTCGGTGATGCGCGCGTCGTTCCGTGTTTTACAGGACCTGGGGCAGACGTTCCACACCAACACGCTTGCTTCTGTGTTTGCCCCACAGCGGGGGCTCCACCCTCTGAACCACGTCCCCTGGTCTGCTTTGTGCTAGCTCATTGCACACCGGGAGGTCTTGGACTTTGCTGGTCTGAGCCGTGATCCTCAGGTCTCGGCCTCCTGGGTAGCTAGGATGACAGGACTTCAAATGTCTATGGGCACATTTGCATCGATTTGCATCGATTTGCATAGAGCGCCCCAGCTCATTCTAATACAAACACAACGTTTGAAAGCATCGTGACGTAGGAACTCTCTAGCAGTTTGTGCCTTAGCAGTACAAGCCCGGCCGCTAGCAAATACACTATTCACATATTTATTCCTTGTCTTGGTATGAGAGAAGTCATGTGTGTGTGTGTGTGTGTGTGTGTGTGTGTGTGTGTGTGTGTGTGTGTGCCAAATTCTAGGACTTGAACTCAGGGCCTGGGTGCTGTCCCTCAGCTCTTTCACTCAAGGCTGGAGCTCTACCACTTGAGCCATACAGCTCTACTTCTGGTTTTCTGGTGGTTCACTGAAGATCAGAGTCTCACGGACTTTCCTGCCCTGGGCTGGCCTCGAGCCGCGATCCTCAGATCTCAGCCTCCTGAGTAGCGGGGATGACAGGCAGGAGCCACCGGTGCCCAGCGGAAGCCGTAGCAGATGGCCTGCGTTTGGCCCCTGCCCGGAGGCCTGGCGGGCGGAGTGAAGGCCCGGCTATTCAATGGGCTTTGGGGGATCATGGAAGTCAGGTTTTCTTCACCAGCTTCCAGCTGTGATCAGCCACATCGTGGGCTATGCATTTTCCTCTCACCATCACCGCACACCAAATATGAACGTATGTTTTTGGAATCTCTCTAATTCTTCGGTGACATTGGAAGAAGATAGGTTGGGAGTCAAACATATTTTCCACCCTGAAATGGATGAGGTCACGTGATGTGCAGGAGTTCATCACCAACAGGTGGCCCTTACAGCCAATTACGAGGCAGCAGACACACGCGAGCCCAATGGCTTTCCTTCGCTTTTCCTTAAAAAGAGACTTGGAATTTTCTGCTTATTTTAGCTGCTGCAGCCGCCACCACATCCTCCTCCTCCTCCTCCTCCTCCTCCTCCTCCTCCTCCCCCTCCTCTTCCTCCTTCCCCTCTTCTTCCTCTTCCTCTCCTCCTCTTCTCCTCCTCCTCCTTCTCCTCTTCCTCTTCCTCCTCCTCCCCTACTCTTCCTCTCCTCCTCCTCTTCTCCTTGTCCTCCTTTCTTCTTCTCCTCCTCCTCCTCCTTCTTCCTCTTCCCTATCCTTTGTTCTAGACACATTTTATTGAGTTACAATGGTTGACGCACCATTATTGTCTCTTTCAATTTCAATATTCAATTATTATTTTTGATTTTGCTCTCAATATTCTACATTATTATTTTTTTTCTACCAGTTCTGGGGCTTGAACTCTGGGCTTGGGCGCTGTCCCTCAGCTCTTCAGCTCAAGGCTGGTGCTCTACCACTTGAGCCACAGCACCACTTCCAGTTTTCTGGTGGTTCATGGGAGATCAGAGTCTCATGGACTTTCCTGCCTGGGCTGGCTTTGAACCGTGATCCTCAGATCTCAGCCCTCCGAGTCGCTGGGATGATAGACGGGAGCCACGGGTGCTTGTTATTATTATTGTTATTATTATTTTCTATTTTACTTTCGATACTTATATTTTTATTTCACTCTCAATATTCTATATTAATAATAATAATAATTATTTTCTATTTTGCTCTCGATGTTGTATATTATTATTTCACTCTCAATACTATATTATTATTAATTATTATTATGTTCTATTTTACTTTCTATGCGTTACCAATGATGAGTGATCATCCTTATGATGAGTGATCTCATCATAAATTCATGGCCCTTATCTATTTGCCCATCCTATATAGCGTGTGGGAATTCTTCGTGAAGGAATCAATAGCTTTCTCTAACAATAGAGTGGGCTTTCTTTATTCTTTTTTTTTTGGAAACACACAGCAGTGAACACATTTTCTTCTTCCTTTATATACACGTCTCACTCACTAAGTGTCCGTTATTGTTTGCAGACTCTCCGTTCGCTTCGTCCGTGGCTTTTTCTCCATTTCCTGTGTCCTTTGAAGCTTTGTCTTTGTATTTTTTCTTCATGGCCCAAATCAACACAATATAAAAAACAACTCCTAGGATTTTCAAGATAGACTGTAAGCCTAAGTAGGTAATTCTAGAAAAAGAAGGGGAAGGGGAAAGAACATAGAAGATTATTTAAACTGAGTAGAACGAAAAGAAACAAAAACCCAATTGAAATGGTTATAAAAGAATGAAATCCTCACGTGAGCATACATTTGGGAGTCTAGTTTTCTTTACGAAAGCAGAGAAACACCACCTTCGGTGCCCCTTAGAATATTCTTTCCCACGTAAGCAAGAGGAGAAAGCGTAAAGATAATAAAGGAATTGTATGAGCAACACGATTCCCACAATTTTCATAATCACAGAATTAATAACCTGGATGAACGCAGTTTCTTCAAAGAAAGGTGTGCGATTTACCCAGGAAACACCAGACGACCCCAATAAACTTAACACAATTCAAACAACACTAATTGAACACAATAGAAAGAGCACCAGGCCTCGATCAATTCACTAATGAATCTTAACAAGTAGAAAGCCTTGAGTGGAAGAGCTCAGGGACAGCGCCCAGGCCGTGAGTTCAAGCCCCGTGATCAGCAAAAAATAAAAAATAAAATAATATATAAACCACGTGTAGTTTGAGAAAGAACCAGAAACATGTCTTTGATTGCAGATGACGCAATCATTATGGTGAAAGTCTCAAGAACAGACAAATACCTCCTAAAACGATGTACAAAGATAGCGAGATTGCAGCAGGTATGCATATGCACAGTTAACGCATCAACGTCAAATACTTCCCATGTGTCAGTAAGGAATCAGTGGAATTTATAATTTAACAATATTACGCTTTATACTAGAAGCTCCACAACATACCTCACTGTAAATCTAATGAATTACATATCAGGTGAGGGAGAAAAACTATCACATGTGGATGAAAACAAACGAACAGAGTATTACATATTCATAAACAAGAAGAGTCAATGTGATCATGATATCCATTCTTTCCAAATTCACCTGGAGATTCAAGGCAATCGCAATCAAAATACTAGTAATTTGGTGTGTGTGTGTGTGTTTGTCGGTTGTGGGGCTTAAACTCTGGGCCTGGGCGCTGTCCCTGAGCTCTTCAGCTCAAGGCTGGTGCTCTACCACTTGAGCCATAGCTCCACTTCCAGTTTTTGGTGGTTCGTTGGAGATGAGAGTCTCCCAGACTTTGCTGCCTAGGCTGGCTTTGAACCGCGATCCTCAGATCTCAGCCTCGTGAGTAGCTGGGATGACAGGCGTAAGCACCGGCGCTCAGCTCAATTATTTTGATGATAGCAGCACATGAATTCCCAGGCAGAAAAGGACATGTTCATGCATTGGTGGCATTATTGTTGGTGTATTTATGGCATTGAAGACAATATCTTTAAAAACTAAGGGGGGGGGAATCCAATAACGGATGACACCTGGCGGGACCCACGGGTGACCACTTACCCGAATAACGTGGAGTTGTACATCCTGCAAACGCCTCTCTTCCCGCATGGAGTGATGGACCATTTCACACAGGTCCTGTCAATCAGGCTTCCAAAGTAGATGGGGGCCAGGATGCCTCCTGAAACAGAGGAAGACGGCTGTCAGGACCAGACACGCGGCTGCCAGTGGAACTGGTTCATTTTGGAATACGTAAAACCATTCTGCCTGGGCTGGCCTCCATCTGCCATCCTCCAGAGCTCAGCCTCTTCAGTGGCTGGGATTACAGGCGTGAGCCACCAGTGTGCCCGGTCCCTTTTGTATCTTTAATATATGCATATATATATTACTATTTAGTGAATTCATTATATTATGTATTATCTAGTATATAATTATATGATATAATATAATTACATAATATAGAATATTATCATTATAAAAATATATAATTATATATAACCATATATTTATATTATAGTATTATATTATATATAAATACATAATTATAATATAATATATAATTATATATTAATATATAATTAACATATATTAATATATAATTATATAGCAATAATATATTAGTATATAATAGGTGTCATATATTATAATATATATAGGTGTCATATATTATATTATATAATACAATATCATATATCATATATTATATGATATACATTATGTTATATATAGTACATTATATATTAATATATAATGGTGTATTATATATTCATATATTAATATATTTCTATGTAATTACATAATATATAATTATATAATTATGCAATATATTATTATATATTACATATTACATATTATATATTATGTAATGTATTACCTATTATATACTGTATAATTATTATAATATCTAATAGATAACATATACGAATTATATAACATTACGTATTATGTTATATTATATATCTATTATATATCATATATAATATATAACACATATAATAGAAAATTATATTGCATATTACATGTTGTTATATAATTATGTAATTACTATGTTATCTATGATCTATAGTATATATTCTATATAACTTTGTTGTTATTATGATGTTGTACAGAGGAGTTGCATTTCAGAAGTCAGGTGATGAGTGTATTTCTATTGGACAACATCAACCCTTCATTTGCTTTTCTGCCAGCCTGCCCTCCTCTTGGGTCTCTACGTTTTGGAAGGTGAGTGCGTGTTCTGATAGAACACTGGTCAGACAGAAGCTACACAGTAAATGTTACTTCCTGTTGCCTGGAACAATTTTTTTCCAGTCTTCAGACTTGAACTCTGGGCCTGGGTGCTGTTCCTCTTCTTCTTGTTCAAGGCATGCGCTCTACCACGTGAGCCACAGCACCACTTCTGGCTTTTTCTGTGATTTAACTGGAGATAAGTGTCTCACAGGCTTTCCTACACCAGGCTGGCTTTGAACTCTCTCCTTAGATCTCAGCCTCCCGAGTAGCCGGGATGACAGGCGTGAGCGCCAGCACCCGTCTTGGAACAATTTTATTTTGACCAGATTCTCAGAACTCTCAAACTGTTTCAGATATTACCCACAAAAGCCTGAGTTTAGGGGCTGGGAAGGTGGCTCAGTGGTAGAGTGCTTGCCTTGCACGCATGAGGCCCTGGGTTCGATTCCTCAGCACCACATAAGCAGAAAAAAGCCTGAAGTGGCGCTGTGGCTCAAGTGGTAGAGCGCTCGCCTTGAGCTGAAGAGCTGAGGGACAGCGCCCAGGCCCAGAGTTCAGGCCCCACAACTGACAAACAAAAAAGAAAGAAAGAAAAGCCTGAGTTCAGCATTGTGCCTGCTAATAATATTTCTAAGTAAAGGAGAAAATCTCTGGGAGAAATAGGGGTGAGCGATGGAAGAGGTAACATGATCAATATGCACTGGACTCATAAACTGACTTGTTCAACTGAAATCCTTTTGAACAACTACTAATGATAATAAAATAAAATTAAGTAAGTAAAATAAAATTTAAAAATCTCTGAACATTTCTTGTCTTTAGGTTGTACCATGTAAAACAAATATCTAGAATCCTTTGATCTTCAACTGGGCTTTGCCTAGAATTCAGAATCAAATTCTCTTTCGTCTTTTTCTCTAACTCTTCTTATTTTCATTTACAACAAGCTAGAAATGATTCTTACTTACACCGCTTTGTAAATGTCTTATAATGGGAAAGTCACAACATTCAGGTGTTTGAGCCTGGATAAGAATATGAACACGCAGAATTGATTATAATTTTTCATACCTAGCGTTCGTATACTCAGTGCATGGAAACCCATAGCCAGTGATTTGAGGTCAGGTTCCACAAGTCTGAAATACGAGGAAGACAAAGAAACGTTAGCATCTTTAGAAAGTCTGAGTTCAATCTTAAAACATCTGTGCATGCAATTCTTCTTGATGGATGAATAAAAACCCTTCAGTTACCATTTTTTAGTTTTTCTTCTTTTAAAGATCAACAACCAAGTAACCACAATAATCATCGTTCCCTTATTTTGTTGTTGTGTTTTGACATTTTTACACGTGATATTGGTGAGAACATTGTGAGATTTTATGATTATAACCAGGTTCGTGTTGTCTGGAATGACCTGATTTCTCATTCACCAAGATAGGATATGTTATGTGTTATATACTACAACCATGAAGAGTAAATAAAGAAAAGCTCATTATTGTAGCATCTTGGATGTGTATTTATTTAGTTTTTTGTTTTTTGGGTCCAGTTGTGGGGCCTGAACTCTGGGCCTGGGTGCTGTCCCTCAGCTCTTCAGCTCAAGGCTAGTGCTTTACCACTTGAGCCACAGCACCACTTCCGGCTTTTTTCTTTTTGCTTATGTGGTGCTGAGGAATCGAACCCAGGGCCTCAGGCATGCAAGGCAAGCGCTCTACCACTGAGCCACCTGCCCAGCCCTTGGATGTGTATTTAGAAGTGACCTTATAGGTAGAGAGCTGCCTTGTTCCTCTCAATTAGAAATCCACTCACTTTTGCAATTCTACAATTCTCTTTCGCATCCTCCACTCCTGGGGTCATCGAATGCAGATAGTGAGTGGAACAAAATCAGTCAGTGGGAGAAGAACATGTAGGTGAGCGAGAGAATCGATCGCCACTCAGAAAAAGCACAAAACACAAACAAAAAGCAAGCAACCAACCACCGCCACCAACATCCACTTTTCCTGAAATCTGAGTTCTCAGCCCTGACTTCGTTTTCAAGACAATCACCAATTTGTCGATTCCAAAACCCCTTTCCCAAATGTCAGACCGGAGACTCATGAGATTCATAGAGTTGGGTTCTTTTTTCGTTTTTTTAAATGGTCCTAGCTTCTGCCCCCTTCCAACTCCTCTGCTCCAACGTTTGCCCATTTTGCTCCAAGAAACCTCTCAGCATTCAGGGCAGAGACCTGACATCGTCCTGGAATTCTGTCTTCCATGCCTCATTCAAGCCCTCAGTAACTTCCATTGGCCTTGCCTTAAAACAACACCAACAAAACACAACCCCAAACCCCACCAACACCAACAAAAACTGAGAGCCTAATCCCTTTCCAGACTTTCCATTAAAGTTTCCTCTTGTGGAGATCTGGCCCAAGAGATCCTCCTCTTTGCCCCTGATTCCCATTCTTGTCTCCCTCAAATGAGACTTCAGAGGGGCGGCCATCTTAGTTTTTCAGTTGGATGGGCCAGTGGCTTCCGGTTTGATCCATCATTCACTTCCGGTTTGATCCATCAATCACTTCCGGTGGAGTACACCCATCACTTCCAGTTGGATGAAATCAGCCTTCATGGCCAGCCTGGGATTCGTGATCCGGTTATCTATGCTTCTTATGAAACAAGATGCAACAGGCATGCATGACCCTCCCAGATCTGGTTTGTTTTTTTTTGTCAGTGGTGGGGCTTGAACTCAGGGCCTGGGCGCTGTCCCTCAGCTCTTCAGCTCCAGGCTGGCGCTCTACCATTTGAGCCACAGCTCCACTTCTGGTTTTCTGGTGGTTCACTGGAGATAGGAGTCTCACGGACTTTCCTTTCCGGGCTGGCTTTGAATGATGAGCCTCAGATCTCAGCCTCCTGAGAAGCTGGGATGACAGGCGGGAGCCACCAGCCCCTCAGCCTTCGCAGCTCTTTTTGTTGAGATGGAGTATAACCCACATTCCCCCCTCTGCCTCCCACGTGGTTGGGATTACAGGTATAAGCCACCACACTCCTGGTCTCTCAACGTCCCTTCTTTTGAGAAGTAGTCACCAAATGAATCCTCCTCCTCCCCGCCTCTCATTTCGATCCTAAATTAGGATCTTTCTCTTGCTCCCTGGTATTACATTGAATACGGTCTTTTCCCTTATAGTGCTGAGAACGCTTTAAATGTGTTTAAGTTGATTTTCCTTATGTCGATCTCTAATTATTGGAAGATGCTTGTAGAAGGTATCTTATCTGTGTTATTGATCATGGAATATTCTTCAACAAACTCAGTAAGCGGTCTAAACATCTGTCTTAAGAAATGAAGGAGTTAAGTTTTCTTCATACGTTTTTCTTTTGTCTGGAAGGACATTACGGGAAACTAGGTCAAGACCCATTTTGTGTGTGGATTCAAAGCTCGGGGATGTCATTATTGACTGAAGTTCATACATTTATATTTGGGGTGTTCAAATGTTTCCTTTCCATGAACCCAACAGGTGCTGTATCGTGCTGGCCAGGATGGAGAGCAACTCAACATAGAGACTCCACTGAGGACTAGAGAGAGACACTTTTACAATCAAGGCAATTGCCAGTTAACCTGGGTTTTTAGGGTCTATGGCAAAAGCTGGGCCCCAGCCGGGAGCTGGGGGCTCACGCCTGTCACCCCAGCTACTCAGGAGGCTGAGATCTGAGGATTGGGGTTTGAAGCCAGATGCTCATCTCCAATGAACCACTAAAAAAAAAAAGCCAGACGTGGAGTTGTGACTCGAGTGGTAGAGCACCAGCCTTGAGCAAAAAGAAGGTCAGGGACAGTGTCCAGGAAGA
Source organism: Dipodomys merriami (assembly GCF_024711535.1). Lineage (NCBI taxonomy): Eukaryota > Metazoa > Chordata > Mammalia > Rodentia > Heteromyidae > Dipodomys > Dipodomys merriami. The sequence goes on along the minus strand of NW_027206446.1, from coordinate 1,480,850 downwards.
AAGAGAGAAAGAAAGAAAGGAAGAAAGGAAGGAAGAAAGGAAGAAAGAAAGAAAGGAAGGAAGGAAGGAAGAAAGAAAGGAAGGAAGGAAGGAAAAAAGGAAGGAAGGAAAGAGAAATAAGGAAAGAAAGAAAGAAGGAGGAAGGAAGGAAGGAAGGAAGGAAGGAAAGATGGAAGGAAGGAAGGAAGGAAGGAATCAATCTAGATTTCACCATGGGAAGAATCAAAGGCAAAGCCATTCTTCGTTACTCTAGCACTCCTATGAATCCTAACGATCCCCAGACGATGCACATTGAACACGGTGGCAGGGGTGAGACCTTGGTCCACAGCTAGCCACGCGCAGGGCATCTGGAAGCGTCTGCGCGCGCCCGCGTGACCCCACGCGCCCACACTCACCTCATGAGCAGCAGCATGAGGGCGGGCGTGCCCAGAGCCGTGAAGAAGGACTGCAGGGCTTGCACAGCGAGGTAAGTGTGAAATCTCTTCTTGCACGCGTCGCTCCGTGGACACTCGCCCAGCTGGGCCGAGCGATGGCGGGCTGGGGAAGCCGAGGCCCGGACGCAGCTGCAGTTATGGAACACCTGCAGAGACGCCGTGTGACACGGAGGGCCGCACACCCGGCACGCTGTGCCACCCTGCGTGACGTGCACGGACACTACCGTGGGCCGGTGTCTGAGTGTGAGTGAGTGTGTGTGCTTAATACAGGCATGCTAGCCCACAGGCCTGAGGTCAAAGGGGAAAGAGGAAATCAGAGAGCAAAGCCCGCCGGCCATTTTCTCACTCCTTAAAATTCTACTTGTCAGAACTTGCTCCTCTTCTGCTCGCTTTTCCTTCCTCTGGTCCAACGACTCCCCCTGCTCCCCCCCTGCTCCCCCCTGCCCCCCTCCTCCCCCCTCCTCCCTCCTCCTGTCCCCCTCCTCCTCCCCTCTTCTCCCCCTGCTCCCCCCTCCTATCCCCTCCTCCCCCTCCTCTCCCCCCTCCTCCCCCCTCCTCCCCCTCCTCCTCCCCCTCCTTTCTCCCCTCCACCTTCTCCTCCTTCCTCTGCAGCTCTCTTCTCCTCCTCCTCCTCCTCCTCCTCCTCCTCCTCCTCCTCCCCGTGGCCACCCCAGATGAGAACTGAGATGACCAGGACAGGGGACCCCTGGGCCTGGGGAGGGCTGGGCATGGGGTGCACAGGGGACCCCGGGGTTCTGGGGGTGCACAGGGGACCCCGGGGTTCTGGGGGTGCAAGGGGACCCTGGGGTTCTGGGGGTGCACAGGAGACCCTGGGGTTCTGGAGGTGCACAGGGGACCCTGGGGTTCTGGGGGTGCACAGGGGACCCCGGGGTTCTGGGGGTGCACAGGGGACCCTGGGGTTCTGGGGGTGCACAGGGGACCCTGGGGTTCTGGGGGTGCACAGGGGACCCCGGGGTTCTGGGGGTGCAAGGAGACCCTGGGGTTCTGGGGGTGCACAGGGGACCCTGGGGTTCTGGGGGTGCACAGGGGACCCCGGGGTTCTGGGGGTGCACAGGAGACCCTGGGGTTCTGGAGGTGCACAGGGGACCCCGGGGTTCTGGGGGTGCACAGGGGACCCCGGGGTTCTGGGGGTGCAAGGAGACCCTGGGGTTCTGGGGGTGCACAGGGGACCCTGGGGTTCTGGGGGTGCACAGGGGACCCTGGGGTTCTGGGGGTGCACAGGGGACCCTGGGGTTCTGGGGGTGCACAGGGGACCCTGGGGTTCTGGGGGTGCACAGGGGACCCTGGGGTTCTGGGGGTGCACAGGAGACCCCGGGGTTCTGGGGGTGCACAGGGGACCCCGGGGTTCTGGGGGTGCACAGGCCAGTGCTCCTGGTACTCTTGGTGCTCCCCGTGCTCACAGTGCTGTTGATGCTCTCGGTGCTCCCCGTGCTCCCCGTGCTCATGGTGCTCCTGTTGCTCGCTGTGCTCCTGGGGCTCACAGTGCTGTTGATGCTCCCCGTGCTCCAGTTGCCCCCGGTGCTCTCAGTGCTCTCAGTGCTCCTGGGGCTCATGGTGCTCTCAGTGCTCACAGTGCTCCTGGGGCTCATGGTGCTCTCAGTGCTCACACTGCTCCTGGGGCTCATGGTGCTCTCAGTGCTCACAGTGCTCCTGGGGCTCACAGTGCTCACAGTGCTCACGGTGCTCATGGTGCTCCCGGTGCTCCCTGAGCCGTTGGCCGCAGGCGCCGGGCAGCCCGCCAGGCACGGGGTCAGGTAGGTGACCCCGTCCGCCCCGCACACGGGCTCCCAAAGCTGCTCCGAGCAGCCGCAGTGTGCGCGGCACTGGGGGAGCCCCGGGGCGGCGGGGGGCTCCGAGAGGACCCTGCGGACACAGGCGGGGTGAGGGGGGGAGGAGAGGGGGAGGGGAGGGGAGAGGAGAGGGGGGAGGGGAGAGGGGAGGGGAGGGAGAGGAAGAGGAGGAGGAGGGGAGGAGAAGGAGGAGGGGAGGAGGAGGAGGAGGAGGGGGAGGAGGGGGAGAAGGGGAGGAGGCCCGGCTGAGAATCTCTCTGTCAGGTAAATCTGGACAGATCTTTTTGGGGACCCAGGGCAACACAGACCCGTGGTAGGGCACGGTGAGGCCGGCCACCGCGGGGCTGTCACAGAGCAGGACGTAGTACACCACGTGGAGGAGGACCGAGACGAGGGTCGTGCCAAACAGCAGCTTCCCGATGCCCAGCACGCTCAGCTTGAACCTTCTAATGATGTAACCTCCTAGAAACATCCCAGAAGCCATGGTGGGCAGGGTGATGACCCCTGGGAATCAAACACAATAGAGGAGGGTCGGCACAGAAAAGATCAGCCCCCCCCCCACCAGAAAGGAGGGTGCAGACAACCTCAGACTGGAAACGTGGCCGCTGGCAAGCCAAGCCAGTGTGCCGTGTGTGTGTGTGTGTGTGTGTGTGTGTGTGTGTGTGTGTACGCGTGTGGATGTGTGTGTGAGAGAGAGACAGAGACAGACAGACAGAGACAGACAGACAGAAACAGAGACAGACAGAGACAGAGACACAGAGACAGACAGAAACAGAGAGACAGAGACAGACAGAGACACAGAGAGACAGACAGACAGAGACAGACAGAGACAGACTTATAAAATAAGGAGTTGATTTGTTCAGTAGTAAAAGGATGACAGAGATATTTATCTATCTGAAATATTTATCTATCAGAAATACATATGCCTATTTGTATTATATTTATATATATTACATATATATATATATATATAATATATCTGCTATGTGGGCTTGTTTTGTTCTTTCTTCTGTAAATTGACAACAGTTGGGACTGCCACCCCAGCTACTCCGGAGGCTGAGATCTGAGGATCATGGTTCGAAGCCAGCCCAGGGAAGGAAAGTCCGTGAGATTCTGATCTCCCAGGAACCACTCAGAAAACAGGGAGTGGCGCTGTGGCTCAAGTGGTTGAGCACCAGCCTTGAGCAAAAGAAGCTCAGGGACAGCGCCCAGGCCCTGAGTTCCAGCCCTAAGACCAACAAAACAAACACACAAACGAAAAAGATCCCTCAGGAAAACTGAATACTAGAATTAATATCCTCTTTTATTCATCCAAGTAGGAAAATCACATACGAGAACCAATATCTTTTCCCTTTCTTCATCCAAACAGGAGAATGAACGAGTCTTTAGACTGTACTAAAATGATCGATCCCTTTTCCATTTCATTGTTCAGTAAGAGCTAATGAAGAAGAATATTTCTCAGACAGACAGACAGACAGACAGACAGACAGACAAAACCCATCCCAGTTTGGTTATTAGAAGCAAAATCTTGACTTGGACATTTTCCACTGTTTTCAACCACAAGTTCACACAGAATTCTGCTCCGATGCATTAGGAAGTTCGTTTGCCAATTATTCTTCACGTGATTATTTTACTTATACTGCTATTCCATAGTGCTTGAATTTTTCATTCAAATTCGCATTTAGGGAGTATTTGCAATGCTGTCACACGACGGGACTTTTAGGGACAATATAATAGGAGCCACACAGCTCTCTGGCATGACAGCAAAAGATATTGTCTAAAATAAGAATATTTGTGGTGAGTTAGGAATATAATATGGTGTATTTATCAGGGCCTGGGCACTGTCTCTCAGCTTTTTTGCTCAAGGATAGGTCTGGCTTCAAGGTCCTCAGGTCTCAGCCTCCTGAGGAGCTGGGATGACAGGCGTGAGCCATGGTTGCCTGGCTCATTTCTTTAGGAAACCTCAGTGTTCTAGGGTTTTGTTTAGTTGGTTGTGGGATTTGAACTCAGGGCCTGGGCGCTGTCCCTGAGCTTTTGCTCAAGGCTAGCGCTCTACCACTTGAACCACAGCTCCGCTGCTGGCTTTTGGCTGAGATAAGAGTCTCACAGACGTTTCCTGCCCGCGGCTGGCCTCGGACCTGGATCCTCAAGACCTCAGCCTCCTGAGGAGCTGGCTGTAGATCAGGGAGCACTGGCAAGCAAGGCCTGAGGCCTAGGCACTGTACCCCCAGGCTGCACCCCGGGGAGAAGGCCGGGGCGGGGCGGGGCGGGCTTACCCAGCAGGAAGTTGGCATGCGAGGTGCGCTGGCCGTACTGCTGCTCCATGTACTTGAAGAGGTAGGTGAAGGCGCCGATCAAGGCGCTCACCTTCAACACCGTGGTGACCAGGAACAGCATGTACAGCCTGTTGCACAGCAGGCGCTTCATGGACAGCAGGAAGCCTGCGGGACGCACGGACGCCGCTCAGCCTGGGCCCCGCGCCGGCCCCGCCCGCCACCTCCAACCCCATCCATCGCCCATCAGCCACGTGCGGGGTCGGGGAACGCCAGGACCAGGCCAGGGCGATCGCGAACACGCCTTCATCATGCCATAGATGACACGAGTGTAGAACCCATCATGTGTGTATGAGAACATATCATACACACGGGTATAACCCTGTCTATAAATATATTACACACTACATGTGTACAAATAGATATACTATACATTGTATAACATTGCATAACACATTGTATAATATTGCATTACACATTGTATATTATATATTATATATTATACATATATATGTATATAACATATATTTATATTTATACACAATCTATATTAATTATATGTTATACATTATATCATTTATATATTATATATTATACATTTATAATATATAAAATATACACATTATTATATATTATTCTATAGTATTATATATTATATGATACATAATATAATATATAATATACTATATAAAATATATTTATTATATGTTGTGCATATATTATATATTTATATCATATATTATATATTTGTATTTATTTATATATAATATTTATTATGAATACATACAAATATAAATATATAGGATAGAATTACATATCCTAAGTAATATATTATATTGAATATTACATTATAGCATCTATTTGTATATACTATGTATGTATATATATGGTATATCTTATCAATATTAATGTGTTACATTATATTTATACATATATATTAAGACTGATTTCATATGACTATGTTGTATCTATATGGCCACCCCCCCTCGCTGACCGCCCCTCACCGATCACTCCTCTGTCCACCCCCGGCTGCCCACCCCCAGCTGCCCACACCCGCTGACCATCCCCAGCTGACCATCCCCGGCTGCCCATCCCCGGCTGCCCATCCCCGGCTGCCCATCCCCGGCTGCCCATCCCCGGCTGCCCATCCCCGGCTGACCATCCCCGGCTGCCCATCCCCGGCTGCCCACCCCCGGCTGCCCATCCCCGGCTGACCATCCCCGCTGACCATCCCCGGCTGACCATCCCCGCTGACCATCCCCGGCTGTCCATCCCCGGCTGCCCATCCCCGGCTGCCCACCCCCGGCTGCCCATCCCCGGCTGACCATCCCCGCTGACCATCCCCGGCTGACCATCCCCGCTGACCATCCCCGCTGACCATCCCCGCTGACCATCCCCGGCTGACCATCCCCGCTGACCATCCCCGCTGCCCATCCCCGGCTGCCCACCCCCGGCTGCCCAGCCCCGGCTGCCCATCCCCGGCTGTCCATCCCCGGCTGACCATCCCCGGCTGCCCATCCCCGGCTGTCCATCCCCGGCTGCCCATCCCCGGCTGACCATCCCCGGCTGCCCATCCCCGGCTGCCCATCCCCGGCTGTCCCCCCGGCTGTCCTCCCGTCTATCCCCCCGGCTGTCCCCCCGGCTGTCCTCCCGTCTATCCCCCCGGCTGTCCCCCCGGCTGTCCTCCCGTCTGTCCCCCCGGCTGTCCTCCCCTCCTCACCTCGCAGCGCGGGCGGCGTCTGGCTGGGGCGTCGGGCGGGCAGCGCGGGCTCCTGGGCGGCCTTGAGGCCCTGCGTGGAGGCGGAGCCGCTGCGGGCGGCGCGCGGGTCCTTGGGCAGGAAGAAGTAGGGCAGCGCGGACAGCGCGGACAGCAGCCCGGACACCAGGAAGCACAGCCACCAGGCGCCCACCCAGCGTGCGTCCTGCGGGCCCAGGCGCACGGAGCCTGCGGGCGGCGGGCGGCGGTCAGCCCGGCCCCACGGGATGACCACCGATCACCCAGCACCGATCAATCACCCAGCACCGATCAATCACCCACCGACCACCCAGCACCGATCAATCACCCACCAACCACCCACCACCCAGCACCGATCAATCACCCACCAACCACCTGACACCAATCACCCACCACCCACCACTGATCAATCACCTACCGATCACCCACTACCCCCCACCAATCAATCACCCATCACTATCACCATCACCCATCACCCCCCACCGATCAATTACCCACCGATCACCCACCCCCCACCAGCATCACCCACCAGCATCACCCATCACCGATCGATCACCCATCACCCATCACCTACCATCCACCACCCAGCACCGATCAATCGCCCACTGATCACCCACCACCCAGCACCAATCAATCACCCACTGATCACCCACCATCCAGCACCAATCAATCACTCACTGATCACCCACCACCCAGCACCGATCAATCACCCATCACCCACCACCCACCAGCATCACCCATCACCCACCACCGATCAATCACCCACCGATCACCCACCACCCACCACCCAGCATCCACCACCTATCATGGATTGATCGCGGGCCACATCCATGAGGCTACCGCGAGGCGGAGGGGGAGGACTTGGGGAGCAACACTGATCACCAGGGTACACTGAGCCACATCAATCACGTTACCTTCGGGAACAGTACTGATCATGATAACAATAACACTAATTTGAATGACAAGTTTCCACTATTGTCATTATCAATACTGTCCTCAAACGGAGCATGCTCAGTATTGATCGTTATTGTGATCAATATCATGAACAATAGTGGAAACCGTAACATGCTAAGTCTTGGAACAGCATTGGTCATGATTGTGTTATCGATAATGATCAGTATCAATATAGATCATGCTAAGCTGGGCACCATATTACTAATGATAACAATAGTGATAATGATGACCGTATTGATGAGGGATAAGTGTGGGATCAATATTGGTAAGTTTGCGAACAATTTTGAGGATAGATGATAATGATATTGATAGATAATTCATAATACTGACCGTGGCAGGTTCGGGAACAGTAATGATAATGATAACAACATGGATGGCAAGTTTGGGATCAACACTAAGTTTGGAATCAATAATGACTGTGACATTGATAATGATAACTGGCATTAGCGTTATCATTGTAATGATCATTATCAACATGGATCGCTATCTTTACACCACCTTTGGGAACAGGATTGATAATGATCACTTCACTCTACGGGTGAAGGCCGTGAACAAGACAGTTGATCGAGTTTGAGATCGATTGGGGGGGGGTAATCTTAGCTTTACTACCTAGTTTTTCAAAAAAGCTCTTCAGGGGTCCAGCGGGGCTTCAATTCGACAAGGCAGAGATTGAGAACAGGGTGCCCAGTCCCCGTCTCCCCTTCCACCCTCTTCCCGGGTTGGAGGGAGGGGTCAGCAGATTCAACACAGCAAATGGCAGCTGGTATATTTCCCTGTCCAACTCACCACCCACTGAAAAGCAAACTCGCTGGCCTTGCTGATCTCCTCTCCTACCCAGGGAACAATCTGAAGTGTGTGTCATATTGCTAGCCAAAGCATGGCATAGCTGAATTTTATTATTATTATTGTTGTTGTTGTTATTTGGTGCAAATCCTGGGGTTTGAACTCAGGGCCTGGGCACTGTCCCTGAGCTGTTGTACTCAAGGCTAATGCTCTATCACTGGAACCACAGGCTCCACTGCCCGGCTTTTCCTTCCAGAAATTTCCTTGTCTGGGCTGTCACTTACTCAGGTCCACGAATCCGACGTCCACGTATATTTGGGAAAACACAGATGCCATTAGGAACCCCAAGATGGGGCCGACCATTGCTATGGCGTGCAGGATACCTGGGAACATGATAAGACCCGATAAGTCAAATGCCAAGAATACAGAGCTCACTGACCTTGCTCTGTAGCACTGAGATTTGAACTCAGGGCCTGGGCGCTGTCCCTGAGCTCTTCAACTCAAGGCTAGCACGAGTCCTGGAGCCACAGCGCCACTACCGGTGTTTTGTTGGTTCACTGGAGATGAGAGTCTCACAGACTTTCCTGCCCCAGGCTGGCTTTGAACCCTGATCCTCAGATCTCAGCCTCCTGAGTAGCTGGGATAACAGGCGGGAGCCACCACCAGTTCCTGCCCTGAAGAAGAAGATGATGTGGGAGTTCTCGTCTGGGAGCAGTCTTGGACTACAATCTTCCTCTCCATCTCTCACATGGAGCTGGGACTACAAGCAGGCGCCCATACGCTTGGCATAACTATATATATGCATATATAGTTTTAAAGAGGAAAAGCCTCCAGGACGCTTTCCCTACGTGATTTCTCCCGAAGCCTTCCATGGGTGGTGCTGTTCTTGCAGGAGGGATGCGGGGAGAGGACGTGGGTCTGGGTCAGGTTGTCGGTGTCTCACCTAAGTAAATAGAAGAGTTCCCCTCCTCCGAGAAGTCCTCGATGTAGGAAATCCCCAGGGGCACGATGGGGGTCTCTCCCACGCCTCGCAGCATGTTGCCCAAGAAGACATAGAGCCAATAGTAACTCTCGGAGCCCTGGTCACAGCCTGGGAGGAAGAAAAGAGGAGAGTTGTTGTTATTGTTATTGTTGTTGTTTAAATAAGATCAGGCCGGCCTTTCCTGTGTCCTGTTAAGGTTTTACGAGTGTCCTAAGAGGTTAACGCAGACGGGTTAATGAAATCCCCATAAAACCCAGAGATGAGCCTGTAAACCTGCTCCTTGGATCCTGTCCAGAGTCACAACTGAACCAAGGAAACCACCGCTGCAAGGCATGTCTACTGTTCTAACGTCTAGGAAGCGGGGGACACAGCCAAGCTCTCGCTTTGCAGACTTCCCTGTTTTGAAGCATGGGAATGTAGACCCTTAGGGTACTCTCTGGAGGTAGAAAAGTCTAGAACATATGTACGTAAGAAAGCTTTGTCGATAATAGTATGAACAGCAACAGAAGACATAGCTCTGCGTTTTGAAATGCTTAAAAAAAATTAAATTAAAAACAACAAGATCAGCCCCTGGGATTTCTATCAGAAACAAGCGGGCGTCTGCGGCTCTACTGCATGACCAAGGATCAGCTTCTACTGCATGACCAAGGATCAGCTTCTACCGCATGACCAAGGATCAGCTTCTACATCAGAGAGCCGGAAAACAGAAAAACATGAAGAGCGTCTGATGAGAAATGGAGCCACGGCCCAAAGTGAAGGAAGGAAGGAGGGAGGAGGGAGAGAGAGAGAGAGAGAGAGAGACAGACAGACAGACAGACAGACACAGAGACAGAGACAGAGAGAGAAAGAAAGAAAAGAAAGCAAGAAAGAGGAAGGAAGGAAGGAGGGAAGGAAGGAAGGAAGGAGGGAAGGAAGGAAGGAAGGAGGGAAGGAAGGAAGGAAGGAAGGAGGGAAGGAAGGAAGGAAGGAAGGAAGGAAGGAGGGAAGGAAGGAAGGAAGGAGGGAAGGAAGGAAGGAAGGAAGGAAGGAGGGAAGGAAGGAAGGAAGGAAGGAAGGAAGGAGGGAAGGAAGGAAGGAGGGAAGGAAGGAAGGAAGGAAGGAAGGAAGGAGGGAAGGAGGGAAAGAAGGAAGGAGGGAAGGAAGGAAGGAAGGAGGGAAGGAAGGAAGGAGGGAGGGAGGGAGGGAGGGAGGGAGGGAGGCAGGGAAAGTTACTCCTCTGTATAACACCTTAATAGCAACAATAACACACGTGTACACACGTGTGCACACATGTACACACATGAACACCGCTGCACACGCACGCTACACAGGCAAAGCACACGCACACATATGCACACTCGCACTCACACACTGACGCACGCATACACTCATACACGCACTCACGTGCACACTCATGCGCACACAGGCGCACACTCACATGCACACACGCGCACACGCACGCATGCGGACACACGCATGCACGCACACATGCGCGCACTCACACACGTACACACACAGGCACGCCACATGCACGCACGCACACACGCGCACAGGCGCATACTCACGCATGCACACACGCGCGCACACACATACACACGCATGCACACACACACGCATGCACACACGCACACACGCACACGCGTGCACACACATGCGCATAGTCACGCACACACACGCATACACACGCACGCACATGCATACACACGCATGCACACACGCACGCACACGCGTGCACATGCGCCGGTTGGAGCGGCCCTGCGCTGCATGCATCCGTTCACTTATTAGTGCCGGCCCGGGGCTCGAACTCGCGGCCCTGCAGGTCCGCAGGCCTCAGCCTCGGGGGCCGGGCTGGTAGCTGCGCCCCGGCCTCCCCCGCGCCCCCGGCCCCGGCCCTGGCCTGGTCTTACCCGCGCCCCCGGCCCCTGGCCTGGTCTTACCCGCGCCCGCCGGCTCGGGGCCCGGGCCCGTCTGGTTCGGCGAGCAGGTCGGGAGCAGTCCTCTTACGGAGCTGTTGGCGGAGTCGGCCGAGTACCTGTAGCTGCAAGAGGCCGGGGTGAGACCGGAAGGCCCGCCCCCTGCGGACCAGCCTCAGTTTCCCCCTCAGCCCTGCCCGCGCTCCTCCTCCCGCAGGATTCGCGGTGGATTCTTGACGGCGTTCTCTGCCTCCCCCCTTGGCCCCGCCCTCCTATTAACCACGCCCCTCCCACGCGCCCTCCCCTCCTATTGGCCCATTCTCCTCCATTGGCCCCGCCCTAGCCCCGCCCATCACCCGGCCCACTCCTTTTCCTTGGCCCCGCCCTTCCCACTGGCCCCACCCTCTTCCTGACCACGCCCCTTGGTCACATCCTCCCAGCAGCCCCCTGGCCACGCCCCTCTGATTGACCACACCTTTCCCCCAGGCCCCTCCCCTCCAATTGGCCCCGCCCATTTCCTTCCATTGGCCCCACCCATCCCACCGGCCCCACCCTCCTCTTGACCACGCCCCTTGACCACGCCCACCCAGTCGCTCCCCCTCCCCACGGCCCCGCCCCTCCGCATGACCACACCACTCCCCAGGCCCCTCCCCTCCCATTAGCCCCGCCCACCCCTCCCATTGGCCATGCCCACCCTCCTCCTGACCACGCCCCTTGACCACACCCCCAGTAGCTTCCCCTCCCGGGGCCCACCCCTCCGCTGGACCACACCCTCCCAGGCCCCTCCCCTCCCATTGGCCCCGCCCACCCCTCCCATTGGCCCCGCCCACCCCTCCCATTGGCCCCGCCCACCCCTCCCATTGGCCCGCCCAGGCACAGCATTCAGCACTCACCGGCCCATGAGGAAGTGGGGCAGGGCGATCACAATGCTCCCCGCCCCCATCACCAAGGACCCGATTCCGATCAGCTTCGGCCGGTGGAGCTTTGATCCAAAGTAGCTTACAAAGACAATGACAAGCAAGTTTCCTAGAGACAGACAGACAGACAGACAGACAGAGCACAGGCATGGACAGGACTCATGGTCAGCAAATGCTAGCTGACTCCTGACCCCCCAGGGCTGAGAGCAGGAAGCAGGTGCTTTTCCTGTCACACCTGCAATGGGATCGCCAGGGGATGCTCCAGCCACCACAGGTAAAACAACTGCAGCTAAGGGCTGGGGGTGGCCTGGGCCGAACCCTACACCCAGGGAACTTCCCATGCAAAAATGGGGAACACTGGAACTGATTTGGTAATGTTCGGGAAAGCGCATTTTCCTGAAGAAGGTGGGGTGGACTGGATTTAGACACAAGGAGAGAAGGAAAACCTTGTTGATCTGGAGGAAATGTGTTTATGCATGCATGTGTGATTTCTGGGATTCTTCCAATGCCTCAGAGACATCGGCTCGGATGAGCCAGAAATATAAGAGAACAGAACGATAAAGAAGAAACTTTCCTACCTGCCCTTAAAAACATACTAGTAATTTAATTAAAAGAAAGTCAGAGATATTATTAGGAAAGGGAGAGAGGGCATTCGATTGAGTATTGAGTGTACATGATTCCCAGAATTGAGGGGGGAAGAGTTTCTGCGCGGCCTGAGTCAGTTGTGTGGGTAAAAAATAACCAAGCAACAGCTGAGGATAATGATTTTGGACATCTGATCTTTACTTTTAATTTGTTTGTTTTTTTTTTTGAGGCTATATTTCCAAAAACTCAAAGGCAAAAGTAGAAGCCATGAGATTTAGAGGGAAGCAAAGACATTTGCCAGTACTGTTCAACTAACTAGTGTCAAAAAGCTTCCAATTTGACAAAACTCTAGAGAATTCGTCCTTTGATTTCTCTTTGTCTCTCTCTCTCTGCATCTATATGTATCGTCGATTAAATGTAAAGCTAAGAACATTCTGACTTTAAATTTCTATTAAATTGCTATGAAGTCTTGGAGGTAGAGGAGTGAAGAATTAGGTAGCATCCTTTGAACCCTCCCAAATTCAGAATAAAAAAAAAAGAGATACACCTTCCTTATACAGTTACTTTTTAAATATGCAGGTAAGACTGTTTTCAATAAAGCTTTAGAAGGAGCAGCAAGCCGGGTGCCCGTGGCTCCCGCCTGTCATCCCAGCGACTCAGGAGGCCGAGAGCTGAGGATCATGGTTCAAAACCAGCTGGGTCAGGAAAGTCTGAGAGACTCTGATCTCCAGTGAACCACCAGAAAACCAGAAGTGGAGCTGTGGCTCAAAGTGGTAGAGCGCCAGCCTTGAGTGAAAGAGCTCAGGGACAGCGCCCAGGCCCTGAGTTCGAGTTTCAGGACAGGCAAAAAAATAAGGCAAACTTGTAGGAAATATTTATAATCTATATGGCAGCCATAATTTGGGGGGTCCCTGTAAATAATTAGAAAAAGCAAACACAAGGAGAAAAAGAGCTGTAATTCACAAAATAAAAAGACTAATCATTCATTTTAATCAATCTTAATAATTTAATTAATCTTAATGAATATTGAGCTTCATTGATATAGAAGATCCTAAAGTTTAAACAGAGATGACAAATCAGTGCCTTCAAGGTTGTGTTCAAAGGGAAGGAAGGAAGGAAGGAAGGAAGAAGGAAGGGAAGGAGGGAGGGAGGGAGGGAGGGAGGGAGGAAGGGAGGGAGGGAGGGAGGGAGGAAGGAAGGGAGGGAGGGAGGAAGAAAGGAAGGAAAGAAAAATGGAAGGATGGAAGGAAGGAGGGAGGGAAGGAGGAAAGAGGAAGAAAGGAAGGAAGAAAGGAAGGATTACTTAATCTCCAGAGAGTAAACGAATCTCACTTAGATTGCTCCAAAGTTGGTCCTTTGCTCTTCAGAACCACAAGATTCTTGATTTTTGTTTTGTTTTGTTTTATTCTCAGTATTTTTTGCCACTTTGCCTTTCCTTGATCGAGGAAGGAAGATGAAAAATCGCATGGGTACCAGTTTGTAGGTTTGGGGCAAGATCTGAATCTTCTTTTTGTTGTCAGTCCTGGATCTCGAACTCAGGGCCTGGGCGCTGTCCCTGAGCTGCTTTTGCTCAAGGCTAGCGCTCTACCACTTGAACCACAGCACCACTTCTGACTTTTTCTGTGTCTGTGGTACTGAGGAATCAAACCCAGGGCTTCATGCATGCTAGGCCAGCACTCTACCACTGAGCCACCTGCCCAGCCCCAGGATCTGAATCTTTCAACATTGTTGTTGGGGGCTGACTTAAAGATTATAGAGCCCTTAGCAGAACCCCTTGGTCTCTCCATAATACCCCAAGTGATCATCATGACCACAAATTCCGCCCCCCCCCCCCCGGGGCAGGCTAAGAAGCAAGAGAAATACAACAGAAATACAGTTACCCCATTCGAATCCTCCGTCGATGAACCCCGATTTGGAGGAGGAGATTTCGAATCGCTTCTCTATCTGCGTGAGGGTAGCCTTCATAAGAACGCCACCCAGGGTCTTGCAAACGTAGGAGAAGGTCAGGGCGGCCAAGAAAATCTAAGGAGAACAAAAAGAAAAAGACCCGGATAAGGGAAGGACTCTGAACTTATTTCCTAAAGCAGCTTTTAACAATAGCTGTAACAGACACCTCATGACTCTCTGAACAGCCTCATGATTGACGGGAGAAAGCATTGATTGTTTCTTTTGCTCGCTCTTGTGCGTGTGTGTGTGTGTGTGTGCGTGTGTGTGTGTGTGTGTGTGTGTGTTTATTTATTATTGTCTTTAAGCAGTTGTCCAGAGAAGCTGCCATCGGACGAAGCAGTTGATGAATACAACGCTTCTTGATCTGTGTCCTCCCTTTCCACCTTCTCCTCCACCCCTTCCTCTTCTGCATGTTGGGGGACCCACACTGGATTCTTGGCTGCCTTTTCCCCCTTTCTTCTCCTCTCCATCCGTCCACCCCTCTCCCCACGGCACCCTACCCCTGTCCAGCCTCCACTTCCTGGGGATTGATGTTACTGACCTTTGACTCTGTCTACGGAAGGACATGATCGAATTTCACGTAATACATTTGCACGCACGTGCACGCCACCCTGAGTCTGTACTTACCAGTTGGCAGGGTAAATCTAGCTTGTGTGTAGGAGAGGAAATGGGTCTCCTGTCTGTCTCTGGCCCTTTCTGTATGAAGGGTACAGGAGGGAGGGACCGAAAGCAGCATTTTGGAACCCCATTATTCAGTGGGCCGTGTTACTCTGCAGATCACCCACTGACTTAGAGCACGCTGGAAAAGCATCTCGACTCATCATCATGGTGGCCTCTGCATGGGTTTCCCATGACAAAGGCCAGATGAAGGAAAGGACTGGATATCCTCAAAGAAGCCTTTCCTTGAAATCTAGCTGGAAGAGAACCCCAGGGTGGCCCGCCAGACGCAGAGCCCGGACCCCAGGGAACAGGTGACCGGGCTTCATCTTCACGGAACTGGGAGAGAGTCGTTCTTTGCCACTTCTCCATTCCCAGCGGACGGCAGGTCTCCCCGCCCTGTTATTAAAATCTGACCCGATGGGGAGACTCACACTCTCATATTCCTCCCCACCCCAATTCATATGTGGGAACCCCAACATTCCCACATCTGGCCCTAGGGATTTGGGAAGAAGTTATAAAAAACCATACCCCCCAAAAGGAGCCTTGATAATAAGAACAAAGAATGAGTTTGCCCCCCTCTCTGTCTGTCTCTGTGTCTGTGTCTGTGTCTCTGTTTCTGTCTCTGTCTCTGTCTCTGTGTCATGTGAAATTTGGCCTTGTTTAGCCCTGGTGGCTCACACCTGTAATCCTAGCTACTCAGGAGGCTGAGATCTGAGTGGGGATCATGGTTAAAAGCCGACCCAGGTAGGAATGACTGCATGACATTCTTAGCCCCATTGAATGACCCAAAAGCCTGGAAGTGGAGCTGTGGCTCAGGTGGTAGAGCGCCAGCCCCGAGCACAGAAGCTCAGGGACCCAAATGCAGCCGTGCTCCTCACTGGACACGATGTGGAGAATGAACTTGTGGGCTGGGAAGGGTGGTAGGGACCAGGAGAGAGTGAAGGAAGGGGTGTGTGTGGGTGGGAATGGTCCAAAATCAGATGGACTTATGCTGCCTTATGAAACAGGAATAACCCTTTCTATATATCCCCTTTATCATAACAATGAAAAAAATTAAAAAATAAGGCTTGGGGACAACACCCAGGCCCTGGATGGAAGCCCCAGGCCCTGCCCCCAAACAGAGAAAGAAACCTATAAATGCATACACATAAATACTAATAAATAAATACGTAAGCGCCCATCTGCAGTACTGAAGAATGACACCAGGGGGCGCGTCAGGCCCGGATTCCAAGGCAGAGAAAACAGGCGACAGACCATGTGTATACACAGAGTAAAAAAAAAAAAAGGCTAGAGAAGGCTCCAGAATCTCCAAGGACACTGAGCAGGGGAAGTTCTTCCTGTGGGAAACTTGATTGCGAAGTCCGCTGATTCTGCCAAGTGCTTCAACCCCCAAATGATGTAACTAACATACAACCAAAATAACACAACAGAGAACAGGGAAGTGTTGGAGGGAACAGGTTTGAATCCCCAGGAACTGGTTCAAAGGACAGAAGAAAACACACAGGTCCAGGCTGGGCAGGTGGCTCAGGGGTAGAGCGCTCGCCTGGCATGCACGAAGCCCTGGGTTCGATTCCTCAGCACCACATCTACAGGAAAAGCCAGAAGCGGCGCTGTGGCTCAAGTGGTAGAGCGCCAGCCTTGAGCAAAAGAAGCTCAGGGACAGCGCCCAGGCCCTGAGTTCAAGTCTCAAGACTGGAGAAAAAGGAGGACAAAAAAAATACCCCAAAAAAGCATGAAGAAGGGAAAGGAGTCAGAGCCCAATGCACATGATCTGAGGAGCAGAGGAAAGGAAAAACAGGACAGGGCCCAGAATTTACCAGAAGCAATAGCAGCCCCACATTTGAGGAGAGACATGGACATAAAACTTTGTGAATCTCCAACACTAGGATAAAGAGAAAGCGGCTCACCCCTTGACCGCTCTTAGTCAAAGACAAAAGAACTCTTCTTGGAATTCTTGGAAGATTATTACCCACCCCATAGCTGGTTTTGTTTTGTTTTTTCTGTCGATCCTGGGGCTTGAACTCAGGGCCTGGGCGCTGTCCCCTGAGCTCTTTCACTCCAGGCTGGTGCTCTACCACTTGAGCCACAGCGCCACTTCTGCTATCTTGCTGTTTCCAAGGGAGACAAGAGTCTCACAGACTTTTTTCTGTCTCACCTGGCTTCAAACCGTGACTTTCAGTATCCAGCCTCCTAAGTAGTTAAAATTAGAGGTACAAGCCGCCAGCGTGAGCCCCTAATCTAGAACTTAAATCCAGGGAGAGAATAATATGGAGCCAGGCACTGGTGGCTCCTGAATGTAATCCCAGCCACTCATTCTGGAGACTGAGCTGAGAGACGGAAGGTTCAAAGCCAGCCCAGGAAGGAAAGTCCACGAGACACCAATTAACCACCAAAAAAGGCTGGGGAGGGGAAAGGCTGTAATTGGTTGCCCTGGTTCAACTGACAGAGCATTAGCCTTGAGCACAAAAGTTCAGGGATAGTGTCTAGGCCCTGAGTTCAAGTACCAACACACACACACACACACACACACACACTCACACACACACCATACAAAAGGTAGAACTATGAAGAGAGAAACGAAGAAAGGAAGGAAGGAAAAAAGAAAGGCCGCTGTCCAATAAAAAATATTAGAAGGTCGATATTACGAGAATAGAGACAATTTATCTATTTGTTTTGGCTTACTTGTTTTTGTGCCGGTCCTGGGGCTTGAACTCAGGGCCTGGGTGCTTACAGTCTCTGACCTTTGGTAGTGGTTCATTGGAGCTAAGAGTCTCATGGACTTTCCTGCCCAGAGGTTGGCTTTGAACCTCGATCCTCAGATCTCAGCCTCCTGAGTAGCCGGGATGACAGGCGGGAGCCACCGGTGCCCGGGTGAGCATGGGGATATTTTAATTATGTGATTTCAAAATGTGCACACGTTTCCAATCGTGTGATGGATTTTTAAATGCTTTTGGCAGAAGGAGGTAACTGGCATGCAAACGTGAAGTAAAGGCTGTGTTTCACCTTTAAATGTGTCAAGGTTATGTATTTATTGTGACCAGGGTTTTGGACATCAAAGTCAGGTGACCCTTCCAAGTCACACGGAAGGGTTTGAGTAATTCCGTAAATCTCACTTGATGGGTACAACCGGCACGAATTGTGCAACTGAAATATGGCAGCAGCATCACAAAGCTACAGAGCGAATCAAAGACCAGCCCAGAGGTCGAAAGACAGGGAACAAAACAAAACAAAACCCAAAGAAGACACGGAAACAAAAGGCTCTCCTCAGAGCAATGAATCACTGGGAAACAATGGCAGGCCATTGAATGCTCTATTACCCATAACTTTAACGTGTGACATAAACAAAAGAAATAGTTTTGTTAGTACAGCTTTGAGGGTTTTTTTTTAATAGATGCAGTAATATTTGAGCTGTCTTTTGGAGATCATAAATTTAAAAAGTAATTTTTTTTTTTGGCCAGTCGTGGGACTTGAACTCAGGGCCTGGGCGCTGTCCCTGAGCTTCTTTTGCTCAAGGCTAGTGCTCTACCACTTGAGCCACAGCGCCACTTCTGGTTTTCTCTGTGTCTGTGGTACTGAGGAATCGAACCCAGGGCTTTGTGCATGCCAGGTGAGCGCTCTACCACTGAGCCACCTGCCCAGCTCTAAACAAGTACCTGAGGGACATCACAGAGACTAGGGTGAAAGGTTCTTGAGTAAACAAGACTATGTGAAAAATAGAATGAGCTCCAGGGGTGAGCATGAAGATAAAAATATGCCAGAGGTCGGGTGCCGGTGGCTCCCGCCTGTCATCCCAGCTGCTCAGCAGGCTGAGATCTGAGGATCACAGTTCAAAGCCAGCCTGAGCAGGAACATCCCTGAGACTCTGATCTCCAATGAGCCACCAGAAAACCAGAAGTGGAGCTGTGGCTCAAGTGGTAGAGCACCAGCCTTGAGCAGAAGAGCTGAGAGACAGCACCCGGGCCCTGAGTTCAAGCCCCACCACCTCCACTAACAACAATACTAGAAAAGATGTGGACATGATGAACACCAAGAATGAGTCTGCTTTACAAGTCTCTAGGGCGGGGTGGACAGTTGTAGATTTGAAAACTGATGTTGAAGGGGTGGTTTATAAGAAAATGAGGAGCTGGAGGCATGAATCAGTGGGCAGTGCACTAGCCAGTGAGTGAAAGCATCTGGGACGGAGTTTGAGTCCTAATCTCAGAGTAAAAATAGAAAAAAGAAGGAAAAGCAGAAAGGAGCAGGAGGAGAAGGAGAAGGAGAGGAAGAAGGAGGAGGAGATCAAGGAGGAGGAGGAAGAAGAGGACAAGAAGGAGGAGGAGGAAGAGGAGGTAGGGAGGAGGAGGAGGAGAAGAAGGAGCAGGAGGAGGAGGGGGAGGAGGAGGAGAAGAAGAAGAAGAAGGAGGAGGAGGAGGAGGAGGAGAGGAGGAAGAGGATAGGAGGAGGAGGAAGAAGAAGAGGAAGAGGAAGAAGAAGAGGAGGAGGAGGAGGAGCAGGAGGAGGAAGAAGAGGAAGAAGAAGAAGAAGAAGAAGAAGAAGAAGAAGAAGAAGAAGAAGAAGAAGAAGAAGAAGAAGAAGAAGAAGAAGAAGAAGAAGAGGAAGAGGAAGAAGAAGAAGAAGAGGAAGAAGAGGAAGAAGGGAAGGTTAAATTTGAGTTGCTGACATCCAGTCTGAGACCACACGGGTCAGCAGGATGGGGCACTCGAGGGATTTTCTGGGAGGTAGGTTTAAGGGTGACCGGGCCAAGCTTCTCTTCCGTTGCCCTGTGCATCCCCCTTCCTGACTGAGCTCTTGGCTTTGCCTCGGTTTCCCCATTCTGTGGCCCGATGTCCATCTCAGTTCCTCCTTGGATGACCATAGACCTCTCATGGCCACAAGCTCCTTGTGGTGCTCTCCCTGGGCAACTGCCCAGCTGCCTGAACCCCTGCCCCGACCCCATCCCTGGCACCAGATTCCCACATCTTACTAGCATTTCTGGAGGGGCCTGGGCACCCCTATGCTTTTCAATCATTTAGGGGCCCCAGGCCTCCAGAGGGCAGGCAAAGGCTGAGGGTAGCCCAGGTCAGGCTAAACCTCCACGTCCGCCTGGCACAGCGCCCTCGACCTGGGAGGTGAACGGCGCTCTCTGCTGAAGGCCATGGCTAGGATACCGTCTGTGGTCACTTACAATCTAGGTGCATGGGCCGGTAGGCTCTGTCCAGGCTGAGCTGCAAGATGCATGCTCTTTACCAGGGCCTTCTGGAATAAAACCATTACAGCAAGGCCCGGAACTGATGCCCAATTAGAACAGCTCAAGAAAGGAGATAGAGGGGCTGGGCAGGTGGCTCAGTGGTCGAGCGCTCGCCTTGCATGCCTGAGGCCCTGGGTTCGATTCCTCAGCACCGCATAAGCAAAAAGAAAAAAGCCGGAAGTGGCGCTGTGGCTCAAGTGGTAGAGCGCTAGCCTTGAGCTGAAGAGCTGAGGGACAGCACCCAGGCCCTGAGTTCAGGCCCCACGACCAGACCAAAAAAAAAGGAGACAGGGCCAGCGTTGTCACCAGGTGTTCAAAGTATAAGAAATCCTACATCATATGTATAAATGACATATATAATATATAATCTACACGATCTATATCACACATGTGGTATTTTACATCTATTATATATGATAGCTCATAGTGTATATCATGTAGGGTATTTACAGATCCTCAATCAGTATGGTCTGAATGGAATATAGATGATCTATAAATCATCCATATAGACCATCTACAGTGTATTTAGATCATACGTAATATATATCATATATACCATATATACCATTGTGCATAGACCGTATTTTCCACTTGTTTTGTTATTTGCTTTTGCTTTTATTCTCACTTGCCTTTACTGTCCCTTAAATAGATAATGATATATAAACAAATATATCCATTTCCTTCAATGTATTTGTTTGCTTAAATAAATTTATATTTTATACATAAGTACATATTTTGTAGTGTATTTACTTAAATATATCTCAATTAAATTGCTTTATAAATGCATTTGAATTAAATTTATTTCGTTCAATACATACATGCTTATTTTTCCTTAAATAAATATAAACGGACATTTCTTTAAATATATTTATTTAAATAAATATACTTGAATTAAATATATTTCCTTCAATAAGTATATGTGTTTCCTTAAATAAACACATATATCTATGTGTGTCTCCTTAAATTTCCCGAATAAGTAAATATAAATGTGTTTCTTTAAATATTTATTCCTCTAAATATAGATACTTAAATTTATTTATAAATATGTTTAAGTTAAATCTTACCTTAAATAAATGAAGACATTTACTTCCTTAAATAAATACGTTTCCTTCCTTATGTGTATTTAGTTAAGGAAAATTATTGGCAAATGAAAACACATCACTGAACAAGTGGAAACTACAACCTATGCAATATGACAGTCTAAATATAACACACGAGATTAGAAGCAGGAGAAAGGAAGTTAGGAAAACACAACTGGACTTTCACTTACAAAGTGTCTGGTGGCTCACGCCTGTCATTCCAGCTACTCAGGAGGCTGAGATCTGAGGATCGTGGTTCAAAGCCAGCCCAGGCAGGAAAGTGCATGAGACTCTTAGCTCCAACAAACCACCAGAAAACCAGGAGTGGCACTGTGGCTCGAAGCGGTAGAGCACTAACGTTAAGCAAAAATGCTCAGGCCCCGAGTTCAAACCCCACAACCGACCCAACAACCAACCAAACAAACAAAGGAAATACTCCTATTTGGTTGATAGAATTTTGGCAGGGACTAAATCCATGAACAGCAACCAAGGGCTGGCCAAGAACCTAGCCTACAGTATGTGCTCAATAAATGTTAGCTGCTTGCTTGTGGTTGTTTGTCCTTCTGTTTCCTGGAGGAGGTAGGAGGTAACGTGAAATCTACATGCTCACTGCTTATACCTCACTCTAGCTTTTCTGTAAATATCTCAATGAAATACACCAGCCACTGAAATCTCCACCAACACCGCACAATAAATACCTGCACACAGAAGAAATGCAACCAACCACATGAACCAATGCTTTAAAACACTATTCAAATATTTCATCAGAATCGATTTTACCAGAATGCAAATAGATTTTACCAGAATGCAAATAGATTTCCATTTGATCCTTGATCAAAGTTTCTTTGTAGAACTTTTATTTTTTTTTTCTGCCCCAGTGGAAAATAAGCTCTATGATTTTCATCCTGCTGGATCAAACTACAAGTTAACTGAGGGGAAAACTTAAAATATTGATGAAGAAGAGTTGCTGGGATGGATTTCTTGATTCCTTCCAGGCTTTATAGGGTTTAAAGGCTTTGTGTGGGTCTCAAGTTATTTTTTTATTTTTAGTTCCTGTTTTGGGGGTTTGAGGCCTACATACTGCCCCTGAGCTTTTTACTTTACTTTTCCTTTTTTTTTTTTTTTTTCTGAACTAAAGGCCGTTGCTCTAGCACTTTGAGCCACAACTCCACCTCCAATTTTCTGGTGGTTTATGGGAGATAAGAGTCTCATGGACTTTCCTGCCCGGGCTGGCTTTGAACTACAATCCTCAGATCTCAGCACCTCCTGAGTAGCTAGGATGACAAGCGTAAGCAACCAGCATCTAGCTCTGGTTGATATATTTTTTTTCCTAAATAAGTGACTATAAATAAGTGTGTTTCCTGAAATATATTCATTAATTTAAATAGATATACTTAAATTTATTTATAAATATGTTTAAATTAAATATTACCTTAAATGAATTTAATTCCTTAAATAAATATGTGTAGTTCTTTATGTATATGTATATGTGTGTGTGTGTGTGTGTAAAGATGTCCCCATTTATTTATTTTAAAAATAATATTCATTTTACCTTGAATTGATCAATGCGTATGGCTTTTCTTTTCTCTGGAGAGTTCGTTTTCATTGTTTTATTTTTATTTTGGTCCATCGTTGAACTGTGGGTGTGTGAATGTGTTCAGTTACTTCCAACCACTTACTTGGTTTAAATGATCACCTATCCAGGGAGGGAAAAAAAAAAAAGTATTCTTTGAACACTGCACAATTTAGAAATAAGAACAGCCACAGGTCACAATCAATGGAAACAAGTAAGTTAAATAAACAGAATTATACCTGTAATCATAAGTACAAAATAATAAATTATAGACGTCAAGAATTTATGCTTCATATAGGCCTAGATTACAACAGTTACAAAAGCAAGTGTACATATTTGGTTTCTTTATTTACTTTTTTGATAATTTTACAAAGTGCCATAATATGCCCTATGTATAGCAGATATTTGATCTGAGTAGGAAAAGTAATCACGTGATACCATATTCATAGAAGGCTTAGGTGTCGTGATGGTCACTATTTGTGGTTATTCTCTTCTGTGAGATGACTGGAAATACCAAATTAACAAATGTTGGAATACTATTTTTAGGGGCAAATATATTGACAGAGGTTTGAGTCCATCTGGCCACAAATGTTTTCATTGGTGAATCAATGCTTAACCTTCTTGTATGCACATTTCTACGGAAAGACACTTTGTTTAGTGTCTCCTCCTGTTTCTTTGTCCTGATAATGGGATTAAGAAGAAGTTATTCAACCAATACACATTAGAGAAGCAGAGAGCATTTGGCTGCTAACTCTGCAACATACAGCACCAAAAAAAAAAAAAGCTGAAAGAGAGGCTGGGCAGGTGGCTCAGTGGTAGAGTGCTCGCCTCGCATGCATGAGGCCCTGGGTTCGATTCCTCAGCACCACATACACAGAAAAAGCCAGAAGTGGCGCTGTGGCTCAAGTGGTAGAGCTCCAGCCTTGAGCAAAAGAAGCTCAAGGACAGCGCCCAGGCCCTGAGTTCAAGCCCCAGGCCAAGGAGGGGAAAATGCTGAAATAAATGCGTAAGTGTAAAAACTCAAGAAATGCAATGAAGATCCCATGAGTAGAACCCCCAGGGTGATCTCTGTGCCCTGCGAGGTGATTGATTGATTAGCGAGTGGGACCTTGTACAACCCCAGCCCAGCCTGCGGCACCTCTGACCTTTTCCCCTATTCTCGTGACTATAGTAAACACGCCAATGACAAGGCATGACCAGACTTCTTGATTTGAGGGTTACAAGTAATTCTTAATGAGCAGGACATTTCCCATAAGTGAATCAACATGTATATATTCATCGGTCCATTATTCAACAAAAGTGCTTTTGACTGGCTGTGGAGAGATGAGAAATCTTATTCATTTTTCCCTCTCTTATTATTTTTGCTTATCTCATTAACCTTAGTTAATGAATAGTGCATAAATAAATGAAAACATCAGAAGCTATACTCTCGTGTGTGTGTGTGTGTAAATGTATGTATGACACAAAACCCCTTCTATTAGCTACTTAGGAGGCTGAGATCTGAGGATCACAGTTCAAAGTCAGCCTTGGGCAGGAAAACCCCTGAGACTCTTTCTCTCCAATTAATTATCAGAAAAAAGCTGGAAATGGTGCTGTGGCTCAAGTGGTAGAGCACTAGCCTTGAGCAGAAAGAGGCTCAGGGACAGTGCCCAGGCCCTGGGTTCAAGCCCTAAGAACAGCACACACACACACACACACACACACACACACACACACACACACACACATCCCTTACATAGGTACTTCTAAAAATGAACTACATATATCCCATTCAACCTGGATTTCATTTGTAATAGTATTGGTGAAATCTGAGATTTGAGAGTTCGGTGAAATCTGTGTTCAGGAATAGAGTGAATAACTAGCTTGGGAGATTTGAGAGTTCGGTTTGCTCTAGGTTGCAAACAACCCTTTGACAAATTCCATGACATCTGTCCATGGCTACAGGTGGAAGCGTTAGGAAACTTCATCTTAATATTTACAGATGCGTCTGATTTACCCAGTGGCTCATCCTCCAGAGTTTTGCTTTTTTGGTTGGTTGGTTTGACCAAGCAAATATTCCTGAAGGCATGAAAGGAAATTGGTGAATCCTGGCCTTGTTCAGATTTCAGCGGGTTCATTGATCTCATCCGAGACGTTTGGAAGGATCAACTCCACCCGTGCAAAACAAAATCCACGCTTCCCAGTGGGGTTTCTTTACACTGCTTGCTTTTGTTTGGTTTTGTTTTTAGTTTTCTCTCCCAGTCCATCCACCAAATACCTACAATGCCATTCTCAAGAAGGAAGCTGGCCACGCTCTAGAAGTTTCCCTCACAAGTCCTTCCCAACCATCCCCGCCTGTCTTGGTGACCATATCTCTTGCATGGCTCCCAGTCACCTCCGCCCACCACCAGCTCTTCTTCCATAGCTGCTTCTACATCTCGCTAAGGCCTGGACTTGGCCCTGTATTTCCCTCCTTTTTGAAGACAGAGATGACAAAGATACAACACCTCTCTCCTAGATCCTGGGAGAACATATTCTGCAAACAATAAAAATAGCTGGAAAGGTGGGAGCGTTTCCATCAAGTGTTATACTGCAACTCCTGATGCCAAAGTACAAATGACATCTCACTAAGCAGGCCGCCATGCTTTTGTCGGGATAGGCCTAGACCTTTCTACTCTGTCTTTTCTAAAGCAGGATTTGGAGATGGATAAACATCATCTTTTCTCTGAATATATGCTCTGTGGTTTTGAAATGAGGTGGATATTTGGGACACTATTGGGTAAGACAGAATCAAAGGGGTTCAGATGCCGACTAGCAACTCTTTCTTCAAGATGGCGGCTGGTCTTTCCTGTTGGTTTGGGATGGGGAGGGAAGAAAGGATGGTAGAGTCTTCCCAGCCTCAGTTTACCTCTGTCAGAAAAGCAGTGTCAGCCAGATGACCTGTCACACACATGCAACTTTCAGAAATGAGAAGAAAAGAAAAGAAGACTGACTTCTTAAACCTCCTACTTACAACCCATATCTCAGTTGGATGATAACAAAAAGAATAAGTCTCCTCAGCTGTCTGATAAAAGACAAGTCATTTTCCTTGAACTGGAGAAGAAAAAATTCACACAGAGCCCTCCGCTGGACTGAGCAATCTGGGCATTCTTTTCTTAATTATTTAGAGAGGAGAAAGGATCTAGGGGGGAAAAATCTCTTGGTTTTTCCCTCACAGGAAGGGATTGAGTTTATTTATTTCTTTGTTGAATTTTCCTCACACAGGAGGTGAAATAAATCAGGAAACATGGAGGTGCTCAGGTAACTCAGATACATTATATTTCTCCATGTGCATGCCAACAAACTCCCCATTCTTCATGGTCCAGTTTAGATACAACTAAAAGAAACAGAGTTGGTGAAAAATAATTGCACTAGACACAGCTGAAGAATGAGAGAATCATTCTACCTGACTTTGAAGCCTCCCTTGTCTAGAAGTTAAAGGGAATGAATTTAAGATTTTATCCTTAAATGACCACTCCATGACTTTCTTCTTTTCTCCTCCTCCTCCTCCTCCTCCTCCTCCTCCTCCTCCTCCTCCTCCTCCTCTTCCTGTTCTTCCTTCCTTCCTTCCTTCCTTCCTTCCTTCCTTCCTTCCTTCCTTCCTTCCTTCCTTCCTTCCTTCCTTCTCTGTCTCTCTGTCTCTCTGTCTCTCTGTCTCTCTGTCTCTCTGTCTCTCCCTCTCTCTCTCCCTCTCTCTCTTTCTGGTCCTAGTAATTGAACCCCTACATCCCAGCCCAACTTTTTCTTCCCATTTAGGGCTATATAAGCTGGAGGCCGAAGGCACAAAATTTGTTTTATACACCCACCACCCCCCCAAAATGCATTTTCATTGCAATTTCTTTGAAACATCTTACACAGAAGAATGAAGAAAGTTGGGACAATGTCAAAGTTCTTACCTGGTCTCAGAATCCTTCCATGACTGTAACACATTCACCATTTGTTTGTTAAACAAAATCCCTCTTTAAATAGCTTGGTGGTGTTGTTTGTTTTTTTCTTTTTCCTATCAGTCTAATGATGATTAACTATCTATTCAGGTCATGGTCCTAGTTAAATAGAGCAAAAGTGTCTAGCTAGTCTACAGAGATTTCCTAGACCCATATTTTCAAGACTATATCCACAATTTCTCAGAACTTGACATACTGTTTTGTGCCGTGTGAGAAGAATAAACTTCATTTCTAAGAATGACTTACACTTGGAATTGAAACAGCCTTTTTTTTCTTCCTTAGAAATAGAAGTCAAATATATCATCCAAGGTATTTAAAAGTCTTCTAGATAGAAAATAACTCAGGGAAATTTTTTTTTTTAATGCTGGGGCTGGGCAGGTGGCTCAGTGGTAGAGCGCTTGCCTTGCATGCATGAGGCCCCGGGTTTGATTCCACAGCACCACATAAGCAGACAAAAAGATGGAAGTGGTGCTGTGGCTCAAGTGGTAGAGCACTAGCCTTGAGCTGAAGAGCTGAGGGACAGCGCCCAGGCCCAGAGTTCAAACCCACAACCGACAAAGAAAAAGAGAAAGAAATGCATCTATAGGCTTCATTCGCATTGAAAAGATATAAAACACCTCCACTTGGCTTAGTACCTGGGTAGAATTGTGCTGTGAGAAGAACAGGGAATAAATGAAGTGCCAGTATTCACGCCTGTAATCCCAGCTTTTCAGGAGGCTGAGATCTGAGGGTTGCAGTTCAAAGCCCGTCTGGACCAGAAAAGCCCATGAGACTCTTATCTCCAATAAACTACTCTGATAAGCTCCAAGGTGGCACTGTGGCTCACATGGTAGAACGCAAGCCTTAAGCACAAAGAGGCTCAGGGACAGTGCTAGGTCCTGAGTTCAAGAGCCAGTACTGGCACAAAAAAAAGGAAAACAAAAATAGTAGGGAATAGATAACTCAAAATAGCTCAGTACCCATTAATTACACAAAGATGCAATTATAGCAAGGCAAATGAAACACGACCATGAATATAGATTCCTTTACAACAAACCGGAAGCAAGAAAGGCTTCATTGTTCCCATCAAATAGAAGTACAATTGGTGGTAGAAAAAGGTGGGTCTCCAATCATCATACCTTTCTATGGGCAGGAGGAAATAAGGGGAATAGGGATAATGTCTAATTAATGTCTTCAATATCTCAAATGTTCATCACTGCCTGCATATAAATAAAATATAGACCCTTGTCCTGTAGCTCTGTGTGTGTGTGTGTGTGTGTGTGTGTGTAAACTATTCCTTGTGACCAGTCTTGCTTGACAATTACTGGCACCGACATAACATGAGGTGCTTAATTTCTATTTCACCATTATTTGATAAGGCATTTCTATTTATTACTAGATTTATTTATTTTTATTTATTTATTTATTTAAGCCAGTCCTGAGGCTTGAACTCAGGGCCTGGGCACTGTCCCTAAGCTTCTTTTGCTCAAGGCTAGTTGTTTACCACTTGGGCCACAGTGCCACTTTTGGATTTTTCTGTGTATGCGGTACTGAGGAATCGAACCCAGGGCTTCACACATGATTGGGGAGCACTCTACCACTGAGCCACCTTCCCAGCCCTTCTTACCAGTTCTTAATGAATCTGAAGAGGAGGCCAGACAGGATAGAGCAGAAGAAGAAGTAGGCAAAGTAGACCAAAAGCCAGGAAAATTGTCCCTTGCTATTCTTTCTCCTAAACCCAAATCTCCTTCAGGGTCTTTTCTTTAAAAAACAAAATCAAAATAATGATCCAAGTCTATACCCTGGAAACTTTAGTAGAATTAAGATAGGCTTTAAAACAATAATAATAATAATAATAATAATAATAATAATAATAATAATAATAATAATAAAGCTGGACACTAGTGGCTCATGCCTGTCATCCTAGTTACTTAGTAGGCTGAGATCTGAGGATCACAGTTCAAAGCCAGCCCAGGCAGAAAAGTCTATGAGACTCTTATCTCCAATGAATCACAGAGTAAAACAGGAAGTGGCGCCATGGGTCAAGTGGTAGAGCACTAGCCTTGGGCAAGCTAGGGAACTTGGACAAAGAGGGGTGGGCTGGGAAGATGGCTCAGTGGTAGAGTGCTTACCCAACATACATGAAGCTCTGGGTTCGATTCCTCAGTACCACACACACAGAAAAAGCCAGAAAGTGGCACTGTGGCTCAAGTGCTAGAGCCCTAGCCTTGAGCAAAAGCAGCTCATGGACATCTCCCAGGCCCTGAGTTCAAGTCCCAGGACTGGTGACACTAAAAAAAGTCAATATAAACATAGAAAGAAGCTCCATATATATTATCATCTATTAGATAGTAATATGGTATATTATATCATTAATACTATAATAAACTATTACAACCGCACACTAGTCTAGTAAGTCTCAAGATCCACCATAACAACGGTACAGAGCACGGTGTGCTATGAACAACCCCCCTACGAACAACGTGATTTGCACGTTCTCTTGTTCAGGGTCTGATTGTCACCCATGTGTCCAAATCAAGGCATCTCAGCGTGTGCTGGACAAGATCTTTTCAAAGAAGGCAGAGAGAGAGAGAGAGAGCAACATGGAGAAAGAGAAAGAGGCTTTCTGAGCTCTTAAGTGGTCAGCGACTGCATCCCAGCATTCATTTCAAGGCCAGAGTGAATGAATGCCTTCAGCTCTTTCTTCCCAACCCTCTGAGGTAAGGGTGGGATGTGTAGCTCAGGGTTAGAGACACAGCCCCTGGACGCTTAAGATCGATTTTTCTGCTTGCAGCCCTGGATCAATAGCATTGCAACATTTTTGCCTCTCCAGTAGGATTTGCTTCAGAGATTATCAGCGTGGCTCTGATGAAATGCAAGTGATCTTTGAAGTCTGCGGACCTGAGATGCCCATTCCTCTGCTATTTGCTAATAGAAGAAACCTGATCAACTCAAAGCCTTTTTTTTTTTTTTTTTGGTGTGGGCACAAAGAGTCTTGTTTTCTCTCCTGTCTAACGTACCCAATGCCTTGCCATTCCATCTTTAATACCTAATTTGATTCACGTTTAGATTCGTGAGTTATTAACTTGAAGCCAGTTCATTCTATTAAATGAGTAGAAACAATATGTATCCAGTAGAGTTATTATTATTATTAGTAGTAGTAGTAATAGCACTCATGTTTTTTGTGCCCTCTCTCAAATACAGTAACAGTCTGTCAGCACCAGTGAACACTTAGCATGTGTCTGAGGAGGTAAACTTTTACCTTTGTCTGAGGAGGTAAACTTTTACCTTTGTCTCACAGGGTGAGTTTAGAGATCAGTAGCCACATGGAGCTAAAGGCCGCCATATTGGATCTCAAAACTTCAGTATACTCCGTCTTCTTTATGGTGGCGGTGGAGACTTTTTCCTGAGGGGCACCCCATATATTTTCAGTTATTCAAGAGGCACCTACTTTTCAAACTGATTCCAGCTCTTGAAATCATAAAGCATGACGCTGTTAGAGAAAAAAGGATGACAGCGCTGTTGTATCACGATTTCCATTTTTGATCTCTTCTCATTGATAGCTCCGCTGGCTATTCTCAAAGTCAATGGCCAAGCCAAAGGTCAGAAGCGTTAAAATCATCCAATGGAAGGTAATTATAACAGGCTCTTTCACATTCTCATTAATACTATAGTGAACACCTCCTATGGAACTAGCTGGATATTTCTCCAATTATTTCCACAGCACACGTGCATGGAACCAAAATGACTGATGCAAAAACAAAAACCAACAACCACCACCACAACAAAAATCTCACTTTGTTAGGCTCCAGTTGCTCACATCTGTAATCCTAGCAACTCGGAAGGCTGAGATCTGAGGCTCATGATTTAAAGCCAGCCCAGGCAGACAAACCTGTGAAACTTTTTTAAAAATATATTTTTATTATAAAAATACTGTACAGAGGGGTTACAGTTACATGAGTAAGGTAATGAGTAGATTTCCTATCAAGCATTGTTAACCTCCTCCTTTGTTTTTCCACCTGTGAGACTTTTTAATCAACCAGGAAAAAGAAAAGCCAGAAGTGGAGCTGTGGCTCATGTGGTAGAGCACTCGCTTTGAGTGAAAGAGCTCAGGGACAGTGTCCAGGCCTTGAGTTCAAGCCCTCATACCAGTACAAACAAACAAAAACTAGTCTCTTCAAATGCAGTCAATCAATTACACCATGATTTGTGTCCCATTTTACTTCTGTATGACAATAGACTGTGTTCATGTGAAGTCACAGAAGCTTCTGATAGAATTCTCTAAGATATTTCATATAATGTGGATTTGCTTCCCTTCTATTGTTTTTGGTTCTTTTACATTGCAATCTAGAGTAGTAACATTTTCATAGTCAAATGGGAAAAATATGTACCATCCTGAGTAGCATCAATGTAGCATTGGGTTTCTGTTATAAAATCCTTAACCAGGCTTGCATCCCAGCTACTCGGGAGGCTGAGATCTGAGGATCACAGTTTGAAGCCAGTCCAGGCAGGAAAGTAATGAAGCACCAGAAAACCAGAAGTAGAGCTGTGGCTCAAGAAGTGGTAGAGCACTAGCCTTGAGCAAAAGAGTCCAAGGACAGCTCCCAGACCCTGAGTTCAAGCCCTATAACTGACCAGAAAAAAAAGAGAAATTCTACTTAGCCTTCCAGTTACAAATATATTCTCCATACTATTGACCACCAAAGAAATACTTTCCCACTGTTCTAGAAAACTCCCAAGTCATTTACTCCTAACTAACCAGGTATAATCTCTCTACTTATCTTTGGAGAATCAGAATCTTTATGTCCTCAACACTACTAATTAATTCTCTTTTTCAACTCTGACGGTGATCATGTATCCTTTGTCATCTTACAAATCTCCCTCCCCCCCCCCCACTCACCTCCTCTCTCAGGAAAGTTCTATAGATTTCTCTAGGCCTTTGGATGTCTTCATGTCTACCTGGTGGCTCACAAATGTAATCCTAGCTATCAAGGAGGCTGAGATCTGAGAATCAAGGTTCAAAGCCAGCTTTGGGCAGGAAAGTTCCCGACACTCTGATCTCCAACGAACCACCAAAAAAAAAGCCAGAAGTGGAGCTGTGGCTCCAAGTGGTAGAGCACCAGCTTTGAGCATTGAAAAGCTCAAAGACAGCACCCAGGCCCTGAGTTCAAATCCCAGGACTGGCAAAAACACAAACACAACCAACAGAAAGCAAACAAACCCCAGCATCCCGCCTAGTTGAATGAGCAGATGACAGACAGTTGCTACTGTAGAAAGTGAGGTGGGAGAATTCCTTCTGGAACAGCTGTGTCAGAAACAGGTCTAGGAAGGTTCAAGTAGGAATCACCTGGAGGGTTCTGAAGATGGCGAGATTCTCGAGCCAGCAGAGACGAATGCCAGGAGCCAGCCGCCGGTGCGTGCGTCTGCTGAGACATGTAGAGTTCTGGGGCCCACACTGAGCACAAACCCCAAGCTTTCTCATTCTGGAAGAATCTGGACTCAGTTCCTCTGGAGGGCAATGTTTGTGCAGCTACTAATCCCCACTTAAAGCGCTTACGGCCCTGTGCAGTTTAACCCATGCCTGGCCCGGCCCAGGGCTGCGCCCCTGCACGCCAGGCCGGCCATGGTGTCCAGGAGAGGCCGGCCATGGTGTCAGCGGGAGTCCCCGCCGGCCCGGCCGCGCCGCCCAGGGCTGCAGCTGGTCCTGCAGGAGGCCAGAGGGGCGTTAGAGGCAGCGGGGAGGTGTGGAGAGCACGCAGGGAGGGCGTCCGTCCCACTGGGGCCGCTTGTCCCTGTGGGCCCGGGCTCCCAGACAGGTGCTGCTTCCCACAATGCCCCGGGCTCCCAGACAGGTGCTCCTTCCCACAATGCCCCGGGCTCCCAGACAGGTGCTGCTTCCCACAATGCCCCGGGCTCCCAGACAGGTGCTGCTCCTTCCCACAATGCCCCGGGCTCCCAGACAGGTGCTGCTTCCCACAATGCCCCGGGCTCCCAGACAGGTGCTCCTTCCCACAATGCCCCGGGCTCCCAGACAGGTGCTGCTTCCCACAATGCCCCGGGCTCCCAGACAGGTGCTGCTTCCCACAATGCCCCGGGCTCCCAGACAGGTGCTCCTTCCCACAATGCCCCGGGCTCCCAGACAGGTGCTGCTTCCCACAATGCCCCGGGCTCCCAGACAGGTGCTGCTCCTTCCCACAATGCCCCGGGCTCCCAGACAGGTGCTGCTCCTTCCCACAATGCCCCGGGCTCCCAGACAGGTGCTGCTTCCCACAATGCCCCGGGCTCCCAGACAGGGGCTCCTTCCCACAATGCCCCGGGCTCCCAGACAGGGGCTCCTTCCCACAATGCCCCGGGCTCCCAGACAGGTGCTGCTTCCCACAATGCCCCGGGCTCCCAGACAGGGGCGCCTTCCCACAATGCCCCGGGCTCCCAGACAGGTGCTGCTCCTTCCCACAAGGCCCCGGGCTCCCAGACAGGGGCTCCTTCCCACAATGCCCCGGGCTCCCAGACAGGTGCTGCTTCCCACAATGCCCCGGGCTCCCAGACAGGGGCTCCTTCCCACAATGCCCCGGGCTCCCAGACAGGTGCTGCTCCTTCCCACAATGCCCCGGGCTCCCAGACAGGGGCTCCTTCCCACAATGCCCCGGGCTCCCAGACAGGGGCGCCTTCCCACAATGCCCCGGGCTCCCAGACAGGTGCTCCTTCCCACAATGCCCCGGGCTCCCAGACAGGGGCGCCTTCCCACAATGCCCCGGGCTCCCAGACAGGTGCTCCTTCCCACAATGCCCCGGGCTCCCACTCAAGTGCTGCTCCTTCCCACAATGCCCCGGGCTCCCAGACAGGTGCTCCTTCCCACAATGCCCCGGGCTCCCAGACAGGGGCGCCTTCCCACAATGCCCCGGGCTCCCAGACAGGTGCTCCTTCCCATAATGCCCTGGGTTCCCACTCAAGTGCGTCTTCCCACAATGCCCTGGGTTCCCATTCATGTGCTCCTTCCCACAATGCCCTGGGTTCCTGCCCAAGTGCTGCTTCCCATAATCTGAGGTTCCTGGCTTAAGTGCTTCTTCTTCCCACAATGCCCTGGGCTCCCACTCAATTGCTATTTCTTCCCACAATGCTCTGGGTTCCCATTCAAGTGCTGCTGCTTCCCATAATCCCCTGGGTTCCCGCTTAAAGTGTTTCTTCCCATAATCCCCTGGGTTCCCACTCAAAGTGCTTCTTCCCACAATGCCCCGGGTTTGTGCTCAACCAATGAAAATTGCTCGCGCAATGCCCGCAGCAGCCCTCGGCCAATCAGCGCTCGGCCGCGGGTGACGTCATCACGGCCTCCGAGCTGGGGCCGGCGTGGCTCCGCCGCGCGTCCCGGCCGCGCCATTTCCCCCGGCTGTGTGGCCTTGACTCTCACGCCAGCGCGCTCTTCCCGCTCCCAAGGCCTGCCCGCGTCTCATCCTCTCGTCGTTGCTGCTGATTTTGTTTCTGCCGTCGGCTTGGTGCGGGGCCTGGGCCTTGAACTCGGGGCCTGGGCGCCGTCCTGAGCTTCTCCACTCCAGGCGGGCGCTCCACCCCCTGAGCCACGGCGCCACTCACGGTTTTCTGGTGGTTCCTGGGAGATCAGACTCTCACGGCCTTTCCTGCCCAGGCTGGCCTTGAACCCTGATCCTCAGATCTCAGCCTCCTGGGTGGCTGGGATGCCAGGCGGGATTTTCACATGTGGATAGAACCGAAGTCTGAGTCATGGCAGCACAGGCCTGGGTGGGCCCCAGTTCTGTTTACCTCCTTTATCCCCGAGCTTGCGAGCACATACTTTTCTTCCCAAGGTCTTGGAACAAACAACAGCCAGAGCAGCTGGGAGGGTAAGAATGTCTCCCATACTTCTTGCATAGCACAGATCGCAACTGCTAACTCCTACACGCAAAGCGTGGACTCTTACCGACACACCTGGCATGGCTGCTCCCAAAGTATCAACTCCTCACTGCAGAGCTGGCCCTGCAGCTCTGGGAGGGAGGCATAAATTATAACTCCTAACTACGAAGTCACCCAAGCGGCCGGGTACACGCAGGCAGCCTTCACCTGGGAGGGCGAAAGGGAAAAAGCTGCTGATTGAGTTTATAAACTTCTGACCCTAACAACATTGTCCAGTCTACCAAAGGGGGTTGGGGGCGGGGGGGGGGGGGAGGGAGTTAGTTTTCCTGAACTGGAGAAGGAAAATCACGAGTCCTCAGCTTGGACTAGACATGAAAATAACCACCTTGGTTTCTTATTGAGTTTAAAAAAAAAAACAAAACTCTTGCTTTTCCATCCTGATGAAATCAGGAAAATGAAGATGGCTTAAACGATCAAATTTATAATCGTGCTAACAATTATTATAAAATGTATCATTTAATAGATTAAATTATCTAATTGTAAAGTATAAAAATTATAAATACATTATACTCTAATATATTGGATTTAATACTGTTCGATAATTTTAATATTTAATATTAATAATTTGATCATGTTTAATGGTCTGATTAATACATTTAATTATAATGTCACTTATTATAAATTACAGATATGTTATAAATTAACAAATCAAATAAATAAAAGGCTAGATGACTTAGATAAATTAATTTTATTTCTTCATGTGTACCCACAGACTCCACATTATCTTCCAGCTTCAAGGAAATCAAAGAACTAGCAGGTATCATGCAATGATTCTAAGAAGTTGGTGAAAATAATTGTGTGGGGCATAGATTAAGAAGGTAGCTAGAAATCTATCCTTCCAGACCCAAAATCCACTTATCTGAAAAGTGACAGTCGTGCTTTGTCTTTATAACTATGATGTTTGAAACATTTCAAACTCTCTAAATTGGAGTCGTGCAATCCCCCGAAAGTGAGTTCATGTTTATCTAGAACAGGGATAATAAATGTATCAAAGACAGGATACATTAAAAAAAAGTGACATCATGATCCCCAGAACTTGCCAGAAAGATTCTACATGGAATAATAGTAGAAAATAGACAACCGAAACGGTTGTTATGGGAACTTCAAAACCTTCAGGAAGTGTCCTGTAAATAATTGACTGACTTTTTGTTGTATTGTTCATGAATTTTCAGCGCATGGCAAATGGAAGGAAATTATCTTCTGCAAGTTTATTTTGCATTCCCACTTTAAAAGTCATCCAAACTATTCCTCTGCATGTTTTTAGCTCAGTTTGTGTGGAGATTGTTGATATTTTATGAATAAGCTAAATTTATTCATGCTAATAAATAAATAAATAACTCAGGAAAATAAATAACCCAGACAAACATCCCATCACCAAGAATCCTCCATGCCCACTATTAGATGTCCAAAGCATGGCTAATTCAGGGGGAAAAATGGCCGATCAGAATAGAGCTTTTGTTTGTAATATTTGTGTGTTGTGAATCTTGTGTCCTCAGATCCTAGGGGCAGATGAAGGCTTGTGGGTGCCAAGTGCTTTGTGAGTGGAAATACACACGTTTTTTGATGGCTGCTGGTGGTTTATACCTGTCGTGGTAGCTATTCAGGAGGCTGAGATCTGAAGATTGCAGTTCGAGGCCAGCCCAGGCAGGGAAGTCTATAAGACTCTTATCTCCAATGAACCGCAAGAAAACCAGAAGTGGCGCTGTGGCTCAAGTGGCAGAGCACCAGCCTTGAGTGAATGAGCTCAGGAACAGTGCTCAGGCCCTGAGTTCAAGTCACAGGACTGACCAAAAAACCCAACAACAACAAAGACACAAGAGTAAAGTCCCAAGGAATAGCACATTTGAGAGTCTCACAAATTCGACTCGACACTGATGAAGCTCTTCCTCAGCTTCTCAACCAGCTGAGGACACAGCTTTTCCTTTACTCTCCTGGCTTTTTTGTTGTTGTTGTTTTGTTGGCAAAGGAAAGATCTCAACCCAAAGAAAAACTGTGATTTCCTCTGAGTAGGGAGAGGAGCATTCAGTGCATTAAGTTACAAGTTCAAATATCTTTAACTCTCAGCGACAACTCAGCTGATCAAATGCTTGTAACAGCGTTCTGTTTTGTTTTGTTTTTTTTTTTTAAGGAAAAAGCAAATGGATTTTGTTGGATGCTTTTTAGACAAAGGTTAGTAACAGAACCCAAGAAAGATGTCCCTCCCTTTCTTGTTGGTATTCCGGTTTATAGAATGAGCTTCACACGAAGAATGGAGACGTGATATTAAGCAGAGTAAGCCAGATCTGAAGAAACGTAAGGTTGCATGGTTTCCCCTCATTTGTGAGACCAGCAATGGGCCTATAAATCTACAGGTAAACACCCTGGATGGTAAAAGGGAAAAAAAATACACCAAGACATGATCAATGAAACAGGGCTGTAGACATTCACACAGTGAGACCAGAGGATCTTCTTAGGAGAGGATCACAACGGCTCAATGCTTAAAATCATATTTATTGAAATGAACTCCAGGAAATGGAAACTAGAGGGTTTTTTCCCCTTTGTTTTCTTTTCTTTTTGTCTGTGTGTTGGTTTCTCAGTCTCTGGGAGGGTGAGGGGGGCACAGAAATGGGGGGACAGAGGGGAAACCAAGGCAGCCGTGGTCCTCACTGGACACCATGTGGAGAATGAACTCTCCCACTCATGGGTGGGGATGGGAGGGAAAAACTGAGGGGGTGGAGAGCGAGGGAAGGGAGGACATGGTCCAAAAAGAAATGTGCTCATGACCTGACTGATGTCACCTTCTGTCCATCGCTTTCATTATAACAATGAAGATGTTTAAAACAAAAAAAGAATGGATGAACTGTTCTTAACTTTTTAAAAAATAGTCACTAAGACAACTACGAAAAGGAACTATAGCACCTGACATAGTTGAATATCTGGACCACCAATTATTTGGTGGCTAGATTAAAACTGGAGCCTGGATCCATTTTTGGGGGGTGGGGACAGCTTGAACTCAGATCCTGGGTGCTCTTCTTGGGCTTTTGTGCTCTACCACTTGAGCCACACCTCCACTTGCAGCTTTTTGTTGGTCCATTGGGAGATAAGAGTCTCAGAGACATTTCTCTCTCAGCCTGGCTTCGAACCATGATCCTCATCTCTCAGCTTCCTGAGCAGCTAAGTTGACAGGTGTGAGCCATGGATACTCAGCTCTCGTTTTTGTTTTGTTTGGGGCTTTGGGAGGGGGTCTATTTTCATGTCTAATAACTTAATGGGAATGCTACAAAACAGAAAGGCTGAAATTTAGAGAATCTGCTTTGAGGCTCAGAACTTAAATTTCCTCAGTACAGAGAAGAGCCTGGTTGGGGGATCCCAAGGGGAGGAGAGAAATTAGCTGGTAGATGGAAGGATATAGTAAATTATCAAGGTGGATTAGGGGGTCTGGAGCCCCCCAGGGGTGTCTCAGTCAAGGCACAGCCTCAGTAAACCCAGGTCCTGAGTTACAAGATGTTTCCTAGAGAGGCTAAAGTGGTAGAGGGGAGTCTCCAAATACAGACAAAGCACTCAGCTCCGCCCCCCAGCAATCCAAGCCTAGCATTAAAACATTAAAGACAGCAAGGCACCCATGGCTCACGCCTGTAATCCCAGCTACTCAGACAGTTGAGATCTGAGAATTGTAGTTCAAAGCCAACTTGGGGCAGGAACGTCTGTGAGACTTGTCTCCATTGAACCAGTAGCAAAAAGCCAGAAGTGGAGCTGTGGCTGAAGTGGTAGAGCGCCAGCTTTGAGCTGAAGAGCTGAGGGACAGTGCCCAGGCCCAGAGTTCAAGCCCCACCACTGACAAAAAAATAAAATAAAAGCGTTCAACACTAAAGACTCATCACAAGCAAAACTGACAGTAAGCTGTCTGTTTTGTTCAAAATGGTCAGAATTCTGGCAGGCTTTCTTTTTAATATGTGCATTGATGAGTAAGAACAAATACATTTACAATTCTCCCGCGTCTGCCCTGGAATTTGAGATCTCAGACTATGTTGCATTTTCCTTATGAAATAAGAGTCGGTTCTAATCATGTTTGCCTTGGGGATTTATAGGAAACCAAAATGGATGTAATCCAAGCACCTGGTCTAAGACTCTCTATCTGCCTAAGAATGCAATGAAGCCGGGCAGAATGTTAGAAAATGAAGTTCTTCTTACCAAAAAGCAAGGCTAGAGGTGTGGCTCAGCTGTGAGCAAGTCAATTAATGTAAGGTCGTGAGTTCAAACCCCATCCCTGAAAGCACACACGCATGCGCTCTCACTCCCCACCCTCATCCTTCAGATATCACTCTGCCAAACGTCTTCCCCAAACCAAAAATCCCTGTATAAAGGGAATCACAGAATTAAAAACAATGAAGGTCTTAAAGGATCTCAGGTGCAGGGAGTAACCGCGGTAGAAAATAGAATTAATTCTCAATAATGCCTTCAGAAGGTCTTTCTATGGAGAGGTGCTCATGTTGAACATTTTGGGGAGGAAAAGATTGGATTTCCAAATGTAGTATTTATTTAAGCATTTTTAGATCTATATTATATATAACATTTGTACGATATATATGACATTTGTAGACCATATACAAAACATATACTATGTAGTATATATTTATAATCTATGTATTATGTTATGTATTATCTATAGTCTATGTATTATATGTGTTATATGTTTATAAAATAGTATATATCATGTATATACTATTATATATTATATATACTATATATCATGTATATAATATTATACATACATAATTATATGTAATTATTCATTTATTATATACAATTATATATAATTAACAATATAAAATATATCATATATTTATATATGCTACATTATATATTACATATTATATGATATATAATATACAATATTTTATAAAATATTATACATAATAAAGGCTGTAATAAATGATACAATAATATAATATATAATACGGTTATATGCTATACTATATTATATATTATATACCATAAAATCAAATATTGTATATAATTATATTGTATATGTTATATATTATATAATATTACATATAATATACTATAGAATAAATAATATAACAAATAATAATGTATTATATATTATATACTACAATATTAAATATTGTATATAATTATATTGCATATGCCATATATATTATATAATGTTGCATATTATATACGCATTATATATGCATTATGTTATGTTATATATGATTATATATTATGTATTCTTAAAATATATATTAGGTTGCATTAAATATTATATAGTATATAATATAATCATAACAATATAATATATAACATATATAATATGTATTATATGTTATATGTGTATAGTAGATATTATATATGTTTGCTATACACATATATAACACATATTTTATGCGTACATGATCACAGATAATATAGACATGTTTTTTCTAATGAAGAAGACTCTGTGCAGCTTTGAATTTTGATCCAGTTGTCTGTGGCTCTCCAGGGTGAGATGCTTTATTTATTCCATTATTGAGCGCAACTGTGTCCCAGGTGCTTTACCACAGGTCTAGACGGCCCTCCACTCCCTCTGGTGGAGCTTGCAGGAATTACATCAGCTGGCAGGAAGAGATCTGTGCATAGCAAGAGTGACCTCTGCTATTAGGAAAAATAAATGTGAGCCGGGCCCCGTGGCTCCCGCCTGCCATCCCAGCCACTCAGGAGGTAGAGCGCCAGCCCGGCCTGCTGGTGGCTCCCGCCTGCCATCCCACCCCCTCAGGAGGCTGAGATCTGAGGATCGAGGTTCAAAGCCAGCCCAGGGTAGGA
Organism: Dipodomys merriami; assembly: GCF_024711535.1. NCBI lineage: Eukaryota > Metazoa > Chordata > Mammalia > Rodentia > Heteromyidae > Dipodomys > Dipodomys merriami. The sequence continues at coordinate 1,440,353 of NW_027206446.1, read as the reverse complement.
AAGCCCATGAGACTCTGATCTCCCATGAACCACCAGAAAACCAAAAGTGGAACTGTGGCTCACATGGTAGAGCACCAGCCTTGAATAAAAGGCTAAGAATAACCAGGCCCTGAGTTCAAGTCGCAGTACTGGTATGCATGCACACACACACACTCACACACACCACACACACTTCACACTGGATACAATAACCCAGGTCCCTGGTTCCATTAGAAAGCCTCTGAAACATTTTGGGGTGCCAAAACCTCTCAAAGATGCCAAAAGATCATTCCTGGCCATTTGAGTATCTAAGGAACGTCTGTGTAAATACTACATCACTCACACACGCCCAGACCTGAGGTGTGCACTCATGGTAACACAGAGCTGAGTGAAATTTTCACCCTCCTCTCCCGCCTCTCTGCAAAACTCCTTCCTTCTGGCTGTTTCTAAGACACCTACGTGTTTACATTGCTGAGAGCCATGACATGTTAGTGGGGGAGGGTGGGAGGAGGGTGAGTCTTGAACTCAGGACCTGGGCGCTGTCCCTCAGCTCTTCAGCTCAAGGCTGGTGCTCTACCACGTGAGCCACAGCGCCACTTCCAGTTTTCTGGTGGTTCATGGGAGATCAGAGCTTCACGGACTTTCCTCCCCTTGTTAGCTTTGAACCACGATCCTCAGATCTCAGCCTCCTGAGTAGCTGGGATTATAGGTGTGAGCCACGGGTGCTTGGCAATTAGTGGGTCTTTATTGCAAGTAGATAGTATCTAATACCAAGGGTCAAAAACAAAGTAGAAAATATTTAGAAGGAGGAATTCCACAGCAAAGGCCCCTCAGATGACAACTTTATTTCTTGGAATGATTTTAGACATTAGAAAACATGGCGGCTGGGCATCGTGGGTCTAAAGTTCTGTCTCTTTGCCCGGCCAGTACTGAGACTGGAAGGGGTGATCCTTCGGAGTGCATCTTTCTTTCCTGAATCTTGTAGACGCCGTGCTTCTCTCGCTCTTGGCTGTGAAGAGACTGGGTTTTGAGATATAATTCTTCTTTAACA
>NW_027206446.1:1431823-1434323 GCF_024711535.1 Dipodomys merriami | reverse complement strand
TATATATCTATGTATCTATCTGTCTATCTACCTACCTATATAACTATGTACCTGTCTGTCTGTCCTTCTATCTGTCTATCTGTCTGTCTGTCCTGTCTATCTGTCTATCTGTCTGTCTGTCCTGTCTATCTGTCTGCTATCTCTGTCTGTCTGTCTGTGTGTCTATCTGCCTGCCTGTCTGTCTGTGTGCCTGTCTATCTGTCTGTCTGTGTGTCCCTCCTGTCTGTCTGTCTGTGTGCCTGTCTATCTGTCTGTCTGTGTGTCCCTCCTGTCTGTCTGTCTGTCTGTGTGCCTGTCTGTCTATCTGTCTGTCTGTGTGTCCCTCCTGCCTGTCTGTCTGTCTGTGTGCCTGTCTATCTGTCTGTCTGTGTGTCCCTCCTGTCTGTCTGTCTGTCTGTGTGCCTGTCTATCTGTCTGTCTGTGTGTCTATCTGCCTGTCTGTTTATCTGTTTGTCTGTGTGTCCCTGCTGTCTGTCTGTCTGTCTGCATGTCTGCATGTCTGTCTATCTGTCTATCTGTCTGTCTATCATCTGTCTGTCTGTCTATCTGTCTATCTGTCTATCATCTGTCTGTCTGTCTGTCTGTCTGCATGTCTGTCTGTCCTCATTCCAAAGCCTGCAGATTCCAGGCTAATATTACTTAGCTGCAGACACAACTAGAACAGTGCACAACTGGAGGGCGTGGGGGGCGCGTGGGGAGCAGGGCCGCTGCGGCCTCCGCCGGGCAGCCGGGGCCTCGCTGACGAGGCTTCTCCCAGCCAGGCAGGGCCTGCGGCCGGGGAGGCCGGGGCCTCGCTTACGAGGCTTCTCCGCCCGGCAGGCCCTGCGGCCGGGGAGGCCGGGGCCTCGCTTACGAGGCTTCCCCGCCAGGCAGGCCCTGCGGCCGGGGCCTCGCTTACGAGGCTTCCCCGCCAGGCAGGCCCTGCGGCTGGGGCAGCCGGGGCCTCGCTGACGAGGCTTCTCCCAGCCAGGCAGGGCCTGCGGCCGGGGAGGCCGGGGCCTCGCTTACAAGGCTTCCCCGCCAGGCAGGCCCTGCGGCTGGGGCAGCCGGGGCCTCGCTGACGAGGCTTCTCCCAGCCAGGCAGGGCCTGCGGCCGGGGAGGCCGGGGCCTCGCTTACGAGGCTTCCCCGCCAGGCAGGCCCTGCGGCCGGGGAGGCCGGGGCCTCGCTTACGAGGCTTCTCCCGGCCGCGCGGGAGGCCTGGCAGCCGGCGAGGCAGGCGGACGCGTAGGTGACTCCATCGGCCCCGCACACGGGCTCCCAGTGGGCCTCCGAGCACTGGCATCTGGCGTTGCAGTCGGCGAGGAGGCCGCCTCGGCCGGGGGGCTCGGGCCGCGTCCTGCGGAGACAAGTCACCGCCTCAGCACCACCGGGCCGGGCGGCCGGGCAGGGCGAGGGCCGCCATCTCAGACAGCACCCGCGGGCCCCGCCTGCATCCCAGCCACCCAGGAGGCCGAGACCTGAGGATCAGGGTTCGAGGCCAGCCTGGGCGGGAAAGGCCCGTGAGGCCCTGATCTCCCAGGAACCAGCAAAGAGCCAGACGCAGAAAAGCACCTGCCATGCGTGCAAAGGCTAAGGGACAACACCAAGGCCCTGAGTTCGAGTCCCAGGACCAACACACGCGCACACACTTAAAAGGACAGGACAATATCTAGGAGCTGGTGGCTCCCGCCTGCCATCCCAGCCACTCAGGAGGCTGAGATCTGAGGATCAGGGTTCAAAGCCAGCCCAGGCAGGAAAGTCCATGACACTCTGATCTCCCAAATGCCTGCCATGAATGCGAAAGATAAGGGACAACACCAAGGCCCTGAGTGTAAGCCCCAGGACCAACACACACACACACACACACACACACACACACATGCTTAAAAGGACAGGACAAGATCCAGGAGCTGGTGGCTCACGCCTGTCATCCCAGCTACTCAGGAGGCTGAGATCTGAGGATCAGGGTTCAAAGCCAGCCCGGGCGGGAAAGGCCGTGAGACTCTCTTCAGTGATCCATCCAAGCACCTGACCGCGGCTCAGCAGGGTAGAGCGCTGGCCTTGAGCTGAACAAAAGTGACAGATCCAGGCCCAGGTTTTTCTTTCAAAGTCGGGAGGTTGAAAGGTCAGAGATTCCCGGGGTCGGGGGGCTTACTCTCAAAGCTTAACCCACAAAAGCCAGTGATGACATCCCTGTCCTCGCTGAGGAGAATCTAAAACGTCGCACAAAGCAATGTGTTTTTGGTGCTGATCCTGGGCCTTGAACTCAGGACCTGGGCACTGTCCCTGAGCTACTTTTTGTTCAAGGCTGGCGCTCTACCCCTTGAGCCACAGTACCACTTCCGGCTTTTTCTGAGTAGTTTATCAGAGAGAAGAAGTCTCAGGGACTTTCCTGCCTGGGCTAACTTCGAACCTTGATCCTCAGATCTCAACCTCCCCATGAGTATCCGGGACTACAGGCATGCGCCACCAGCATCGGACTCCAATGTCAAATGCTGTAAATGATCGGTCGGTGGGCA
>NW_027206446.1:1401823-1426823 GCF_024711535.1 Dipodomys merriami | reverse complement strand
AGTAAATGGCCTTGGGATGTGGCGCACCTTGGCCCCTGGCCTTTCCTGGGTCTGAGTCTCGCTCCATCCCTTTCGATGGAGGGATACAGAGCAGTTGCTAAGGGGTTGGAGAGAACCAGTTTTGAAAGTGATATCCGAGCGTGGTGGCTCACGTCTGTAACCCCGGCTCCTCAGGAGGCTGAGGTCTAGAGGATCGCGGTTCGAAGCTAGCCTGAGCAGGAAAGTCTGTGAGACTCTGATCTCCAAGGAACCAGCAGAAAACCGCAAGTGGAGCTGTGGCTCAAGTGGTAGAGCACCAGCCTTGAAGGGTAAACTCCAGGAAGCATGCACAGCCGTGAATTCACACCCAGTACCAGCCCCCACCTGCCCCCATAGACAACAACAAATCTACACCTGATTTGCTACAGGAGAGAATTTTCTAGACCAAGCAGCTGGGTCCCAGGTGGGAGGGGGGAGCCTTACCGATGTAGAAAGCCACGTCGTCCTCCCCCGAGAAGTCGTCCAGGTAGGCGATGCCCAGGGGCTGGATTGGGGTCTCCCCCAGGCCTCGAAGAAGGTTCCCCAGGAACACGTAGGCCCAGGCAGAGGGGCTGCCCTCCCCCGAACACCCTGGAGGGGACAGAAAACAGGGGGATCAAAGCCAGGCGCCCCGGGACGCAGCGCCAGCAATCCCAGCTGCTAGGAGCTGAGATCTGAGGATCGCGGTTCAAAGCCAGCCTGGGCAGGAAAGGCTGTGAGGCTCTGATCTCCCATGAACCACCAGAAAACTGGAAGTGGCGCTGTGGCTCAAGCGGTAGAGCGCCAGCCTTGAGCTGAAGAGCTGAGGGACAGCGCCCAGGCCCTGAGTTCAAGACCCAGGACTTACACACACACACACACACACACACACTATACACAGTAAACAAAGTGCCTTGAAAATAAAAGATATTTAATAACTGGTAATCTGTTCATCATATCTTATGTCTATTACATATAGTTAAATATATAATTATACCGTATATTATATAGTGAATTACTATATAATAGTATATCATTTTATAATAATATAGAGAACTATAGTAATATATGGTATATAATAATATATTACATAAAATATATATTATATATTATGTTATATATAATATATCACATTTTATATATAATGTGTAATATCTATTAGATGTTATTATATATTATATATAATTATATCATATATTATAGAGTATATTACATAGTATCAAACATATAATTATATGTTATATAATATTATAGCACATAAACATTACATACATTATATTATTATATCTAATTAAGAATATGTATATCTATAACAATAAATTATAATATTATATAATTATGCAATATAATTATATATAAGCTCTATAATTCTACAATATAATTATATATCTTTAATTCTACAGTATAATTTTATATGTTACCATATTGTATATTATATATAATTATGCACACTACATATGCTATGTAATGTATATTCTAAAAATACCATTGTAGTTAATATTATATAATTATTATAATTGTAATTATAATATAATTATAATATATTATATAACATATAATTATAATATATAATAAATAATTATAATTGTAATTATAATATAATATTATAATATTATATAATTAATGTTATAACAGGATATTACAATGCCACAGTAATCTAATCATGCTTTATTAGTACGTTTATAGTCAGATTCAAAGCCCATCATATTATGATGCTTTTTTCTTTTTGCCAGTCCTGGGACTTGAACTCAGGGCCTGGGCGCTGTCCCTGAGCTTTTATTTGCTCAAGGCAGGTGCTCTACCACTTGAGCCACAGCGCCACTCCCGGCTTTTTCTGTGTGTGTGGTGCTGAGGATTCGAACCCAGGGCCTCCTGCATGCTAGGCGAGCGCTCTACTACTGAGCCACCTGCCCAGCCCTTACAATGCTTTTATGGATGAAGATAGACCTGTGAGCGCAGGTCACACACAGAATGCGATTCTGTCCCGTGCAGCGCTGCAGTCGAGCAAACCCAGGGAGCCCGCAGAAAGCCCTTCCCCTCTGCACACGCTGGCTCAGGGTCCCCAAGAGTCTCTCCAGCTTCACACCGGCTCCCCTCACCAGTTCAGCGGGGCCTCCACCGCATGAGTCATGCCCCCAGCCTTGCTTTTTGCTGCTTCTCTAGGAGATTTCTAACAAGAAGCCATCTTACCCTCGGGTGTTTGGGGCTGTGGTGTTCGCAGGGCCGGGGCTGGCGGCTGCCCCCCGGAGTGCAGGACACAGGCAGACACGCTGGGGCTGGCATTGAGGGAGGGCGACAGCTTTCCGTATTTATACCTGGAAGAGTTGGACCTTGAGTCTCGTCTGTTCTTTTCCTCACACAGATGCCTGTGGCATGATTGACGCTGACTTAGACAGGAAATACACAGGGGCTCAGGGAAGTGTGTGTGTGTGTGTGTGTGTGTGTGTGTGTGTGTGTACTGGGGCTTGAACTCAGGGCCTGAGCGCTGTCCATCAGCTTGTTTTGCTCCATGGCCCCCTGTGGCTTTTCTGGCTGGTTCATTAGACATAACGATGTCTTAAATTTGTCTGCCCGGGCTGGCTTTGAACCGTGATCCTCAGATCTCAGCCTCCTGAGTAGCTGGGCTGACAGGCGTGAGCCACCGGCATTTGAATACCTGCGTTAAGATATAGAGACGAAGGCCTAGAAATAGAAGCAATGCAGTCCACCAGTTCTGGTTATGATCTTCACCCGTGACCCATTTGAGATCGGGCGTGCAGCAATTAATTGTAAATGATTGATTTTCATAACGGTATTTGGCTCCTGCTTGAGTAAAGCCTTTGAGCCAAAACACATTAATAAACTATCTCCAGCATTAATGTATCAGTAAGCATTCACATGACAGGTTAACATATCCATAAAATATTTTAATATGTTTATAAAATATATTGCAACATTGTTTTATTAATACTTTAATAACACATTACTAGCTACATTTTCTATATTATATTAATATATTAATTAACATTAATACATATTAATATTAATTAACATGAACATTAATATTAGTATATTAATGAAATTATATTAATTTAATTTAGAATCATTGAGAAGAATTGATATACTAATACAGCATATTAATAAAGTTTATTTATTACTATAAAAATATAATAAAGTACTACAAACTATTAATTATATCTCTATAAACATATGAATCACTTATATATTAGTAAATATATCATTTATAGCCAAATATATTAATATGAAGATTATATATTAATATATTATAACTAAATTGTACATTCTATTTACATGCTATACTATGTTCATATATTGTAATATATTACTATGTATTATATTATACATTAAATACTATAACTTATACATGAATACAGTGTGACTAACAGATCCATATATGAATATATTAAAATAGATGAATATATTAATATGTCAGGTAGCATATATGATAAATCAACGTAGCATAATTAATACATGAACATGTTATTAATATATGGCTATATACATACATATAAATATACAAATATATAAACATATAATTGCTATGTATTATGCTATAATCATATTATTCTATAATTAATATGTGTTTAACTATAACCTATTATTGTGTATTTATTAGTGCACCAGTCATCTATGTTATATATTCATGCATTTTAATTCCTTCATAGGTCTTCATGGTGTTTGATGCATCACACATATTGATCATGTATTAGTTAATAAAGTGGTTTGCCTCTGTACAGTTTGCTGATCTGCTCATCCATTGCTGCAGCAGTTACGTTCTCATAAAGCACATGGGGGACATCCCTGGGGTCCAGGTGACATCCTGAGTCACCAGACAAGGGTGCTGCTGCTGATCTCTGAGTCACCGGCCACCACAGCCCTATTTCCAAAACCGACCAACCGACCAGACTCTTGTCTCTGGGCAGACTCTCCCAGTGCTGTGCATCTCCCACCCCCCCCCACTCGGGCTGACTCTCACCCCACGCCATTCCCAGGCCGGGCTTTGAACTCACGGCTCCATGATGAAGTGCGGTAGGGCGATCAGCAGGGTCCCGGCGCCCATGAGCACGCACCCCGCCCCGATGGCCTTGGGTCTGTGCAGTTTGGCTCCAAAGTAGCTCACGAAGATGATAACCAGGAGGTTCCCTTTGGGGAGAGGGGAAACAAAGCCCAGCCTGAATCTGTGCACAAACCTGCGGATCTGGCCTGAGGGATCCATCTTCCCCCTCTACCCAGCCCCGCTTCCTGTACTAAGTCGTGCTCAGAAGCTGAGAACCAGCGTCTGCTTCCTCTCGCCAGGCCCTGGCTTTGCCTGGACCTTGACTTTCTACCTGACCTGCAGCCCAGGCCCACCAGGAAGCTAAGAATCAAGAAGTCAAACCTACTGGGTGGTGAGGTCGGAGACGCAGAGCCTTCCTATGCAAAGAGCAGTCATGGACCAACAACATGGGCATCATCTGGAGACCCACTAGACATGCAGATACCAGACTCTCTAAATGAGAGTCCGTCTCTGGCGGCTGGGAAGGTGGCTTAGTGGTAGAGCACCTGCTTAGCATGCCTCAGGCCTTGGGTTGGATCTAGAGAACCTGACACTAACGGCTCACGCCTGTCATCCTAGCTTCTCGGGAGGCTGAGATCTGAGGATCGCGGTTGGAGGTCGGTGAAAGGGATTGAAATCACTCCATTTATTGTTTTCATATTCTAAGAGGGGGGTGTGGCCGGCCAGTTGCTAACCGAAGGCACTGAAGAGTAGAACTTGAACCGCGATCCTCAGCTCTCAGCCTCCTGAGCAGCTGGGATGATAGGGGGGAGAGACTCCGGTGCCTGGCTCATTTCCAAAATTCGGACCCTCGGACTCATTCTTCAGTTGAATCCTAGTAGGTGAACAAGTAAATGGTGAGCCGGGCTCCCCCTTTTCCATATCCGAGGAGACCTGGGGCCCCAACATTAAAATAATAACAATAACAATAACAATATTATTAGGATTCTGAAATACTTACCGATTTCAAAGCTACCGTCAATGAGCCCCACGAGCGAAGAAGAAATATCAAATCTCTTCTCTATCTGAGTGATGGTGCTCTTGAGGTAGCCTTCCCCCAAGGCTTTGGCAAAGTAGACAAAGGACAATGCACCCAGAAACACCTGGAAAACAAGGAACCAGTCTCGTACAGCCTGCCTGCGGCCTAGCCCGGCCGAAGCAATATCACTCAACAATCACACGCAGGACACAGGGAGAGGCAGCAAGTTGCTGGTGGCTGAAGGGTTGAACTCCAGGACAGGGATCCGCTTAGGTCGATTTCAAGGTCACTGTGAGACATCTTCCAAATACCAGTGTCATTAGAAATTGGCCACGTAGGGCTGATTTTGAGTCTCCAAAGACTCTTAATGTTGAAAAGGAATCTTGACTTTGAAGAGCCGTCTATTCTGGGGTGAGAACAAGTGGAGGATCATGGGTAGGCAAGAAAATTGGACAAAGGAAGCCAGGAGCCGGTGGCTCACGCCTGTCATCTCCACTACTCAGGAGGCTGAGATCGGAGGATCGTGGTTCAAAGCCAGCCCAGGCAGGAAAGTCTGTGAGACTCTGATCTCCAATAAACCTCCAGAAAACCAGAAGTGGCGCTGTGGCTCAAGTGGTAGAGCACCAGCCTTGAGTGAAAGAGCTCAGGGACAGTGCCCAGGCCCTGAGTTCAAGCAATCCCCCAACGGCTCCACCCAATGCTACGGAGGATTTTACCTTCAGCTCCCTGCAGCAGCGTGGCTGTTTTTCCTTCGGAGACGAATGTCCTGTCTTAAAAGCGGACCCTCCAACTCTCTGCGCTGAGCTTTTGCTGAATAACTGGATATTCTCTTTGGTGGAGCCGTCCATTTTGAGAGCTCTCCTTGGGTCTGATCTGTCAAAGTTGATATCAAAAGTTGTTGTTGTTTGAAATACAGAATGAAAAAGATGTATTCAATACTACCTAATTCGGGGATATTTTCTTTTCCTTCCTCCTGTCCTTCCTTCCTTCCTTCCTTCCTTCCTTCCTTCCTTCCTTCCTTCCTTCCTTCCTTCCTTCCTTCCTTCCTTCCTTCCTTCCTTCCCTCCTGTCCTTCCCTCCTGTCCTTCCTCCTGTCCTTCCTTCCTTCCTCCCTCCCTCCCTCCCTCCCTCCCTTCCTTCCTTCCTTCCTTCCTTCCTTCCTTCCTTCCTTCCTTCCTTCCTTCCTTCCTTCCTTCCCTCCTGTCATTCCCTCCTGTCCTTCCTCCTGTCCTTCCTTCCTTCCTTCCTCCCTCCCTCCCTCCCTCCCTCCCTCTCTTCCTCCCTCCCTCCCTTCCTTCCTTCCTTCGTTCTTTTTTTCCTTTTTTTTTTGGTAGTTGGCTCCAATTCCACAGCTCTGATGTGAAATGGAACTACTACCTCTGATTCCCACTGGGAAGTTGGCAAAAGAAATTCCGTTCAATTAAAAAACCAAACAGGATGTGATTAAGCCAATCCTGCTCTTTGGGGGAGGGCCTTTCTTCTGCCGCCAACCATCCTGATTGTCCCAGCCCCTCCGCCTGACACCTCGTTACAGCCTTTGGAATACATAACGAGGCCCACATTGGCTACCTTTGTGGAGTAGCCAGAGTCTCTCAGGAGCAGGCTGGAGAGGAAGAAGAGCAAATCCAGCCATTTGAACAGTGAGTGGCTCAGGAGAATGAAGTTTGAACGCACAGATTCCCAAAGCATCTCACCATTTGTAGCTATTTATTTAATTAAATATGTGGCAACACCTAGCAGGCTTAAACTGCTGTGAAAAAAAATGAAGAGGGTCTAATTTGTGTATCCTTTGGGGGATACACAACATATCCTTGATATGTTAAGAAAGAGGATGATTCCTGCGTCCAGCTTAGATTGAACTCAGAAGAGTCTGCCCTAAAGAAAGATGGCGGCCTGCCCTAAAGAAAGATGGCGGTCTGCCCTTCCCATGTGCAGTTTTCCATCTTCCCCTGTCACGGTCTTTCATCCTGGCCCCAGTACTGACAAAATAGCATAGGGAGGGCCTGTGTCTCTCTGTTCATGTCGCTATGCATCACTGGGCCCTTGTTTTTAAAGAACCTCACATGGTTGCCTGTCTGCTAAACTCATCTCTGATAAGGGATTCACTCCCCTGATGGTCCGGAGTTGGCTTGACTGTCCACGAATTGAGATTTCTCCTGGTCCTTCTAATACTAACTAAAGAAAGGACGCTGGCTTAGTTTGTGTTGCTGTTGTTGTTGTTGTGATTTAAGCAGACACGGGTGGTTCACGCCTGTCATCCTCGCTGATCCGGAGGCTGAGATAGGAGGATCCCCATTGGAAGCCAACCAAGACAGAAAGAAAGCCTGTGAGACTCTCCAATGAACCAGCAAAAAGCCAGAAGTGAAGCTGTAGCTCAAGTGGTAGAGCACCAGCCTTGAAGCAAAGGCCTACAGAACTACACCTAAGCCCTGAGTTTTCAAGCTCCAGGACTGGCACACACAAAAATAGTGTGTTAAGGCACAGACTATTTGAGTTCATAAATATACATGGCTCCTATTATTTTTTTAAAAAGGAAAAGTGAAAAAAATAACCCAAATGAGCCCTTTTTCAAAGCAAAAAACAACAACAAACCCAAAAACTCAACAAAACCAGAAGCTGATTCTAACAAATAAACTGAAGATAAAAGACACAAGGATGCATGTTAATGAGATCCAAGTAGCAGTTTCAAGGATTATAAAACAAATAGCTTGCAGATATAAATAGACATAACTGTAGAATGATGACAAAATGGGCCACTTTCTTCCAATACATATTAATTATCTCTCTTGACACAAACCACAAGAGAAAAATAGCCAAGGAAGATTTCTTTTTAAATACCCTAAAATTATATCTTAAACAAAGATAATAAGAATAGATGAACTGGGCTGGGCAGGTGGCTCAGTGGTAGAGCGCTTTCCTTGCATGCATGAGGCCCTGGGTTCAATTCCTCAGTACCACATAAGCAGAAAAAGCCAGAAGTGGCGCTGTGGCTCAAGTGGTAGAGCGCCAGCCTTGAGCTGAAGAGCTGAGGGACAGCGCCCAGGCCCTGAGTTCAAGACCCACGACCGACAGTAAAAAACAATCAGCCAATCTAAATTCATTCACTATATTTCCTAATTAGGATCACTTCTTACAACGTCGTACCTGACGGATACGATGAATTTCATTTACCTCAACGCCCACAGAAAACATGCACATTTAAGATAATAAAATTTTAGCAGATGCGAACTGCAAGAAACAACAAACTCATTCCTCATTCTAGAAGGAGGAAGAAAGAACACCAGTACATTCTAGGAAACGAAGAATCTCTTCACCATCTCGGATGCCGGTTTCCTAAATTTGCTACCTCAGTAGGAAGACTTTTTCTAAGAGCCGTGATTTGCCAGGGTCACGGAGAGGGTCTTCCTGACACAGCCCATGGGGTTTCTTTGCCAGGGAAGTTCTAGAAGGGCACATGGCTGCTTATTTATTTTCCTGAGACAAAACTTGATTACCGAATTGAATTTGACTTAATCTACCTCCCCCTAGTAAAAATAAATAATAACAATAATCTGTGCTATCGTTGGAGTCAAATCTGTCTTTGAAAGACTCGAAGGACGGGGGTAGAGAGGGGGACTTGGTACCTGCTTAGAAATCGCAAAGCTCTGAGTTCAAACTTCCCCCAAATGAAGAAACAGAAAGACAACAAGACCGACGATAGAGATAGACAGACAGACAGATAGGTAGAAAGATAGACAGACATACAGACAGATAGGCAGAAAGATAGACAGACAGACAGACAGACAGACAGACAGACAGACAGACAGACAGACAGATAGATAGATAGAGATGATAGATAGAGAGATGGTAGATAGACAGATAGATAGACAGACAGACAGACAGACAGACAGACAGACAGACAGACAGACAGACAGATAGATAGAGATGATAGATAGAGAGATGGTAGATAGACAGACAGACAGACAGACAGACAGACAGACAGACAGACAGACAGACAGACAGATAGATAGATAGATAGATAGATAGACTGATTGACAGACAGACAGACAGACAGACGGATGGATGGATGGATATATAGATGGATGGATATATAGATGGATGGGCAGATGAACAGAGGGACAGACAGAAAGACAGATGAATAGACAGACAGACGGACACATAGACAGACAGAGATGGATAGACAGACAGACAGATGGATGGACAGATGGATGGATAGACAGATGGGCAGATGGACCGAGGAACAGACAGACAGACAGAAAGACAGATGGATAGACAGTCAGACACATAGACAGACAGAAAGAGATGGATAGACAGAAAGACAGAAAGAGATGGATAGACAGACAGAAAGACAGATGGATAGACAGTCAGACACATAGACAGACAGAAAGAGATGGATAGACAGAAAGACAGAAAGAGATGGATAGACAGACAGAAAGACAGGTGGATAGACAGACAGATAGAAAGACAGACAGATGGAAAGACAGACAGACAGGGGGACAGACAGATCTCTAGATAGACAGGACCCAAAGCGCTAACTGCAGAATGTTACTGTTGGAGAGGGAAAATCAATCTGGGTGTCGATGTTTGAGCTCGTGGGAAGGCAGGAAGGAATTGCAGTTGGTATTTGAGTATCTGAGACATGAACGTTCATTGTCTTCTGATATTTGCTGGTACTGGAGGCAGAGACACAAAATCCATCCTCAGTGGACTCCAGAAATCAAGCACCAAAAGGAGAATTCTATTCATCTCAGCTGCTGTCAGGCTCGGGCAAATGATAGCACCGGGGCTTCGAAAGCTGGCAGCGAGTCACTCGGCCAAAAGTGATTCATGCTGACAGCTCCTCCACTCCCAGAAGCCCGGGGAGGGAACAGAGACCAGCGCTGGACCATGAACGGCCACCAGCACGCATGCCTTCTGTCCTTAGCCTTGTGCAAACAGAGGGAGGGCAGACCCTCTTTAAAAAGGAAGGAGAAGAAGGAGGAGGAGGAGGAGGAGAAATAGGGGGAAGAAGAGGAGAAGGAGGGAGAGGAGGAGGAGGAGAGGAGGAGGAGGAAGAGGAGGAGGAAGAAGAAGAGAAGGAGGAAGAGGAGGAGGAGGAGGAGAGGAGGAAGAAGAAGAGAAGGAGGAAGAAGAAGAGAAGGAGGAGGGAGAGGAGGAGAAGGAGGGAGAGGAGGAGGAGGAGGAGGAGGAAGAGGAGAAGGAGGAAGAGGAGGAGGAGGAGGAGGAGGAGGAGAAATAGGAGGAAGAAGAGGAGAAGGAGGGAGAGGAGGAGGAGGAGAGGAGGAGGAGGAAGAGGAAGAGGAAGAAGAAGAGAAGGAGGAAGAGGAGGAGGAGGAGAGAAGGAGGAGGAGGAAGAGGAGAAGGAGGAAGAGGAGGAGGAGGAGGGAGAGGAGGAGAAGGAGGGAGAGGAGGAGGAGGAAAAGGAAGAGGAGGAGGAGGAGGAGGAAGAGGAGAAGGAGGAAGAGGAGGAGGAAGAGGAAGAGGAGGAGGAGGAAGAGGAGGAGAAGGAGGAAGAGGAGGAGAAGGAGGGAGAGGAGGAAGAGGAAGAGGAAGAGGAGGAGGAGGAGGAGGAAGAGGAGGAGAAGGAGGGAGAGGAAGAGGAGAGGAGGAGGAGGAGGAGGAAGAGGAGAAGGAGGAAGAGGAGGAGAAGGAGGGAGAGGAGGAGAAGGAGGGAGAGGAGGAGAAGGAGGGAGAGGAGGAGAAGGAGGGAGAGGAGGAGGAGAGGAGGAGGAGGAGAGGAGGAGGAGGAAGAGGAGAAGAAGGAAGAGGAGGAGGAGGGAGAGGAGGAGGAGAGAGAGGAGGAGGAGGAGAGGAGGAGGAGGAAGAGGAGGAAGAGGAGAGGAGGAGGAGGAAGAGGAGGAGAAGAGGAGGAGGAGAGGAGAAAGAGGAGGAGGAGGAAGAGGAGGAGGAGGAGAAGGAGGAGGAATTATTATTATTATTATTATTATTGTTGTTGTTGTTGTTGTTGTTTACATTTGGCCCACTTGATCTTGGGCTATTTGAGTCCATTCTTCTAGGAAAAGACTTGAAAGCAATGTGTTTGGTCCAGTACCCTCGCTTGGGGGTAGATGGGGGGGGAGGGGAGGAGTCCTATTTTATTCTAGAAACCAGAGTCCAAGAGGACACAGGGATCCTCCTTCCTTTTACTGGGGGGGGGGGGAACCCAAAACATCGGAGCTGCTCTGTGCAACCTGACTGCAACCGTCAGCCACCTGTCCTGTTCATTGAGAGCCGGGTGCTCACAGAGACTTGGGGGCCAGACGGACGGTCCGAGACTCTCTCTACCGGGGATCCTCAGCGACGGACAGACCATTCCTTAGTGTCAGCGCCAGCTCCAATGAGTACTTGATGAGGGGGGGATCAGGATCAGGTGGGGATGAATGTGCTTCTAATCACCCTTCCAGCAAACCACCGACACTTAGAGCCACCAGGAGGTGACTGTCCCCAGCCACCAACTTCCTACACACACACCCGAGTACAACATGGGGACCCCCTTGACTTGGGTTTTTCCTGTCATTCTCATCCATTTTCTGATTCCCCCCTATTTGGGGGGAATCCAACTGAACCAAAGTTCTCCTCTAGCTTTTTAGTTTGAAAGTTGGCTTCCTTTTTTTTCAGGGAGAATCCATTCTCTGTCTGTCTGTCGTCTGTCTGTCTGTCTGTCTGTCTGTCTGTCTGTCTCTCTCTCTCTCTCTCTCTCTCTCTCTCTCACACACACACACACACACACACACACACACACACACACACACTTCCAAAAGGAAAAACCAAACAAAAAAGAACGAAATCTTACCTGGCGTGGAGCTCAGAGGCACACACTTCTTAATAGATGATGATGAGGATGATGATTAATTTTCACCAAGAGGCTGGATCACCCAAGGTGCTCAGGCTGGACAGGGAAACTGAGGCAGCCCTACCAGCAACGGAGTCAGATCTAAGCCAGGGCTAGGTCACACCCCAACCCTGTCCCCAACAGAGCAAGTTAGGGGAGAAGGAAAATTAAGAAAAGAAAAAGAACTAGGAAAGCACCTCCCGGGTGCTCTCTGTCTGTCTGTCTGTCTGTCTGTCTTTCCAACTGGCTTCTTTTCCTGGGTAGTGTGCAGAAGAAAATGACACTTGTTGGTCAGACAATGAGCCAAAGCTGTTGAGCCATTTCTCCTGCGATTTCTACAAGCGCCAGGTCACACGTGACAGGGCTTTCTTTATGGGAGCCAGTGGAGCAAAAAAAAAAAAAAAAGAAAGAAAAGATCATTTGTGATCTTACTTGCTGCTGATTTTTTTTTCTTTCCAGAAAACCCAGCTCTGTAGGAGATCAGAGACTGGGCAAAGGAAAGGCAGAAGGAGAGACGGAAATTGGCTCACAAAGATCTCTTCTTTGCAAGCCCTTTTGATGTTGTGGTTGTCGTTTTAAATCCTTCTTTGGGGACATCGTTAAACCTGATGGCTTTGTTGGTTGGTGGGGTTTTGGTTTTCTTTAAAAAAAAAAAAAAACAGAAAAGAAAAAGGCTCATGGACTGAAAAGATCTATAGGTTTTCCTTTCCTCATTAGGTTTCTGGAATCCGTAGGATCGCGGGTCTGATCCGCTCAGGAGTTTCTTCCCCCCTAGAGATCGGATCGGTTTTCGTAGGTCCCCAACCTCAGCGTCTTGGAAAATGGAAAAAGAAAAAAAGAAAATCTAAGAGTTAGGAATGGGTTTTTGGCATCCAATTGCTCACTCGACCTTAATCCCAAGGAAAGAGAATTTCTTAACACTGAGCAATTCTAAGGCGTTCTTTTGTGAGGAAAATGAATTGTGTGTGTGTGTGTGTGTGTGTGTGTGTGTGTGTGTGTGTGTGTGTGTGTGTGTGTGTGTATTTGGAGCAATATTAGTTTGGTTTGGCATGTACCAGCAAAGTGAAGGAACGTACCCCCAGAATGACTCGAGTTCACTCCACTCTTCAAAGGTTGGAATTCTTGGTCAGTCACTAAATTTTCCCGTGTCCAGTTATTTCCTTCATGAAGAATGTTCATTCTTAAAAAAAAAAATGGGTAGATGACAGATAGACAGACAGACAGATAGATGGATAGAAAGACAGACAGACAGACAGACGGACGGACAGACAGACAGACAGACAGACAGACAGACAGACAGACAGACAGATAGATAGATAGATAGATAGATAGATAGATAGATAGATAGATAGATAGATAGATAGATGATAGATAGATAGATAGATAGATAGATAGATAGATAGATAGATAGATAGATAGATAGAAGCAGCTGGGCATCAGTACTCAGATCTGTCATCCCAGCTACTCAGGAGGCTGAGATCGGAGGATCATGGTTCAAAGCCAGCCTGGGCAGGAAATCTGTAAGACTCTGATCTCCAGTGAACCACCAGAAAACCGGAATTGGTGCTGTGGCTCAAGTGGTAGAGCACCAGCTTTGAGTGAAAGAACTCAGGGACAGCACCCAGGCCCTGAGTTCAAGTCTCAGGACTGACAAAAAATAATAATAATAGTTTCCCACCCCCCTCAGACTTTGAATCATTTTCTGTTTCTTACAAGTGGCATCATATTTCTTTATTCTTTCATCTATTACAGATTCATTATTCTTATCCCAAGATTACTGTTTGAGTTGCTTAAGCGTTCCCTCTTAAGTAAATGTCCCTTAAAAAGGTAGAGATTTGCAGGATTGTTTTAAGGGGTGAAATCCATGATGTATTCATCAGAAGCAGCCACACACTAAATCATCAGATTTCATGTATTTTAGCTGGTCTACTGCTCACTGTAGTTAATTGTTTGCTTAGTGTGTTTTACTGCAGAAGAAGAAGAAGAAAAGAGGAGGTATAGAATCTTTTGGTGGTAAACACATTATCTTTTTAGAAATTACTTAGAAATAAAGAGATAAAGATTGTGTTGGATATCAATTTTTTTTTTTTTTTGGTCGGTCATGGGGCTTGAACTCAGGGCCTGGGCGCTGTCCCTGAGCTCTTCTGTTCAAGGCTGGTGCTCTACCCCTTGAGCCACAGCGCCACTTCTGGTTTTCTGGTGATTCATGGGAGATCAGAGTCTCATGGCCTTTCCTGCCCAGGCTGGCTTTGAACTGCGATCCTCAGATCTCAGCCTCCTGAATAGCTGGAATGACAGGTGTGTGGTGTCTGGCTAATTTTCCGCGTTGTTAGACCAAACGTTCATTCAATGGGGGAAGAATGAAACTGCTTAAGAAGGAAGCCCTCTTTTTTTTTTTTTTTTTCTTACTGGAAATTACTGGAAACTTCTCTCAGCTTCTTTGGGTCACCTAGCTTCCTTCTAGAAGAGGACCTTTGTCACGCGTTCACATTTGCATTTCCTGTGTCTCGTGCTGTAGAAAATGGTCTGTTTTTTACGGGTCTGTGGGATGATTTGGGGGCCCTGGATAGAACAAGGTGATTTCCCTTTTTCAGATCTGTAATTTTCATTCCTATTAACCTTCCCAGTGGGAAGTAGCATAGTTTGGGGCTGAAAGGAAAGAGAGCGTTAGGAGCAGTCACCTTTGCAGGAGATGTGTGACTCACGCCTGTAATCCCAAACTTCTCAGGAAGCTGAGATCTGAAGATCTGGGTTCAAAGCCAGCCCCAAGCAGCAAAGTCTAGGGGACTCTTCTCTCCGATGAATTGTCAGAAAGCCACTGGCCTTGTGCAACCAAACAATAATAAAGAAAAAAATAACAAAATGAATTGCCATTGTTTATAAAACAAATTGTCCTGGACAAAAATGAAATCTGCTAGCATTTTGGGATGTGAGCTGAGCCGTTCCTTTGGAAATATTGCTTTTTTTTCTTTTCCTTCCAGAAACAATAAAGTGAATAAGAAAACGAATCTCGTCCTCTCCGGTTTATAGAGCTGCCACCAAGTCCAATAGTTCAGACCTGGTGCGTTTTGTTTTGCCCAGGAGAGAAATAGCAACTCATCAAAACAAACCACACCAGCAGGATGCAAAACACATTTTTTTTTAAAAAAAATTTATTTGTTGACACCCCAAACCCAAATCAAATCAAGCATATAACCCCCATCAAAAATGCTCAGGATTCAGATGCAAGTTCTTTTTAGCTGTGTTTCCTAAGATCATCACAGAAAGCCAAGAAAATCTTAACCCAGAATATTCATTAAAGCACCAGCTTTAATCATCTCTGTGGAGATTTAGACCCAGGGCTGGATGCCCAACAAATTGTTTCTGAAGATATAAAAAAAATAATAATACACGGTTTGCTTCCTTTAGCAAGGATATATTAATATGCACATGGACACAGATAACATGCAATGCTAAATGGTCTATAGAGATTATCAACCAATAGTGACTTGGAAACTACTGAATAAATATATATTAAAAGTCAAACCACTGGGCCTGGGAAGGTGGCTCAGTGGTACAGTGCTTGCCTTGCATGCATGAGGCCCTGGGTTCAATTCCTCAGCACCACATAAGCAGAAAAAGCCAGAAGTGGTGCTGTGGCTCAAGTGGTAGAGCGCTAGCCTTGAGCTGAAGAGCTGAGGGACAGCGCCCAGGCCCAGAGTTCAAGTACCACCACCACCACCAACAAAATCAAACCATTGAAACCACATTAACAGGTAAGATACAGATACATTGGAGTTTTGTTGTGTTGTTTTAAAGAATAACCACATAGCAATAATGGATTTGGCTCAAGTGAAACATCTAATTGTAGGTTTGGTGACTTGTTAAAAACATTGAACTAGGGCTGGGGGCATGGTTCAAGTGGTGGAGTGCTAGCTTTGAGCAAAAAAAAATAATAATAATAAAAAGCCAAGCGAGAGCCCTCGGCCCTGAGTTCAAGTTCCAATACTGGCACATACACCCACACATTAATCAACTAGAAAATTCTGAGGAGAGGTAGTAGAAGATCTATTAACTAACAATGAAGACATTATTTTTTTCTTTTTTTGGTGCCAGTCCTGGGGCTTGAACTCTGGGCCTGGGCGCTGTCCCTGAGCTTCTTTTTGCTCAAGGCTGGTGCTCTGTCCCTTGAGCCCCAGCTCCACTTCCGGTTTTCTGGCGGTTCTTTGGAGATAGGAGACTCACGGACTTTCCTGCCTGGGCTGGCCTTGAACGGTGATCCTCAGATCTCAGCCTCCCAAGTAGCCGGGATTATAGGCGTGAGCCACCGGTGCCGGTTGCCTCCTCTCTTTTAGCTGCCACAACTCTTCCAGGAATCAGAAACACACACACATGGCCAAGATTCATGACCAAGGCCATTCATCTTTTTTTTTTTTTTTTTAATGCTTTTTCTCATAGACCAGATTTTGAATTTAGGATCTCACAGGTTAGGCACGCAGGCCTTTGGGCTTTATTTGTTTTTAATACAGTTTTGTGCTATTTGGGGTTTTTGTTGTTGTTGTTTGGGGCCAGGGGCTAGCCCTAGAACACAATGTTCCTACCCCGCACCTTCTTTAATCCTGCTGAGATTAAAGCGGGGAATGACTAAGCCCAACTTGTTCTTTGAGATAGCCAACTTGGACTCAGGCTGGCCAGGAGCCATGATCCTCTTAACCTTTGTCTCCTATGCAGCTGACCTATTTGGTAAGCAATCTTCCAAAAACAAACAATCCCAATGATGTGGAGAAGAGAGTTGCCTTTAGATAGGAAATTTGGATTCTGTTTTGAGTCTTAAGCCAGTTTTTTTTTCTGTCTGAAGACAGTTCTGTAATATCCCTTCCTTCCTTCCTTCCTTCCTTCCTTCCTTCCTTCCCTCCCTCCCTCCCTCCCTCCCTCCCTCCCTTCTTCCTTCCTTCCTTCCTTCCTTCCTTCCTTCCTTCCTTCCTTCCTTCCTTCCTTCCTTTTTTGCCAGTCCTGAGCCTTGAACTCAGGACCTAGGTGCTGTCTGAACTTCTTTCACTCAAGACTAGCGCTCTACCACTTGAACCACAGCTCCACTTCTGGTTTTCTGGTGGCTCATTGGAGATCAGAGTCTCACAGACTTTCCTGCCTAGGCTGGCTTTGAACCGTGATCCTCAGATCTCAGCCTCCTGAGTAGCTGGGATGACAGGCGTGAGCCACCGGCGCCTGGCCAACCTTGAATTATTTCTGCAACAGCAAATGAACAGCATATGGATACAGAACCCAACACAAACCCGTTGCCTCTTGAATAGAAGGTGCTGGAATCATTGAATTTGGAAAGGATCTTCAACTCCACAGAGGCTCATGGCTTTCCCAATCTTAAATATGAACTTTCCCGAGCAAATTTTGTTTTTTAAAAAGGGCATATAACAGCAGACACTTCTCAGAGAATAGCAAGGCAATGCATGGAGAAATCGTGAGGGAAATATATGATCTAAAACAATAGAAAGTCTTAAAAGAGTTCATTGTTAGCCAGCCAGGCATCGGTGGCTCTTGCCTATAATTTTAGCTACTCAAGAGGCTGAGATCTGAGGATCAAAGTTCTAAGCCAGCCTGGGCAGGAAAAGTCCATGAGACTCTTATCTCCAATTAACTACCAAAAAGTCAGAAGTAGAGCTGTGGCTCAAGTGGTAGAGTGCCAAACTTGAACCAAACAATGCTTCAGCCTTGAGTTCAAACCCCAGAATCTACACCAAAAAATATTATATATGATATATAATGAGATATAGAATAGTTCATCACTTACTATGTGAGAAGATGAAAGGAATTCAGGTTGGTTTGATAGGACACAGATATTTTGGCTCTTCATCTACTAGGCCCTGGAATATTTGCACCTGAAAATTTTCTAATAGTTGTTTTTTTTTTTTAACATGTAGATGATAAAAGAATGCACAAAAGCTCAGTTAATTTTAGGCCAGAAGTTCACAGAACCTTCAGCCAGTGTGCACAAAACCATTCATTCGTCTGTATCCTCTAAATCGAGCGAGGTGTTGAATGGAAATTGGATGTCAGGAGATCTTTCTGGCTTCTACTCCATGTTTAGGGTTTATTTTACAAGACCAGGAGAGAATGGCTCCCCTCCAAAAAAAAAATACACTTGCCATTTTTGAATTATTCCATTTCTATTAGCCAGAGAGTTATTCATCTCGTAAACACTCCACTTTGATAGAGCAATCCTTTCAAACTTCAGGCTTTATTTACAAATGACAATTTCCACCCCCCCATATTTTTATTACTTAGAAAATAATTTATTTACTTTTTTTTTTCTTCCCATCACACAAAGAGTAGGCCTGAGTCCCGTGTCTTTTAAAAAAAAAAAAAAAACTTTTCTAGAAAGTTCTCTGGGAAAGTAAGGCAGAGGATGTGGGAAGGGGGTGGAAGTTTTTATCAGCCTCCAGACATTTAATAAACCATTCCTTTTCTGCTCATTAGTATTAACGGGGTCACCATGGCGAAGATTTGTTCTGGAAATTCGACGGAACACTGAAGAACAGACAGCATTGAGTTGTATGTGTTTAGACAAATGAACATTTTCTGGAAAATATAACACAGTGAGATCTCTTTACAGGTCAGGTGAAGATTAGTAATACAGAGGGGAACAAATCCACGCACAAGTCCTGCTTTCATCAGCTCTTATAAAAATGCTGCCGAAAACATCAAAGGGGGAAAGGAGGGATAAAAGCAAAAATATTATCATCAACCAAGGAAAACCAACATTCTCAAGAGTTCGCTTCATTCACAGGGAAACACATTCTGGAAACATGTGAACAAATCAAGATAGAATACAGCTACATGTTTGACTGACAGAGGTCAACCTGTATCAATAGATCTTTTCTTCTCCTCTTGTCAGTATTTTTAACTAGAGAGTTGTCTTTCCTACAAACACAATTGGCACTTCAGGAAGTAAAGATCTTCAACTGGGAGAAAATATATGAATAGTGCTGAAGCCGAGAACAGGCAAATATCAACGGGTAGAAAAACGATTCATCTCCCCTTGGAGATCTACAAAGTCTGGGTGGACGCTGGAATCACTCTGTGGATGTCTCTTTTGTTTAAAAATCAAAATCAAAAAAAAAGCAGCTGACTTCTAAACTTTCCTAGGACGGGCACTTTCATTGTTAAATTACAAAATAAGATTAATTAACACACTTTTTTGGGGGGGGAGAAAGGGGTTCTACTGTACTTTGATGATGGGCGTTGAATTATTTCATGTACCTTAGCCAGCCAATGGGTGACTACTTCAGTGTTTCATGTTCAATAAAAACAAGCTCATATATATACACACACACACACATATATTATTACAATCTCCCAATGGTTCTGCTACCAGACTTACCCTATACCTAGATTCACCCCTCCCCACCCCGATTTAAGAGTTTAGATTTTGATCATTCTAGGTATTTTTTTCCTTCCTTCAGAGCTATGTGGTCTAAAGGGTAGAAGGGAAAGATTAATGTTAAGTAATAAGATGGCTGGTTGTTTTTGTTTTGTTTTCGTTTTCCTTCCTTTTATTTGTAGGAATGCTTGATTCCATTCACAGGGAAATCTTACACACACACACACACACACACACACACACACACACACACACACACACAGACAGAATTTACTGGGTTAAAAAAAAAAGAAATCCTGCTGTTAACCCCCCCCCCCCAGATATATGGAAATAGATGCTAATTTTTTAGGTTAGAATCTTCAGCTATTTTGACTTTTTTTTTTACACATTTCCATTCCTTATGAAAAATTATCCTTGAAATCACATTCCTTTTTTCTTTTGTCTTTTTTTTTTTGCCTAATTTTGGGGAAAAAAACACCAGATAATTGTAAAATCATGCTCTGAAAAGAACCTATTATGCAGGACTGAGAAACAAAGGGAGTGTGTGTGTGTGTGTGTGTGTGTGTGTGTGTGTGTTGGTCCTGGGTACTGTCCCTTAGTGTTTTTGCTCAAGGCTAGAGCAAATAGCCCCACTTCTGGCTTTTTTGGGGTAGTTGACTGGAGATCAGAGTCTCACAGACTTTCCTGCTCAGGCTGGCTTTGAACCGCCATCCTCAGATCTCAGCCTCCTGAGCAGCTGGGATGGCAGGCGTGAGCACCGGTGCCCGGTTTGGAATAAAGGGATTTTTTTTTAAATGCAAACTTTCTTTCTATGACTTCTGAGAGAGTCGAAAGCGGAAATCCTACCAAGGTTTTCATGGACGCGAAGATGATTTAGAAACTGAGTGAGTCCTATAAACACACGCTGTAAAAGGGCTTGGGAGAATGGGTTCCATTTTATTTTTTTTAAATTGATATTGGTTAAGAAAGCCATGAACACTCGTGGGAGATTTGGGGGAGGGGAGTGGATGAAGTCCCCAAATGTATTCAGTGAGCAAAAATTACTGGGGGGGGGGGAGGGAAGTTCCTATGGAATTATTCTACAGTTTCATCAGTTAATTGGCAAAAATAAAATAAAATAAAATAAAAAGTGTGTGTATCAGGTCATCATTTCAGTGAGAATTGATAAACAGCTATCTACAGAGGTCTCGAAAACAAATCTCACCCTGTTTCCCGGGCTTGAAGTGATACCTCCAATCTCCAATGTATAAAACCGGTGATTAAAATATTGCTTTACAAACATGTTTCCCTTTTTACCCTCCTCCCCCCTTTTTTTTTAAACAAAAAGGAGTTCACTATCTACAGAAACAAAACAAAAAAAAATCTTTATATTTACATCAAGGTGACTGACTCATGACATACATCATCATAGAAAATAAAATAGTGGGACGAATATCCATATTTTTTTTCCTTTTAAATAGGGGGTTTTTTGGCTCACAGCGTCAAACAGGTGTAGATAAACAAAATCAGAACAACAACAACCACCAAAAATAAAAATAAAACAAACCCTCGCCCTCCCAGAAGAAAAAGAGATCCAACTCTCCATGAAGCCCGCCATTGCCCCTTTGACTTATGACCTAGCCCAGAGCGGATTTCTCTTTTGCTTGGTTATTATGATTGTTGTTGTTGTTATTTTAATTTTCTCTGACACAGGGTGACCTGAAGGCACCCCAGGTTCTGACTGCCGTGGGGGGTGTGGTTTCTAGGTTTTAAGATCTTTAGGTGTCCCCAATCCCTGCATTCATTTGATCACTAATAGCTTCTCAGCAAGCCTGGCCTGAGGGGGGGCCGGGCTGGGGGGACAGCACCCCTCCGTGGGGCCCTGTGGTACTGCCAGGGGCTGGGACTCAGGCACAGGTTGTAGTGCCCGGGCCTGGCTGCCTTCCAGAAGCCACTACACCCCAGGGGGAAGCTTCTACCTTTTGCTCTCATCTGATGTAGCTGCGCTGTGGTTCTAAGCACACCACAGCTCTACACACTCACGCACACACACTCACACACACACACACACACACTCACACACACACACACTCACACACACACACACACAGCCTCCCCATGACTCTCCTGTGTGCGCACTAAGACTGGCAGTTTCTATCAGAACTCAAAAGAATGGTTCTCTGGAACATTCATCCCTGGGTACAAAGAACAAATCTACAAATCTTCTTAGAGGGTTAAAACAAAACAAAACAAAACAGAAACAGAACAGAACACATTTGGTGCCTAGTTCATATGCTAACCTGACTGTTTTCCTTGTGCTGTGTCTTTTTCTTTCTATTTTAAATTAACCCCCCACCCCAACCCCGGGTTTCTATTACAGTGAACCCCTAACTATCTGAATAGAAACACTTACTACCCCGTGAAGCCAAGTCGGGCTAGCTTTCGGCAAGTGTGCACGCGTGTGCGTGTAAATACAGATTGCATGGCTGTAGGAAGACACGCACACTCACACACACACTCACACTCACACACACCTTTCCTCAAAAAAAGAAGTCATTCCTTTAGAGCTGGTGTTGCAAACGTATGAGCTTCTGTAGAAGCAAAAAAGAGTTTCTCACCATGCACCTCACTGTGAAATATAGAAAAGGTGAGGAATTCCGCTCACACACTCACACACACACACACACACAGCCAGCGCCATTTTGCTGCTTCTTCTACAGTGTTGTGTCTGCGGTTGTACGGGTGTGAGGGACGCGGGGGTCGGGTTTGCCGATGCAGTTCGTGCTGTCTGGGGTCACAGCGCAGGCTGCGGGGCCTCCAGCTCCTGGGGTCTGGGTCTCCCCCTGTCTTCCTCCTCTTCCTTGATGGCTTGGATCGAGTCGGAAGCAGGCAGCTGGCCGGCCAGGGCCTCGGAGGGCTTCTGGGCCCCAGCCATCCGCTGCTCTTCCTCTATGACCTTCTTCCACATGGTGTGGTTCTGGAGAAGGTGCTGGGTGATCTGGCAGTAAATCCTCCTGGGCTTGAAGGTTCTGCTCTTCCCTGGAGACAAACAGAAGACATACCGCGGTCGACGTCAGTAGCAGAAGGACAGTGGAAGTTGGTCGTGGGCAGACCAGCCCTACGAGCAGGAGTCTGCGTCTCTCCCCGTTACCTGATGGATCTCTTGTGATGCTCAGAAGATGGAAATCTCCCCGAGACACAAGGGTGGGCAGGGCTGATGGCTGGGTAGCGTTTAAATGAGGTCCTACTTGTTCTGACGGTTAATCCTATTTATTCAGGCTCTCAAGACTTCTCACCTACACCTATACATCCATATTTAATTTTTTTTTTTTTTTGCCAGTCCTGGGTCTTGAACTCAGGGCCTGGGCGCTGTCCCTGAGCCGTAATGCCACCACTTCTGGCTTTTTCTGTTGTCTGTGGTGAGGAGGATTCGAACCCAGGGCTTCCTGCACGCGAGGCGAGCGCTCTACCACTGAGCCACCTGCCCAGCCCTCGTTTTCAATTTGCCTTTTTCCGTTCACCCCTTTGTAAGTTACCTTCAAGTCGCCGTGCAAAGGGGTTTGCACACCCGGCGGGGACAAGGCGTCTCGATCCACGACGCCCCTTCCCTCCTTCTCCCCCATCTCTCCCCACCCCATGCGCCCCTGCCCCCAAGTCACCTGACTCCAGGTCCACCTGTGGACAGAGAGGATGAGAACTAACTGCTTTCTCTCCATTCTCTCTGCTTTCCCCCTCGACCAAACCCCAAATTCTAGCTACTTGGTTTTCATTTTTGAGAGACCGCCAGCCAGCCTGTTCAAAGGACTTGTGCCATGGGACCCCTCCAATAAACCACGCTTCAGTCGAGATGTCTGTATACCTACCTCTGGCTTCATATATATATATATATATATGAATCCCCCAATCCATCCATTTCTTTGTCAACCAATTTAACTCACAAAACTTGTCGAGACTGATTTCTTTCCAGACACTTCTGATGTTGGCTGCTCTTGGACTTTTCTTTGAACTCAAACGAATCTCAAAACCCATCCTGAGTTCTTTCATAAGCTAACATAAACTCTCTCTCTCTCTCTCTCTCTCCCTCTCTCTCTCTCTCTCTCTTACTAGTCTAGCCTCTGTCTCTGCTTGAATGATCTCTTTTCCCTACAGACATGGAACTCTTCTACTTAAGGTATGTTTGTGTACGTGTATATATTGATTTATATTTTTTGTGTTTACCAGGACCAGGGCTCGAACTTAAGGTCTCAAGCTCTCCCCTGGCTTTTTCGCTGCAGGTTGGTGCTTAACTACTTGAACCACGTCTCCGGCTCCCGCCGGTTAATCTGAGATAAAAGCTACGTGGTTCTTATCTACCCAAGGTAGCTTTGAACGGTGATTCCTCAGATCTCAGCCTCCCAAGTAGCTGGGATGACGGGCCTGAGCCACCAGCGCCTGGCTGACACAAAAGCAATGTCAACAGAAGAAATAAGACAGTCTAGAAGAAAGATTAGAAACCGCACACCAGTGACTCAGGCTGGCTGCTTAAGAGAACGCGAGCTGAGGATCATGAGACTTTTATCTCCAGTTAACCACAGAAAAGTGGTAGAGCACCAGTCTTGAGTGAGAAAGCCAAGGGCCACACACACACACACACACACACACACACACACACACACACACACCAAAAGTAATGGGGAAAAAAACCAAGACTGAATTTCTGCATTCCTTTATTATGTGGGCCTTTAATTCTGAAATAATAATCACCTGAAGGCTTAAATAATAAATAATAATAATAATATTATTATTATTATTATTACTGGCAGTACTGAAGTTTGAACCCAGCGCCTCTGTCTTACCTAACTTGCTTGCTGGGCTGGCACTCTACCTCTTGAGCTATACCCTCCAGTTCTTTTGGAACTGGATTCCAGTGAACTCTTCTGGCCTCAACCTGGTCTCAAACGGAGATCCTCCGGCTCTCGGCCTCCGCCGGGGTTGCTCTGATTACAGGCGTGAGGCTAAAGAAAGGGCAAATTCTAAGCTACAAGGAACATCTCCTCTCTGGAAGTAGAACCGAACAGAACGAGGTGGAAGGCAAAGTCTGAACCCCCAGAGATGGGTGTCGGCTGGAATCTGCAGGTGGTCAAATGCGTGCCTACCTGAGTAGCTTCATTGTTCGGGGCTAGAAGGTCTGGGGGAGAAAATCAAGAGCCTCTTATTGTGAAAATGCGAAATGGGGTTTAGACTTCATTAGAAACCTCTTAGCTCACCCTGGGAGACGCTGGGATTTAATTGTGAGGGGGATAAAAGCAGTCTGTCTGCAGGCCAGGGTTAATAAAGCATTTTATTCTGAGTTTTCCTGGAAGAGCTCCAAGCTTTTCTAAGGACAGAACTTATCAGGGCATAATCAAATTTTTTTTTCCCCTCCTGAAATCAAAGTATGGAGTTCAACCAAGGTAGCCCCTAGGAACTAAAAATTAAAATGACTAGCAACAACAATGAGAATTGTGTGTGTGCACGTGTGTGCATGTGTGTGTGCATGTGTGTGCATGTGTGTGTGCATGTATATGTGTGTGCGCGTGTGTGTGCGTGTGTGTGTATGTGTGTGCGTGTGTGTGCATGTGTGTGCATGTGTGTGCGCATGTATATGTGTGTGCGCGTGTGTGTGCATGTGTATGTGTGTGCATGTGTGTGTATGTGTGTGTGCGTGTGTGCGCGCATGTGTGTGTGCATGTGTGTGCATGTGCATGTGTGTATGTGTGTGTGCGTGTGTGTGCATGTGTGTGTCATGTGTGTGCGCATGTGTGTGTGCGTGTGTGGCGCTGT
>NW_027206446.1:1349860-1401723 GCF_024711535.1 Dipodomys merriami | reverse complement strand
TAAAGCTCTAGACCTACAGTGTGCACCTTCCTGTATAGTATAAAATACATAGCTACAGACTGTAAACAACATAGTACCACAAATAACCTAGACACATACAAACACATAATATAAGCATGTAAACACACACCTGCATCTGTATTTATATATGGATGCAATACATATGACTACATGCACACGCATAACATAGGTAGACATACGTGTACCCGTAGTGTGTGTGTGTGTGTGTGTGTGTGTGTGTGTGTGTGTGTGCGCGGGCGCTGGGGTTTGAACCCAGGACCCGGTGCTGTCCTGGAGCTCTTTGCTTAATTCCAGGCTGGTGCTCTACCGCTGTGCCACACTTCCGCTCCTGGCTTTTGCTGGTCCACCGGGGCTCAGCGTCTCTGGGACTCCCCGCCTTGGCCCCCTGTCCTGGGACTGGCTCTGAACCTCGGCTCAGCTCTCCGCCTCCTGAGCGGCTGCGGTGCAGCCTGGGCCCTGGACAGGACTCTCCTCTCAATGATAAACTAAGAGGTCAGGAGGAGGCGTGGCTTGGGCTGGGTGGAGGCGTGGCTTGCGAGGAGGCGTGGCCTACGCCAGAGGTGTGGCCTGGGGGCAGAGGCATGGCAGGGGGGCTGGGTAGGCTGGGGTGGAGGCGTGGCCTGGGGCAGAGGCGTGGCTTGGGCTGGGTAGGATGGGTGGGGCGTGGCTTGGGCAGAGGCGTGGCCTGGGTTGGGGGGCGTGGCTTGGGCCGGGTGGGCTGGGTTGGAGGTGTGGCCTGGGTGGAGGCGTGGCTTGGACCGGGTAAGCTGAGACGTGGGCGTGGCCCGACTGGAGGTGTGGCCTGGGAGGGGTGGGGCCTTGCGGGAGCATGGCCTGGGGAGGAGGCGTGGCCTGGGTTGGGGGCGTGGCTTGGGCCGGGTGGGCTGGGGAGGAGGTGTGGCCCGGGTTGGAGGCGTGGCCTGGGGTGGAGGTGTGGCCCGGGTTGGAGGCGTGGCCTGGGGAGGAGGCGTGGCCGGGGCCAGGTGAGGGGGCGGGGCCTGGGCGGGGCGGGGCCGCCTGACCTGCTCGTAGAACTCATTGACGATGCCCTGCGTCCACTGCAGGTGGAGCTCTTTGCACTTGGCCGGCCCGTTGATGTCGGCCAGCTTGATGCACATCTGGCACACCAGCAGCCGGTCGTTCTCGTCCGTCCAATCGATCCCCACGTCGTTGTTCACCTGCGGGGTCGGAGGGCGGGGTCACGCCGCGGCGCAGCCCACGCGGGAGCGAGGCGGGCAGGAGACCTCCAGGGGACAATCGTCCTCGTCCTACGGCGGGCAGGCCGGGCGCCCGCTCCCGCCGGCCACCCCCGCTGCTCAGGAGGCTGAGAGCGGAGGATCGGGGTTCAAGGCCAGCCCGGGCAGGAAAGTCCGTGAGACTCTGATCTCCAATAAACCACCAGAAAACCAGCAGTGGAGCTGAGGCTCAAGTGTAGAGCCCCAGCCTGGAGTGGAAGAGCTGAGGGACAGCGCCCAGGCCCTGGGTTCAAGACCAAGGACTGACCTTACCCCCCACCCCCTCACCCCCCACAAAAGAAAAGCGAAGTGATGAAGCCAGGCGTTGGCAGCTTACACCTGAGCTCCTAGCCCTGGGCAAGAACACTGAGTCCCGACACCAGGCCCGGAGTTCAAATCTTAGGTAGGGGCAAAAAGAAAAAGAAAAAGAAAAACCAAACGGAACAAAACCAACCCCAAAACGACCACTCGGTGAAACAATAAACCATAGGCAAGAATAATTGTGAAGTTTTAGGACAGATAACAAATGCTCTATCTGAAAAGATGACAGGAGAACCCCAAGGTGACAGCGTGGATCGATTTCTAGTCACAGAGGATCAACATCCCACCAAGATGCTCTCCCAAACACAAGGTGACATCTAGCCTCCATGTCTAGCAAGACAACCTAGCTACAAATATCCAGTTTCAAAGAAACTCCTAATAGTGGTTAGCCTTTATTATTATTGTTGCTGTTGTTACTGTTTTTCCTTTACAAAATCAAGCATCACACACACACACACACACACACACACACACACCACTTCAACATCTTAGATGCTCAGATTCACACCGCGGCCTGTAGATTTCCCTTCCTGTGAGACATTTGATCTCATTTCAATTCCCTACTTGACTTAGGAGAGTGGATGACTATGGATCATTTCTTTTTATGGGGGGTGGGGTTTTCCAGGATGTCTTTCCACGGGCTTCTAGAAGGAAGATGGGTGAGGATCTCGTTACCTTGGCGTTAAACTTGGCTACGAAGTCGAAGTGCTTCTTCAAATCAGTGGCCAAAATGGCTTCGATGACAAGGAAGCGGAAGTGTTTGAATTCCACGTGATCCAGGTTGGCTAGGAAGTTGTACTCGGGCCGGGACATGAAAAGGCTCCAGGCAGCCGCGGCGTGGTGGTTCTCCAGCACCGACCGGTCGTTGTACAGCACCGCCTGGACCAGGGGACAGTTTCCAGGTGAAAAGACAATCACACAAATCCTTGGGAACGGGCAAGACTCCTGAGAGTTTTCTCTCCCCAGGGACGCAGCACATGGAATCTTGTGACTCATCCGTGGCTGAGCCAACAGCTCACGCCTGTAATCTCAGCTGCTCAGGAGGCTGAGATGTTAAGGATCGAGGTTCAATGCCAGCCCCGGTAGAAAACAAAAGAATCCACTGGAATCTTAATTAACTAGCAAAAATGCTGGGCAGTGGAGCGGTGGCTCGGGTGGTCGAGCACCAGCCTGGAGTGAGAAAGTTCAGGGACAGCGCCCAGGTCCTGAGTTCAAGCCCCACCACTGACACAAAAAAGAAAAAGAAAATCGAGATACATGTAGGAAAACCTGGATGGTCAATTAGGAAAATGAACTGGAATTCTCTGCAGGATACATTTGGGGGGGGGAGGGATAGAGGGGGGTATTTCTGGGGACAGTGGGATATTCTATTGTTCTCATTGTTTTATCTTTAAGTAGTTGTACAAGGGAGCTGCCATAACTCATCTCCATCCTTGTATCCCCTTCCCACATTCTCACCCCTCCCTCCTTCCCCTCATTTCTCATCGTTTTGTAGAATATGCATTGGGTTTTACGACTACAGCATCCTGCCCTATTTCTCTTACTTTATCTGCAATCGGGATCCTTCTTTCTTTATCTAGAGAGTTCAGGAAAATTCTACGGCACAGAAGAGAAATGTGGAAACACAGAAGAGTGTGACAAAGGATAAAAAGCAAAGAAGATGGTAACAGGGAGCCGGACCGGCCTCTGCTTTCTCAGGGGAGGAGGAACTCTCCAGAGGTGCCCGGACTTTGTCCAGCTGTTTAATCACAGAGGTTCTGACGAGAACTCCCTGGAGTGGGTGGAAATGTGTCCACTCACTTTAGTCACTTTACATTCCGACTTCAGTATACACTAAAGCCACTTAAAAAGCAATACAGAGCGACTCAGTGGTTTTGGAATCTATGTCGGAAGTCATATTCTGGGTAAAAAAAAATATTTCCCTCCCTAAATGAATGAAATAAATTGATATAAAGTTTCTCTCAACCTGGGGGGGGGGTTAAAATGGAAGAGGAGACACTGATGAAAATGTATTGCCCTCATCAACGGACAAGCCGAATTGAAACTCATTTGTTCTTAAGGAAGACAGAATACAGATAGGTAGATAGACTAGAGCTAGCTAGATAGATAGATAGATAGACAAATAGACAGATAGGTCAGTAGATAGACTAGATAGACAGACAGGTATATAGATGGACTGGATAGATAGACTGAGAGACAATAAATAGGAAGGTAGACAGACTATATATAGACAGGTAGACAGACAGGTAGATACACAGACAGAGGTAGACAGACAGACAGACAGGTAGACTAGATAGACAGGTAGACAGACAGACAAGTAGATAGATAGACAGGTAGATAGACAGACAGATAAACAGACAGACAGGTAGATAGATGGACTAGATAGATACAGACAGGTAGGTAGGTAGATAAAACTATATAGACAGACAGGAAGACACACAGACAGGTAGATACACAGACAGAAGGTAGGTAGATAGACACACAGATAAGACAGACAGGTAGGTAGATAGACTAGATGGACAGACAAGTAGATACACAGACAGGTAGATAGAGTAGAGGGAGGGAGGAGGGATGGGTAGATAGATAGATAGATAGATAGATAGACAGATAGATAGATACATGAATAGATAGATAGGTAGGTAGATAGATAGATACATACATATATACATAGGTACATACATAGACGATACATACATACATATATAGATACATAGGCAGATGATAGATAGATAGATAGATAGATAGATAGATAGATAGATAGATAGATAGATAGACAGACTGGCTAGGTAGGTAGATAAACTAGATGGATAGGAAGACAGTTATGTAGGGATATACAGATATAAAATAACTGTGGAATGATAACCATGTTGCCATTTGAAGGATGGTAACTTGCTGTGGAAATGTTGATATTTCCCCCCCAAAGCAGAACTTGAGTTTAGAGAATCTTTGCATTCTGTCTGGATTCGAACTTGCTGCCTTGCTCTTGACCGGGGCTAGGCCACTTGAACCCAGGCCCGGGCTCCCGTGTTTGGGGCTCGCGATTCTTCTGTCTGTGCACACAGCGGGTCTCACGCTTGGGTCCGAGGCCGGCTCTGGGCTGTGATTCCCGATCGCAGGGGGCGACCCCGCCCCCCAACATCGCTGCCCACGCTGGCCTCGAATTGTGATCCACCGCATCCGCGGGGCTGGGGTGCCCGGCGGGACCCCGCGCCGGGCCTGGCAGCCCCGCAGCCCCGCCGGCCTCGGATCTGCGCAGGAGGGGGCGCGCCCAGGAGCTCGTGCTCGGTTCCGGGGTGTCAGGGCCGACACTCCACGGTGACCCCCGGCCGGGCCCTGCCCAAGCAGCCTGCGCCCCTCTCTGGCCCCGCCCCGCGCCCCTCTCTGGCCCTGCCCCGTACCCCTCTCTGGCCCCGCCCCTCTCTGGCCCTGCCCCGCCCCTCTCTGGCCCCGCCCCACACCCCTCTCTGGCCCCGCCCCACACCCCTCTCTGGCCCCGCCCCTCTCTGGCCCCGCCCCGCGCCCCTCTCTCGCCCCGCCCCCACACCCCTCTCTGGCCCCGCCCCGCGCCCCTCTCTGGCCCCGCCCCACACCCCTCTCTGGCCCCGCCCCACGCCCCTCTCTGGCCCCCGCCCCACGCCCCTCTCTGGCCCCGCCCCGCCCCTCTCTGGCCCCGCCCCACACCCCTCTCTGGCCCCGCCCCACACCCCTCTCTGGCCCCGCCCCACACCCCTCTCTGGCCCCGCCCCGCGCCTCTATCTGGCCCCGCCCCTCTATCTGACCCCGCCCCCACGCCCCTCTCTGGCCCCGCCCCACACCCCTCTCTGGCCCCGCCCCGCCCCTCTCTGGCCCCGCCCCGCGCCCCTCTCTGGCCCCGCCCCCGCCCCCTCTCTGGCCCCGCCCCACGCCCCTCTATGGCCCCGCCCCACGTCCCTCTCTGGCCCCGCCCCGCGTCCCTCTCTGGCCCCGCCCCGCGCCCCTCTCTGGCCCCGCCCCGCAACCCTCTCTGGCCCCGCCCCGCGCCCCTCTCTGGCCCCGCCCCACGCCCCTCTCTGGCCCCGCCCCGCCCCTCTCTGGCCCCGCCCCGCGCCTCTATCTGGCCCCGCCCCTCTATCTGGCCCCGCCCCACGCCCCTCTCTGGCCCCGCCCCGCCCCTCTCTGGCCCCGCCCCGCCCCTCTCTGGCCCCGCCCCACGCCCCTCTATGGCCCCGCCCCACACCCCTCTCTGGCCCCGCCCCGCGCCCCTCTCTGGCCCCGCCCCGCGCCCCTCTCTGGCCCCGCCCCGCGTCCCTCTCTGGCCCCGCCCCGTGCCCCCTCTCTGGCCCCGCCCCACCCCTCTCTGGCCCCGCCCCGCGTCCCTCTCTGGCCCCGCCCCGCGCCCCTCTCTGGCCCCGCCCCGCGTCCCTCTCTGGCCCCGCCCCGCGTCCCTCTCTGGCCCCGCCCCGCGCCCCCTCTCTGGCCCCGCCCCGCCCCTCTCTGGCCCCGCCCCACGCCCCTCTATGGCCCCGCCCCACGCCCCTCTCTGGCCCCGCCCCGCGCCCCTCTCTGGCCCCGCCCCGTGCCCCTCTCTGGCCCCGCCCCACCCCTCTCTGGCCCCGCCCCGCGTCCCTCTCTGGCCCCGCCCTGCGCCCCTCTCTGGCCCCGCCCCACCCCTCTCTGGCCCCGCCCCGTGCCCCTCTCTGGCCCCGCCCCGCGCCCCTCTCTGGCCCCGCCCCGCCCCTCTCTGGCCCCGCCCCACGCCCCCTCTATGGCCCCCGCCCCACACCCCTCTCTGGCCCCGCCCCGCAACCCTCTCTGGCCCGCGCCCGCCCGCGTACCTGGGGCGCGCCAGTGGCCACGAGGAAGGCGTTGGTGCGGCCGGGGTGGTCGTAGTCGTGCATGGCGGCCGCCACGTAGAGCGCCATGAGCTCGAGCGCTGGGATGTTCCCGCACAGGCTCCCGTAGCGCGCGTCCTGCACGCCCAGCATCCGCGACGACACGAAGCCCATGCGCCCCGCGCGCCAGCGCCTCTGCGTCTGCGCACGGGGGGGGGGGGGGGGGGGGGGGGGAAAGGGGGGGGCGATGAGCGGGGCGCGGCCAAGAAGGGCGGGGCAGAACGGAGCGGAGCGGGGGCGGGGCCAGGAGGGGCGGGGCAGAGCTGAGCGGGGGCGGGGCCAGGAGGGACAGGGCAGAGCTGAGCGGGGGCGGGGCCAGGAGGGGCGGGGCAGAGCTGAGCGGGGGCGGGGCCAGAGAGGGGCGGGGCCAGGAGGGGCCGGGCAGAGCTGGGCGAGGGCAGAGCAGAGGGGGCGGGGCCAGGAGGGGCGGGGCGGGGCTGAGAGGGGGTAGGGCCAGGAAGGGCGGGCCCTGCGGTGAGCGGGGGGTGGGGCCTGGGAATAAGGGGCGTGGCCAAGAGGGGCGGGTCCAGGACAAGCAGGGGCAGAGCCGGGAGGGCGGAGGTGGGTCGTGAGGGGTGGGGCCAGGGCTGCTAGGGGCGTGGCTGGTTGGGGCGGTGTCGGGAGGGGCGGGCCTGGCATGAGCGAGGGGCGTGGCCTGGCGGGGGCCGGCCCAACCCAGGCTCCCGGACTCTCCAGCCCGGGCTGGCCTCGAACCCCGCGAGCCTCAGATCCCAGCCTCTTGAGGAGGGGGGATCACAGGCAGGGCGCAGCTCGACCTCGCATTTTAGGGAGGAAAACTAATAAATATATATATATATAATAAATATAAATCCATGTTTATCCATATTTCATAGGTATTTATAAGTACATAGGCCAGTATACATAATAAGTATTAAATTGTATTAGTACTGATATAGTTAAATATATTTATAGATATATATATCTAATATATATCTATATCATATATAGCTATAGCTATTAGAGAATGGATAGATGGATAAATGGATACATAGAGCGATTGATCGATCGATAGATGAATCGGCAGGTAGATGGATAGACAGGTAGGTAAGTGGGTGGATATATAAGTAGATGGATGGATAGATGGATGGATGGGTGGGTGGATGGATGGATGGATGGATGGATGGATGGTGGATGGATGGGTGGGTGGATAGATGTATGGGTAAGTAGGTGGATGGATGGATGAGTTGGTGGGTGAATGGATGGATGGATGAGTTGGTGGATGGGTGGGTGGATGGTGGATGAGTTGGTGAGTGGATGGATGGATGGGTAGAGATGGATGGATAAGTTGGTGGGTGGGCGCATGGATGGATGGATGGGTAGGTAGGTGGATGGATGGATGGATGGATGGATGAGTTGGTGGGTGGATGGATGGGTAGGTAGGTGGATGGATGGATGGATGAGTTGGTGGGTGGATGGATGGGTAGGTAGGTGGATGGATGGATGGATGAGTTGGTGGGTGGTTGAATGGATGGATGGATGGATGGATGGATGGATGGATGGATGGATGAGTTGGTGGGTGGTTGAATGGATGGATGGATGGATGGATGGATGGATGGATGGATGGATGAGTTGGTGGGTGGTTGAATGGATGGATGGATGGATGGATGGATGGATGAGTTGGTGGGTGGTTGAATGGATGGATGGATGGATGGATGGATGGATGGATGGATGGATGGATGAGTTGGTGGGTGGTTGAATGGATGGATGGATGGATGAGTTGGTGAGTGGTTGAATGGATGGATGGATGAGTTGGTGGGTGGGTGGGTGGATGGTGGATGGATGAGTTGGTGAGTGGATGGATGGATGGATGGATAGATGGACGATAGATCGATGTAGACTCAGAGACAGATACAGATGTAGAGGTAATATGTAAGTAGGTACAGATGTAGCTATCTCGTGTCTCGCCCTCTTCCCTGGGCACCGGGGTGGGGCCCGGGGTGAGGCCACTTACCTGGCACCGTGGTCACTGAGCACCGTGGCCAGGCCGGGGATGGGCTGCGTGGTCAGGTACCACACCGCATGCAGCACATCTGTAGCGTGAACTCGGTTGTGATCTGAAACCAAGCAGAGGGACCAGTCAGCATCGGGTGAAATCGGTGGGGGGGGGGGGGAGAAGGGGGCAGGAAGATGGGTGGTCGATATTATATATTTCTTTCTTTCTAGGCCTCTATTTGTAGGCCTATGAAAATAGTATAATGACACCCACTAAAATGTTCTATTCCTACACCTAAAAAACAAGTAGCGTAATGATGTCCATTAAAAACCATTAAAAAAAAAACTAAATAGAAAAGCGACGCTGGAGGCTGAGATCTGAGGATCACAGCACAATGCCAGTCTAAGCAGGAAAGACTTTCTCCAATCAACCATCAAAAAAAAAAATCTAGAGGTGGCACTGTGGCTCAAGTGATAGAGCACTAGCCTTGAGCAAAAGCAGCTCAGGGACACCGCCCAGGCCCTGAGTTCAAGCCCAGGATCAGCACCAAAAAAAAAACAAAAACAAAAACAAAAAACTTTGTTTATAAAAATATGCAAAATATATTTGCATAGATTTTCATAGGAGAGAAAAATGCGTGCGTTTGTCTCTCTGAATCTAACTTGCATCACTTAGCATGATAATAACTATAGGGCTGGGCAGGTGGCTCAGTGATAGAGTGCTTGCCTCGCATGCATGAAGCCCTGGGTTCGATTCCTCAACACCACATACACAAAAAAAGCTAGAAGTGGTGCTGTGACTCAAGTGGTAGAGCACTAGCCTTGAGCAAAAGAAGCTCAGGGACAGCACTTAGGCCCTGAGTTCAAGCCCCAGGACTGGCAAAAAAAAGAAAAGAAACAACAACAAAAATGCCCTGTATTTTTTTTTTTTTTGGAAATCAATCTAGATCCTTGGGGAGCCTTTAAGAGAGGCTGGATTTTGGTTTTACTCTACAGTTAGGACAAATGTCTGCTTTGTCCCTGTTCTGACACTTGTGAGTAAGTTACTGAAGGGTCATTTTCTTATCTTAGAAAGAAAACAGATGGAATGTCTCATTTCTTATCTGAAAAATATGCAGATACTAACAGTGCCAATTTCAGAATAAGATGATGACAAGTCTCTAGAGAGAACAGATTTGTGGTGTTGTTGTAGGATCTGAACTCAGGGCCTGGGTGCTGTCCCCTGAGCTTTTGCATTCAAGGCTGGTGCTCTACCCCTTGAGCCACAGCTCCACTTCTTGTTTTCTGGTGTTTCCTTGGAGATCAGAGTCTCATGGACTTTCCTGCCCAGGCTGGCTTTGAACCTGGATCCTCAGATCTCAGCCTCCTGAGTAGCTGGGATGACAGGCGTGAGCCACCAGCTCTTGGCTCCTCCTTTATTTTTTACATCTAAATTGAGACAATTTAATGTTTACTCAACCTTCCACTTAGACATTTAAGAAGCTTTTGCATTTCCCCTTTTCTCTTAAAAAAAAAGTCCTTTTCGAGATGCCATTAAGAAACAAATTTCACTTCTAATATCTTAGTGTGTTATGGAAGTGGATTCCACCCAATTTTCATTTTAGCACTTCTGTGTGGCTTTTGTTTTTTTCTTCCCCCCAATTAATTCTGGATTTATTCACACAGATCCATTTAGAGAAAAAAAAAAAAAAAAAACCAATTCTTTTAGGAACACACGGTAAAGTCATTCAACAGGCCGTGAGATGTTCACACATGTTCATGATCACAAACAAGAAGGAAGGTTTCTGACTACATACCCATCGGTCCACATATAAAACCCCACCCATGCATGGAGGAGTTCTGATTTACAAGCGAGCAAACTCCAGTGCTTTCCTGAGACAGATAATTCACAGGGAAAGATAACACCAGCTTGGAAATTACAGCCAGTGACTAGCGGGTCTTTAAGAGTGCTCAGTGGCTTCCTGCCTGTGCGAGTTTATTTACATAACTCCTTAACCTTTCAGAAATCACTGGAACACTTTCGGGCGATGGTTGGCACTCAGCCTTGGGAAAAATCGCATTAAAGCAAGCAAAGCTTATCTTGAGTTCCTTTCAAACAAACCCTGTTTCGTATCTCTCATCCATGGCTTCAGCCACCAAACTTTCTCAAGAGATCCTAGGATTCTTAAACTCCTTTTTAAAAAAAAAAAAAAAAAATTTTCTCCCCTCCCCTAGTGGTCCGGTTTTTTTCTGCCTTGGGTTCTATATTTTCCTGCAAATCTCAGGGGCAGATTGAATTCTCCCTTCCTATTACGATGGGTTTATGTGGTGCCATTCTACTCCAAGACCAACAATGGGACTGCCAAGTACAGTAGCTCACACCTGACATCCCAGCTACTCAGGAGGCTGAGATCTGAGGATCGTGGTTCAAAGCCAGCCTGGGCAGGAAAGTCTGTGAAACTCTTATCTCCAATGAACCACCAGAAAACCAGAAGTGGAGCTGTGGCTCAAAGTGGTAGAGCACCAGCCTTGAGTGAAAATTCAGGGCACCTAGGCCCTGAGTTCAAATCCCAGGACTAGTTCCCGGTTCTGGTGTACACACATGTGTACATGCCCACGTGCACGCACACACACATACACAGAGTTATTATAACATTTGGTCCTAACAGCTGAGAGATTCAAAGGGACTTAAATTCAAACAACGAGCAAACAGGGTGATCTCTCCAGTTTCTGGATTAAGAAATGAGTAGGGGTTGGGGAGGAAAAATGGAGGGATATAATTAAGCCCAGCTGTTAATGAAGGAGCCAGGCTCCAATACAGGCCACAGCCCCTCATTACTGACGGTCCTACTGAGGATCTTGCCACTTGTGATGTTTAGATGGCTCCCCCTCAGGGTAGATTGGATCTTACTAGAACTGTCCCTTCCCAAATGGCTTCTACTTACAAGGAATGTCTCGGTATCCAATCTCCAACGCGTGAAAATAATTCATGAATTCTCTCACTGGAATCTTAAAGGCTTCGAAGAGACCCATGTCTTCAAAAAGTCTGTAGGAGACCTAGCAAAGGGACACCAAGACACGATCAACTCATCACACACCACCCTACAACGCAGCCATTGCATATGGCGGACACAAAAGTAACACTGGATGGAAAATGGCAAACCCCATTGGTCACACTGTATTTGTGTGCATCAGTAGTAAAATTTGAACTCAAGACCAGGGCATTCATTTTCCCTTTGCTTCTGCACACGAGATGAACATTCTAGCACATCTCCACTTCCAGCTTGTCCCTGATCAACTGGAGAGCCACCAGATTGCTACCTGATCACGCCTGGCTGGCTTAGAACTGTGATCCTCCTATCTCAGCTTTGCTGAGTTGCTGGGCTGTCAGATGTGAGCCACTAGTCCAGGCAGCAATGTCTCTCTCTGCATGTTGATCATTTCCCTTCTTCCCACAACTTCTCATCCCCCCCATGGCCAAGAAGAACTGGAACCTTCTTACAGCCACGAACCACTCACTGTACCTCTCTGTGCCGTTACACGGGTATGACGCGTTTCTTACCTGGCTGAGAATACGGCTGCATTTTCTTCCTATATTTTCCACTAAATCAAAAATGGGGAAATTCCAGGTGTTTAGCTGGTCCATTATTGAACCCAGATTATCCATGATGAGAGGCTCAGGGGCAAGAATCGGTTTGTCCTGAAAGAGAGATTTAAATGACATTAAGAATAGATGCTTTTTCTCCAAGACAAATCCTGTCTTGAAACAGTCAATCAGCAACTGTCATTATCTGAAGTAAACAATGGAAAACTCTAAGGTGAAGGGTGAACCTCTATCTATCTATCTATCTATCTATCTATCTATCTATCTATCTATCTAAATATCTAAATATCTATCTATCTATCTATCTAGTGGTAGCCTTGGGGCTTGATCTCAAGACCTAGGTGCTGTCCCTGAGCTTTTTTTTATTTTTGGCTCAAAACTAGTGCTCTACCACTTGAACCACAGCTCCACTTCCAGTTTTTTTTTTCTGGTTAATTGGGACTAAGAGTCTCACTGACTTTCTTGCCCAGGTTGGCTTTGAACCATCATCTCAGTCTCCTGAGTAGCTGGGATTAAATGCGTGAGCCACGGGCGCCTGGCTCACCAGGATGGATCTTAAGAAACAAATACAGTCAAGATAAACAAGATACTGACGCAGAATGAAGTGGGCGGCAGTGAAGTTTTGGGGTACCTGCCGATCCCTCACTTATATTTTGAGATGACTCCTGTTCATCTTATTTCAAAGTCACTTTGTGTAACTAGATCTTACCCTATTCAAACTAGCCAATCATAAGCAGATGGTGCACCTGAACTCAGCTAATCCGAGCAGAGGGGCGGGACCTGCTGTTGGGGATAACCTTATGTAAATAGATCTTAGTCTATTCAAACTAGCCAATCATGAGCAGATTGTGCACCTGAGCTAGGCCAATCTGAGCAGAGGGGTGGGGCCTGCTGTTAGGGATAACCTTATGTAAATGGATCTTAGTCTATTCAAACTAGCCAATCACAAGCAGTTTACAAACCTGAGCTCAGCCAATCTGAGCAGAGGGGCGGGACCTGCTGTGTTAGGGATAACCTTATGTAAATAAACCTTAGTCTATTCAAACTAGCCAATCACAAGCAGATTGTGCACCTGAGCTCAGCCAATCCGAGCAGAGGGGAGGGGCCGGCCTGCTCTGGGTGCTTGCTGAGCAGATTGCTGGCTGATGACCACAGCTTTCTGCAGAAGTGGATTTTGCTATTGGGGTGACTCCAGTGGTTTTATTATATTTATATGTAATCTTATATTGATAACAGCGTGAGCAAAGCAGAGACACTTTTTCCAGAAGCTACTAAAACTACCTTGGGTTTGTTGCGAACTTCCTCAACCAAGACTCAAAGGATAGTAGGAAGTGACATGCAAGCCCACCTCTTTCCAGATTTAGGAAATGTTTTCAGAGATCAGGGGCTTCTGGCTTACATGGAACTCTTGAAAGAAAGCAAGGAATCATGAGGGAAAGCAGCATCCCAACTGACTTTACAGAGTCAGGCGGCAAGGCTCTATGAATTCTGAAGAAGAAAACTGGTATACAGACGGGAAATTTAACTGAGCCGTTTACTAAGATGCATGGATTATGAAAATGCACATGGAAGCTGGTGGGGATTCAGGTGTTGCTGGCTCCCGCCTGTCATCCCAGCTGCTCAGGAGGCTGAGATCGGAGGATCACAGTTCAAAGCCAGCCTGGGCAGGAAAGTCTGTGAGACGCTGATCTCCCATGAACCACCAGAAAGCCGGAAGTGGCACTGTGGCTCAAGTGGTAGAGCACCAGCCTTGAGCTGAAGAGCTGAGGGACAGCGCCCAGGCCCTGAGTTCAAGCCCCAGGACTGGCACACACACATCAGAAGGTAATTTTAGTATTTAGCAAGTGTCAATACACTGTGGTTTATCAGGAAGAGGAACACTGGGTCCCTTTGTAAATCAAGTACGTGCTACAGCAAACAGATGCTCTAAGAAAACTCTCCTCTCCTCTCCCCTTCCCTCTCCTCCTCTCTTCTCCTTTCTCTTCTCTTCCTCTCCCCTCCTTTTTTCTCCTTCCCTCTCTTTTCTCCATCTTTCTCTACCTCCTTTCCCTCCTCTCTTCTTCCCTCCCTCCCTCCCTTCCTTCCTCCCTCCCTCTTTTCCTTCCTTCCTTCCTCCCTTCCTCCCTCCCTCTCTCCCTTCCTTCTTTCCCTTCCTTCCTTCCTTCTTCTTGTCTTTTCCCTCCCTCCCTCCCTCCCTCCCTCCCTCCCTTCTTTCCTTCCTTCCTTCTTTCCCTTCCTTCCTTCCTTCTTCTTGTCTTTTCCCTCCCTCCCTCCCTCCCTCCTTCCCTCCCTTCCTTCCTTCTTCTTGTCTTTTCCCTCCCTCCCTCCCTCCCTCCCTCCCTTCCTTCCTTCCTTCTTGTCTTTTCCCTCCCTCCCTCCTTCCCTCCCTCTCTCCCTTCTTTCCTTCCTTCTTCTTGTCTTTTCCCTCCCTCCCTCCTTCCCTCCCTCTCTCCCTTCTTTCCTTCCTTCTTGTCTTTTCCCTCCCTCCCTCCCTTCCTTCCTTCCCTTCCTTCTTCTTGTCTTTTCCCTCCCTCCCTCCCTCCCTCCCTCCCTTCCTTCTTTCCTTCCTTCCTTCCCTTCCTTCTTGTCTTTTCCCTCCCTCCCTCCCTTCTTCTTGTCTTTTCCCTCCCTCCCTCCCTTCTTTCCTTCCTTCCTTCCTTCCCTTCCTTCTTCTTATCTTTTCCCTCCCTCCCTCCCTTCCTTCCTTCCCTTCCTTCTTCTTGTCTTTTCCCTCCCTCCCTCCCTTCTTTCCTTCCTTCCTTCCTTCCCTTCCTTCTTCTTATCTTTTCCCTCCCTCCCTCCTTTCTTTCCTTCCTTTCCTTCTTCTTATCTTTTCCCTCCCTCCCTCCCTCCCTTCTTTCCTTCCTTCCTTCCTTACCTTCCTTCTTCTTGCCTTTTCCCTCCCTCCCTCCCTCCCTCCCTCCTTCCTTCCTTCCTTCCTTCCTTCCTTCCTTCCCTTCCTTCTTCTTGTCTTTTCTCTCCCTCCCTTCTTTCCTTCTTTCCTTCCTTCTTTCCTTCCTTCCTTCCTTCCTTCCTTCCTTCCTTCCTTCCTTCCTTCCTTCCTTCCTTCCTTCCTTCCTTCCCTTCCTTCTTCTTGTCTTTTCCCTCCCTCCCTCCCTCCCTCCCTTCTAAACTATTAACACAACAACATCATTCATCTTCCCCCACGCCTATTTGCATCTTCGAGCAAGGATGAAGATTTCTTAAATGCTTTCCATCCCCAAACAACAGAACCCCAAAGAGCCAGCCCAGGCCGGGCTGGGGCGGAGGTGGAGGCCCCTGGGGTGGGGGTGCAGGTGGGCCGATGGTGCAGGGAATGAGGGGCCGGGTGGCCCCGGCTCACCAGGAACAGCATGGCCTCTGCAGGGAAGGGGCTGCCCCGGGCCGCGGCCTCTCTGGGGGGCTCCCTGGGGACCCCCGCCTCCTCTTCGTTCTGGACAATGTCGCTGCTGTCGCTGTTGTTGGTGGTGTCATAGTCAGACGTGACCTGGGCCGTGTCATCTGTAAAGGAAGGACCAGAGCCCATCAGGAGGCCCGAGACAGGGCCAGCATTGCCCACGGCCATGGGGGCCTCCAACGTGTCACACTTGGGCTGGGACGGTGGCTCAGTGGTAGAGCGCTCGCCTCGCATGCATGAGGCCCTGGGTTCGAGTCCTCAGTGCCACATAAAGCAGAAAAAGCCAGAAGTGGTGCTGTGGCTCAAGCAGTAGAGCACTAGCTGTGAGCTGAAGAGCTGAGGGACAGCGCCCAGGCCCTGAGTCCCTGAGCTGCTTTTATGCTCAAGGCTGGTGCTCTACCACTTGAGCCACAGCACCACTTCTGGTTTTCTGGTGGTTCATTGGAGATCAGAGTCTCATGGACTTTCCTGTCCAGCCTGGCCTCAAACCATGATCCTCAGACCTCAGCCTCCTGAATGGCTGGGATGACAGGCGGGAGCCACTGGCACCTGGCTTTGAGGTCTGGCTGTTGTGCAGTTCAGGTATTATACAACTCACTTAACCCAGGGGTGTACAGCTGGGGGGAAACATGGTGAAAAGCATTACACCAATACTTCACTATGATTTTGTTTGTTTGGGGCGAGGCCAGTCCTGAGACTTGAACTCAGGGCTTGGACACTGTCCATGAGCTTCTTGGCTCAAGGTTAACACTCTACTGCTTGAGCCACAGATCCACTAATTCAGGAAGATGGTTGACTTTGGCTATTCAGGAAGAAGCGAAAGGAGAAGCATTGCGATTATGCAGAGTGGAATAAAGGTTTAGGGTTACCTGTCCTGTTCGGGGTCCGGGGGGCTCCCCTGTCTGGTTCTACGGCTTCTCCAGCAGTGCTCTTTTGGGAATACGGTCTACCACAACTGAGAAATATTAGAAATAAAATGTTA
This sequence comes from Dipodomys merriami, assembly GCF_024711535.1. Lineage (NCBI taxonomy): Eukaryota > Metazoa > Chordata > Mammalia > Rodentia > Heteromyidae > Dipodomys > Dipodomys merriami. The sequence continues at coordinate 1,385,360 of NW_027206446.1, read as the reverse complement.
TTTTTTTGTCCAGTGCTGGGACTTGAACTCAGGGCCTGGGCGCTGTCCCTGAGCTCTTCCACTCAAGGCTGGCGCTCTACCACTTGAGCCACAGCGCCACTTCCAGTTTTCTAGTGTTTCGTTGGAGATAAAAGAGTCTCACGGGCTTTCCTGCCTGGACTGGCTTTGAACCAGGATCCTCAGATCTCAGCCTCCTGAGTAGCTGGGATGACAGGTGGGAGCCAACAGTGCCGGGCCATAGTTAAACCTTCAGGAACATTGTGAAGGAGCAGAACTGTGGGATTGAGCGGGAATAATTCTGACTGTAGAAAACTGGGTCAGTGGGTCATTTCCAGTGGCGTTAGAGATGGATACAGGCTTTGGGGATGCAGGTTTTTCATTTTCGTTGTTGATTTGTTGAATGAATGAATGAATGAATTCATTCATTCATTCATTTTGTCAGTCATGGGGCTTGAACTCTGGGCCTGGGCGCTGTCCCTCAGCTCTTCAGCTCAAGGCTGGCGCTCTACCACTTGAACCACAGCACCACTTCTGGTTTTCTGAGTGGAGATCAGAGTCTCACGGACTTTCCTGCCCGGGCTGGCTTTGAACCCTGATCCTCAGATCTCAGCCTCTTGAGTAGCGTGAGCCACCGGCGCAGCACCAGCTATTTATTCTTTTTTTTTTTATCAACAGGGAAGATGGTTGATAATTAAAAAGAGCCAGCCCCTAAAGCCAGGCTGCATTTCAAGCCTGTGTGGCCATTTCAATGATTGGATTTTAATGCGTCTTTGGGCTACTAGATGCTTTTGTTGGGCCTGACTTTGTAAGAAAAGAACACAAAGGATCTCAGAGGAACTTATTATCATTCTTTCCCTCTCATCTGTTTGCCATTTAGCTATAGCCCATCTACCCGGAGACGGGAAGAACCGAGTTTCATATCCAAAATGTTTCATTATTTGGTTCTCACAGTGCTATTGGTCTGCGCATGTCATTGGGTAAAAAGCCTTTTCCGGCTGGAAAAGAAAATATCTTTATACAATGTGAATTTATCTTTCAGCCATTTCCCCCCCCACACACACACGTAAGCAGAGAAACATAACCCGTGTGAATTATTCCTAAGGGTAACTAAAATCCCATCATTTTGTCTCAGGGATGCCAACAAGAATAACAGAAGGCAAAAGAAACTTCCTGCAAACACCGGTGGAGTCTGGCTTTATTAGTGTGAACACATTTTTTTTTTCAGGGACTAGTTAAATGAGGAACTATTCTTTGCCAAAACAAAAACAAAAGAAGAAGAAGAAGAAGAAAAAAAGAAAACTCTTGTTGCAAAGAGACTGGGATTTCATGCCAAGTGCAAGTTCAGCGCCCCAGTGCGTCAAGTTCAAGTTCAATGCCAAGGTCTGAGCTGGGACCGCCCCGAGCCGCAGTGTGGTGGCTCTGTGTCTCAGGCAGAGTCTGGGCTCCCTGGGTGGCTGACTCACAGTGAATAATAAAACCTGGGTTGAATTATAGATGTATGAAGCCCAAGCAATAAAACACCCACTCCTGGATTTATACCCAGCAGCAACCCGAGTGGACTTCAGTGAAATCCCTCCATGTCTGTGTGTGTGTGTGTGTGTGTGTTCCTCTGAAAGTTCTTGTATAAAAAATCCCATTACATTCATCCTGCTATACACACACACACACACACACTCACACTCTCTCTCTCTCTCTCTCTCTCTCTCTCTCACACACACACACACACACACACATTAGCTATAAGGAGAAATCCAAAAATAAAAATGAAATAAAATATGGAGGGACAGAAGGGGAAACCAAGGCAGCCGAGGTCCTCACTGGACACCCGGTGGAGAATGAAGTCTACCACCCGTGGGTGGGGACGGGAGGGAAAAATGGGGAGAGAGCGAGGGAAGGGGGGACAGGGTCCATAGAGAAATGCACTCGTGACCTGAATGATGCCACTGTCCCCCCTCTGCCCGTCACCTTTGCAATCACAATAAAAATTTTTGATGAAATAAAATTAAGCTTAAAAAGTGAAAGAACTACAAGTGACCTCAAATAAACTGTAAAATAAAACCTCAAAAGCTGTAAAATGACATAAAACAAAATTTCAGATAAAAAGTTTTAAAACTATAAAAAAATTTAAAATAAGTAATCTACTATAAGATAAAATAAAGGCCGGGTACCAGTGGCTCCCGCCTGTCATCCCAGCTACTCAGGAGGCTGAGATCTGAGGATCACGGTTCAAAGCCAGCCCGGGCAGGAAAGTCCGTGAGACTCTGATCTCCAATGAACCACCAGAAAACTGGAAGTGGCGCTGTGGCTCAAGTGGTAGAGCGCCAGCCTTGAGCAAAAGAGCACAGCAACAGTGCCCAGGCCCTGAGTTCAAGTTCCACGACTGACAAAAGAAGAAAGAAAGAAAGAAATATACGTGTAATGAAATAAAGGTAAAGGAAGGTAAAATAATGTTACAACAGAAAGTAAAATAAAGTAGCATGACATAAGGTAAAACAAAGTAAAGCAATGTAACAAACTAAAATAAATAAAATAGAATCACTTTTATAAAGCTGTCATGGGAGGCAACAGAATAGCCTTTGGAGAGGAGAATGATAGTGGACACCGCTTTCGTTATTATTATTGTTGTTGTTGTATAGGTGGTACTGAGGACTCGAACCCAGGGCTTCATGCATGTGAGGCCAGCACTCTACCACTGAGCCACCTGTCCAGCCCCACTCTGCTTTTGGATAAAGCGACAAGCGAAGTTGGTTTTCTATATAAAAATAATTTCAGGGGGGAAAAGAAGTTAAAAAAAAATAAAGATGAGCTGATAAATGACATTTAACTTCCACAAAGAGTTGTGGCTTGCATCTCAATTTTATGCATAGGGTCATAAAATCTCCACCTCTGTGAGCTCGTATTCCAGATCTGAATATCCACGCGTGACTAACATTCAGTGATCATCAGCAGGTTTAGGAAATACAGGAGACATCAGTGATTAGACTTGAAACGCTCCTTGTTACACACACACCAAAAAGTTCACTAAAATGAGCGGCTCAAGGCAGAGCTATGGGTGGAAAACAATAACAATTCTGGTTTTCTGGGTGTTCACTGGAGATCAGAGTCTCAGGGACTTTGCTGCCCGGGCTGGCTTTGAACCGTGATCCTCAGATCTCAGCCTCCTGAGTAGCTGGGATGATGGATGAAAGCATTCTCTAACACAACTAAGAATCGGGTGCCATCTTTAAAGATCAGTAGATACAGCTAGATGGCGTACAGTCTAACGTTTCTATTAACACTGAGGTACCAAAGTTTCCATCCTAGCCTGTTGAACCCAGGTCATGTACATTGCTCTTTCTCATTAACCAGAAGAGGGCGCTCACTCCCCACGCTGTGGAGAGGAAGGGTAGCCATGGCTGTAAGAGAAGCTGTTATTGTTTATTATCATGAAAGTCCAGTAAGTCAATAAACCATTTTCCTCACCTGCTACATATGACGGGTGGAGGCAGGGCTGGAGGGGACAGGTCGGGAGCACTCTGGGTGTAGGTTAAGGCTTTGTGAGGAGCTGGGCCTTGTTGGGCCCTGGTGTCTGCAGTTTCTGGAAATTGCTCTGCAGAAACTTTCCTCCCCGGGCTTGTTTCAGGCGTGCCCGGGACTGGAGAGGTGCAGGGCGATGGAAGGGGTGAGATCTTCGCCAGGGCACCTGAGCGAGAGAAGGAGTTATTATGTCACTGAAAGAAAAAGAAAGCCACAGGGGCTGTGGCTCACACCTGTCATCCCAGCTACTCAGGAGGCTGACGGGGTAGAGGATCGCGGTTTGAGGCCGGCCTGGGCCAGGAAAGTCTGTGAGACTCTCATCTCCACCAAAAAAAACTAATCCCCCCCCCAAAAAAATAAAATAACCCAGAGGTGGATCTGTGGCTCAAAATGCCAGCCTTGAGCACAAAGAAGCTCAGAGACAGCGCCCAGGCCCTGAGTTTAAGCCCCCCCCCCAACAAAATTCTGTTCAAATGTGCAGACATTTGCACTCCTTAGCAAAAGCACATGTATTTTGAAGACTCCCAAAAGACTACTGAAATGCAGTAACCGTAATTTGTGAGTAGCTAGGCTGACAGGTGTGAACCATGGGTGCCTTGCTGGCTATGGGTTCAGGTGGAAATATTGAATTGTGGTACTAAAGATACTACCATACAAACCTCTCCTCCAAAGCAGCCATGAGGAGGAGAAAACCACACACTTGAAGGCTGGAACTAAGGGAGAACCCCGCCATGCCCAGAGGTTCTATGTCTGCCATCAATCCCTTTTCTTGTCTTTTTCTTGTCCTTTCTCTCTCTCTCTCTCTCTCTTTTTTTTACTTCTTTTTTCTTTGCTTTTTATTTTCCTTTCCCTTTTCACTTCTCTTTTTCCCTCTTTTCTCTTTATTTCTTTTTATTCCCTTTTTTTTTTCCTTTTCATTTCTGGTAGTGCTAGTGCTTGAACTCTGGGATTTACACTTGTTAGGCAAATTCTCTACCCCTTGAGTCAGGCATCCAGGTATATTTTGGCTTTTAGTTTAATTTTCTAATAGAGGTCTTGATCTTGCCTAGGGCTCACCTTAGACAGCGATTCTCCTATCCCAGCCTCCTATGGAACTGGGATTATAGGAGTATGCCACCACACTTGGCTAGACCTCCATTTCCATTTACACTTTGACATTTTCTTTTTGGGTCACACAATTTAGGCAAGAGGACAGTGGAACATGAAGATATTCCACTATCTGCTCTGTGATTTCCAAGCTATGCCCTTGGCCCAATTTTGAGCTTCTTGGTTTTATCATGTAGTAAGCATTTTTTGGGGGTGGGGGTGTCGGTTATGGGACTTGAACTCAGGGCCTGGGCGCTGTCCCTGAGCTTCTTTTGCTCAAGGCTGGTGCTCTACCACTTTGAGCCACAGCTCCACTTCTGGTTTTCTGGTGGTTCATTGGAGATCAGAGTCTCATGGATTTTCCTGCCTGAGCTGGCTTTGAACCGCGATCCTCAGATCTCAGCCTCCTGGGTAGCTGGGATGACAGGCGTGAGCCACTAGTACCTAGCATCATTTTGTTTAGAAATGTTGTCTGATGTAACTGGAGAGACAAGACTACTAAAACAAAGTTCTTGAGTTTTCTTCTGCCTAGCCAAGGACAAGCTCCTCCCAAATTCCTAGTGTTCTAAATTAGCAATTTGCTGGCCTTGATTTTCCTTGTGTCTATGGTCATTAGAACAAAAGGAAGAATGGAAGAGGGACTATGTCAGCCTGGGGGAAGGTCTTTTCTTTTCTTTTTTTTTTTGTTTGGTCTGGTCGTGGGGCTTGAACTCAGGGCGTGGGCACTGTCCCTCAGCTCTTCAGCTCAAGGCTAGCACTCTACCACTTGAGCCACAGCGCCACTTCCAGCTTTTTTCTTTTTGCTTATGTGGTGCTGAGGAATCGAACCCAGGGCCTCATGCATGCAAGGCAAGCACTCTACCACTGAGCCACCTGCCCAGCCCAGGTCTTAACTTTCTTGAGCCTCAGTTTTCTGATCTGAACTTCCTTCTTGGCCAACAGAGGAACACAGATGCTGAGATTCAGAATTCTCTTGAATTACATATTATTCTCTCATATTTTAATCCTATCCTTAAATAAACCTTTGAAACATGACGTGCTGATCTAGAAAACAACATGCATACAATGTTTGTTTGGTTGACCCAAGATTCTCAAATTTATTTGTGTGCCACTTTTATGAGATTGCAGACTTTCTGACAGTTTTCTTTCTAGAATATATTGGTCATAAATTCCTTCACTGAAGATTTGGCCAGGGTCTGGCTTCTTGACATGTCTTAATTCATTCCTATTTTTACAAGATAGATTTGCTAAGAACAGAGCATTGGGCTGACTCATATTCACCCCGAACTTTGAAGAAAATATTCTTGTTGTTGTTGTTTTGGTTTTGGTCAGTTGTAAGGCTTGAACTCAGGGCCTGGGCGCTGTCCCTGAGCTCTTTCACTCAAGGCTGGCGCTCTACCACTTGAGCCACAGCGCCACTTCTAGCTTTTTGGTGGTTCAGGGGAGATCAGAGTCTCACGGACTTTCCTGCCCCGGGCTGGCTTTGAACCGTGATCCTCAGATCTCAGCCTCCTGAGCAGCTGGGATGACAGGTGTCCAGCATCTGGCCTCTTATTTCCAAAGAACCACCAGAAAACTGAGTGGATCTGTGGTTCAAAGCGGCAGAGCGCCAGCCTTCAGAGAGAGAGAGAAAACAAAACAAAACAAAACAAAACCAGGTCCTGAGTTCAAGCTCCATGACTGACAAACTTATTTTAAATAAAAATAATTAACATACTAATATCTCCATCCTTTTAGGGACCCACAAAGCATTTCATGGTTGCTGTTATTTTCTGTTCACTCGTAACTTAAGGGGCTTCTTAAACATGGATGATCGTGGTTGGGCGCCTCTAAGTTTGACTTGATCTGTTCAAAGCTCAGGGCTGGGCTGGCAAGATGGCTCAGTGGTAGAGTGCTCGCCTAGCATGCATGAAGCCCCGGGTTCGATTCCTCAGTACCACACATGCAGAAAAAGCCGGAAGTGGTGCTGTGGCTCAAGTGGTAGAGCGCCAGCCTTGAGCCAAAGAAGCTCAGGGACAGCGCCCAGGCCCTGAGTTCAAGTCCAAGGACTGGCAAAAAAACCCCAAAAAACAAAAAAACCAGGGCTGTCCATTCATGATGCTTTACTTCCATACTTACCTTCAGCAGAGACAGAATCCCACACGTCTGTGTGTCCCTCCTTCCCCACGCTCAGCCGTGTGACAATCCTCCCAGCAATCCCAGGGGCGTACTTCCTACCTTATCCTACTTTGCCTGACTCTAGAGAAAGTTCCATTCTATTCTTCAGTTCCCGGAGAACTTCTAAGTTGAATGAACATCGCCGAAACCAGGGGCCACCGGATTGGTGGCTGGGAAATCAGATCACCTCCTAAGGGCTTCTCTTAGCAATAGAATCGCAATCAAACTCCTACATCTTTGGGAGGAAATGTCTTCCTGGCCTCCACGGTTGAGATTTAAATCGAGGGTTTTGGGGAAGCAGTTATCTAGTGCAAAGCGAGTCATTAAAAGTAAAGAAAGTTCTGAGCCTTCTTATCTAGTTGGAATAAATCATGTCTCTTAAAATCCACAGTGTAGTCTGCTACCAGGAGCTCACATTTATTACCCTAGCTACTCAGGAGGCTGAGATCTGAGGATCATGGTTCAAGGCCAGCCTGGGCAGGAAAGTCTGTAAGACTCTGATCTCCCATGAACCACCAGAAAACTGGAAGTGGCGCTGTGGCTCAAGTGGTAGAGCACCAACCTTGAACAAAAAAGTTCAGGAACAGTGCCCAGGCCCCAAGTCTGAGCCCCAAGACCAACACACAGACACAAATACATTAACAGTGTATATTTCACAATAGTCTCTTGAAATGTTAATACAATGCAAGCCTTACTTAGAAATTCCTTGTAAAACTATCATCGCTATAAAGATTTCTACTGATGATGTTGCATTTGTACTAAACCCATGCTGGTTGGGAGAAGAAAAGCCAATAAAAACAATTAAAAAGTGAATAGAAAGGCTGAATAGAAAAGCTAAGATATGTCTGTGTGTGTGTGTGTGTGTGTGTGTGTGTTTTCAGAAGAACAAATGTTACCAAGGCAAAATACGTAGTTCTAAGGAATTTAGTTCTCAGAAAGGAAAGAATCTTAAAATCCTGCAAGTCTTTTTTCCCCCTTTCTGAACATTATTTACTGACTGTTGGCAATGAAGGAAGGCGAATGGGAGCTGGCCACTGGGGGGCTCCCGCCTGTCATCCCAGCTACTCAGGAGGCTGCGATCTGAGGATCACAGTTCAAAACCAGCCAGGGCAAGAAAGTCCATGTGACTCTTATCTCCAATTAGATCACAGAAAAAAAAGTCCCAAATGGAGCTGGGGTTCAAGCAGTAGAGATCTAGCCTTGAACTAAAGGAGGTCAGGGACAGTGCCTAGGCCCAGAGTTCAAGCCTTAGGATCAGCGAAAAATAGAAAGAAAAAAAAGGAAGGAAGGAAGGAAGGAAAGAAAGAAAGGAAGGAAGGAAGGAAGGAAGAAAGGAAGGAAGGAAAGAAAGGAAAGAAAGAAAGAAAGAAAGAAAGAAAGAAAGAAAGAAAGAAAGAAAGAAAGAAAAGAAAGGAAGGAAGGAAGGAAGGAAGGAAGGAAGGAAGGAAGGAAGGAAGGAAGAAAGGAAGGAAGGAAGGAAGGAAAGAAAGAAAGAAAGAAAGAAAGAAAGAAAGAACAAAGAAAAATATAAAGGAAGGAAGGAAGGAAGGAAGGAAAGAAAGAAAGGAAGGAAAGATAGATAGAAAGGAAAGAAGGAAGGAAGGAAGAAAGAAGGAAGGAAAGAAAGGAAAGAAAGATAAATAGAAAAGAAGAAAGAAAGAAAGAAAGGAAGGAAGGAAGGAAGGAAGGAAGGAAGGAAGGAAGGAAGGGAAAGAAAGAAAGAAAGAAAGAAAGAAAGAAAGAAAGAAAGGAAGGAAGGAAGGAAGGAAGGAAGGAAGGAAAGGAAGGAAGGAAGGAAGGAAGGAAGGAAGGAAAGAAAGAAAGAAAGAAAGAAAGAAAGAAAGAAAGAAAGAAAGAAAGAAAGAAGAAAGAAAAATAGAAAGGAAGGAAGGAAGAAAAATAGAAAGGAAGGAAGGAAGAAAGAAGGAAAGAAAGATAGGTAGATAGAAAAGAAGAAAGAAAGAAAGAAAGGGAAGGAAGGAAGGAAGGAAGGAGGAAGGAAGGAGGAAGGAAGGAAAGAAGGAAGGAAGGAAGGAAGGAAGAAAGAAAGAAAGAAAGAAAGAAAGAAAGAAAGAAAGAAAGAAAGAAAGAAAGAAAGCACCTAGCATTATGGCCAGAGCTTTTAGCAATTTCATAAGGTAATAACATTTTTTTTTTTTAATTAAGAGTTTGACCCATGATCCTCCGATCTCAGCCTCCTGAGCAGCTGGGATGACAGGCGGGAGCCACCAGCTCCTGGATCTGGTCTATTCTCATTCATCAACAGAAATACTGGCGACTTGATAACTCAGAGTTATGTCACTTACCTGGGCGATTTTGCTTTTTGCCCTTCACGTGATTCGCTGCAGGAACAGTGTAAGACGAAGTAAAGGATCTGCTTTTGCTGAGGGTCATGATCACGGGGTTATTCCAAGAGTCAGAGATAACGGCACTGCGAAGGTAAGTGTTGAAGAAAGAGAAAGAAATGCTTCATTTGTTCATGAACAGAGCTGACCAGAATCCATCTACCATTCACCAGACTGGATTTGCCCGTCTGAATAGTGTCTGGGCTTTATGGATAAAGTGTATTTGTTTAGAAGAACAGAATCATACCCTGATTCTACAACAGGATGGTATAACCAAATCACGCAAGAGACCTGTCAGCAAAGGAGGACATAGGACATTTCATTCATAAGAACCAAATCTATACTCCTTAGACTTCTGAAATCATGTTGCTATAGATTGTTCTAGAACAACCTCACAGATAACTGGCTCAGAAGTGGATGTGCTTACAGAATCATAAATGACATAATGTTTATACTTCAGTATTCTTTTTGTGTGTGTGTCGGTCGTGGGACTTGAACTCAGGGCCTGGGTGGGTGCTGTTCCCTGAGCTTTTCTTTGCTCAAGGCTGGTGCTCTATCACTTGAGCCACAACTCCATTTTTTAGTTTTCTGGTGGTTCATTGGAGATCAGAGTCTCATGGACTTTTCTGCCTGGGCTGGCTTTGAACCTCCATCCTCAGATCTCAGCCTCCTGAGTAGCTGGGATGACAGGCGGGAGCCACCAGTGCCCGGCTTCGGTATTCTTTATTGTGTATTGGTGGATCTATGTGCAAACGTTAATTCGGTTGTAAAACCACTCAAAGAGAAGAAAGACTTTGGTGCAGTATTTTCAGGCAACAGACTCCATTAGCTTATTATTTCTTTCCATTAGTGATAGCCAGGAAAGAAATCGATAACTCAATTATGGCCCCTTGTAAATACGTTAATGAGGAGTCTGGTACTAATGACATTTACCAGGACAAAGGTACCGGGCCATCATGCATGAAATTGGTTGTTGCTGTTTCTTCCATCAAAGTTGCTTAACTGTAAATAAATCTGGAATGAACAGATCTATAGAGGGTTGGGTTATGGAATGTTCTAGAAGTCAGGGAATTAACGGTGATAGGCATTTTGAAGGGGATTCCCAATCACTGTTTCTCCGTCTGCATTACCCAAATCATTCTAGGGGAAATCTGCAATGCTCTCAGTCTGATTTGGGTGAGAAAGGAATTTGGGGATTGTGATGTTCATCTTGGAGAGCTCCAGGAAAAAAATAATAATAATATTTGGTCTCTCTTTAGCTAACACCTGTGGGCCTCTCGAAATGTGGCTAAATTTGGTGCTGGGTAAGAATTTCCATTTCAAATCTATCATTTGTATGAATGTTAATGGAAACTTTGATCTTTCTCCAATCTGAGAGCGTCACCATAAGCAGGCTGGGCCCGAATGCTGTGTGAACGCTTTATTGTAGATAAATCTAAAATTGATGAAATTATAGGCTCACGGGTAGACAGACTGTCAGAGAAGCTGCATAATTATTGCAGTACCAGTTGGAGAGGTTCTGGAACCAAACTGGTTCTTTCCTGCAAGCGATGATGGAAATGCAGCGCTCAGATGCTACAGACTGAATTCTAAACAGAAGCACGTGCTGGTGTGGAATAAAAAGATACTCAGGGTCAGGACCTGGCTGGTGGCTCACGCCTGTCATCCCAGCTACTTGGGAGGCTGAGATCTAGAGGATCGTGGTTCAAAGCCAACCCTGTGAAGGAAAGTCTATGAGCCTCCAATGAACCACCAGAAAACCAGACGTGGCGCTGTGGCTCAAGTGGTAGAGCACCAGCCTTGAGTGAAAGAGCTCAGGGACAGCACCCAGGCTCTGAGTTCAAGCCTTACAACTGATTTTTTTTTTTTAAAGCTAAGTTGTCTTCAAAATGAATTCCCCATCTTCATAATGGTGGTGGTGGGGGGAAACCCTTTTTTATCACTTTTAGGATTTGCACTGGGTAATTTTTAGGGGGGGACAGTGGGAAAATCTGCAGCAGGCCAAGGCATCCACGAGTATTTTTAGAGGCTGAGTGGGCCACGCTTTTCCTTATCTCCCTGAAAAATATTTGAGGGCGAGGATTTATTTTTTAAGGCAGCGGAGCAAGATCCCTGACAGTTAAGCTCGTGAAATTTCTTGGTATTCTCTTCCTTGGGAGATTTCCATTTCAACCACCTCCTCTCCCCCATTTGATTTGAGAGACAAACAGTGAAGGGGTTGGGAATGAGATTTGAGGAGAAGTAACAAAGGGTAGCAGGAAGGAAGGAAGGAAGGAAGGAAGGAAGGAAGGAAGGAAGGAAGGAAGGAAGGAAGGAAGGAAGGAAGGAAGGTCTCATTTGGTGCCCAGGTCTTTTGGACTTTGATCCTCCTATTCATGCTGTCCTTTTGTTACAAACATGACAGGCCTGGACCACGGCACCCATTTTCTTATGTGTATTTCCAGCCCCTGCAGCCACAGATGGAGAGAATCTGGTGAGCTCTGTGTGGCCTGGGCTCACCTTGAACCCCAGATCCTCCAGTGGCTGGTATTACAGGCATGAGCTACCACGCTCGGCTGACCTCCGGTGGACTGGCCGCTGTCTGACCCTATGCCTTGTGGTAATAGTTCAAGGTGACTTTGGGGACGTGTTCTGGGTGTGGGGGTGGGATGAGGGGGAATCTGACCTGGGCGAAGAGGCTTCCTGCACCTTGGTGTTGCTGGTACCCGGGTCTCTCCGCACGGGGGCAGGCTCCAACGTGGGGAGGCCCGTGGCTGACGTGGTAGTCGTCCAGGTGGAGGACACTCTGCGCAGTAAGCCGGGGGGCAGACTCTTCCTCAGGCGCTAGGAGACAGCGTGCAGTTATTTTACTTTACTTATTTATTTTTGCCAGTCCTGGGACTTGAACTCAGGGCCTGGGCGCTGTCCCTGAGCAATTTCCCTCAAGGCTGGCGCTCTACCCCTCGAGCCACAGCTCCATTCCCAGTTTTCTGGTGGTTCCTTGGAGATCAGAGTCTCACGGACTTTCCTGCCCGGGCTGGCCTCGAACCGCGATCCTCTAGATCTCAGCCTCCCGAGGAGCTGGGATGACAGGCGGGAGCCAACCGTGTCCGGTGTCTTCTTCTTTTATTTTTTGATCACCGGGCATCTCTGACTGCAGCGTGGAAAGAGGGGGGCACTTGCTGAAGTGGAAGGGGACCCCAGGGAACCATTGTCATCTGTCCAAAATGCTGAGTTCTTAAGACATTTGACCCCAAGTTTCTCCACCCTCCAGAATGAGCAAATATTATACGTATCATAATTTGGGGGAGGTCTTGGTTTCAATGTGTATGCAAATATAGGATTAAAGGGCCAGGCGCCGGTGGCTCCCGACTGTCATCCCAGCTACTCAGGAGGCTGAGATCTGAGGCTCACAGTTCGAGGCCAGCCCCGGGCAGGAAAATCCATGAGGGTCTCATCTCCAGTGAGCCACCAAAAAAGCCAGAAGTGGCGCCGTGTGGCTCCCAGGGTAGAGCACCACCCAGCCTTGAGCGAAAAGAGACGCAGGGACAGTGCCCAGGCCCTGAGTTCAAGCCCCAGGACCGCGACGCACGCACAGCAACGGTGAACAGAAGATGGTGGTGTTGTTCGAGGCCGCCACCCACCTTGGGCACGGCCAGCTTGTCCCTGTCGGTGCTTTCCTCAGAGTCGGAGCAGGCGTAGTCGCCGAAGGCCAGCAGCGGGCCGGCCCTGGGCCTGTGCACCGCCTGGAAGGTGAGCTGGGTGCTGAGCAGGTTGCTCACAGCTCTCAGGGAGGTACACACGCTGGGGGGCAGCGAAGGGTCGGCCAGGAGGTCGGTGATGAGGCCGTGGGCTTCACCCATCACCGCGATGTCCACCGTGATGCTGGTTCCTGAGGACTGAGACGCCAGACCAGCACAGGGTCAGGATGGGGCCAGGCCGAGATGGGTAGCGCACAGCATGAATCTCGGCTTTCTCTTGTCCGCCGACTAATAACAACACAGCTGGACCATGCTACCATCTCAGTCACCTGCCCGCCTCTTTTGGGGGGTACAAAGTTTGCTCAAGTAGATTGGGAGGACTTTTTACTATTTCCATAACATTTTTGACACCCCCCCCCCTCCAAGAAAATAACGTATCATGATTTTATTTAGTGAATTTAGCCGACAGGATTACACGGGTTTTGAGGAAACATGATCTTTCTTTTTTTTTGGTGGAGGGTTCGATTTGGGTTCAGCAGATCTCAAAATGGACTTGAACAGGTTTGCTGAACCTCAACTCCTCCATACAACTAAACAGGATTAAAAATGAACGAGTAAACGAAGTAAAACAATGCGATTTAAGCTTTTGTTTTAAAACTCTTAAAATGAGCTGTTTAAAAAAATCTTTTCATGAATAAAAAGGAATGACTTCCGGGCGTCGGTGGCTCCCGCCTGCCATCCCAGCTCCTCAGGAGGCTGAGATCTGAGGATCACGGTTCAAAGCCAGCCTGGGCAGGAAAGTCCATGAGACTCTGATCTCCCAGGAGCTACCAAAAAGCCAGAAGTGGAGCTGCGGCTCAAATGGTAAGAGCACCAGCCTTGAGTGAAAACAAGCTAAAGAATAGCACCCAAGTCCTGAGTTCGAGTTCTAGTACTGGCATCAAAGAAAATGAGTACATAAATAGGTACTGTTTTGTAATCAGAAAATCATCATCATCCTGAGGACAAACCGGTACTCATGAGATGGTTCTGAGGACGCCGGTGGAGAAACGCTTATGTGACAGCGTAGTAGACAAGAAGAACGTATGTGTTTACCCACAACAAAACCAACTGTCAAAGTGATCGTGAACCACGCACATTTGCAAGAAAAGAATCTGCCTTTACTCCATCCCCCCTCGACACAAAGGACACACCAAAATCAGATATCCTGCAGCCTGGATTGTGGCTTCGTATGCTAAACCAAATCCCCAATATCTTCATTCCATGTCCTAAATAAATACGTCATTATTGAATGCCTAATTCCATCACATGACCTATTTTCTTTTCTTAGGAGGCCTAAAGTATCCACAAGAAAATGACTATAAATAAGTATATCGATGAGCCACAGTGACAGCTTCATGATATACAATTATGCGTGGTTTATACATATGATTAATTATGTGTGTGTCAGAAAGAGAGAGACAGAGAGACAGAGACAGAGAGAGAGAGAGAAAGCCAACATGGAGCTTGAATTCAAGGCCTCTCTTGGTCTCATTTGGCTTTCCATCCAACGCTGGTGCTCTACCATTTGAACCACACCTCTCTCCTTAGTGAATCTGATGGAAATTTTTGCTGCTTTCCTGGTGACCACAGACTCTCAGGTGTGTCTGGGCAAGGCTGGCTTTGAACTGGGATCCTTAGAATTCAGCCTCCTGCCTAGCTGGGATGGCAAGCGTGAGCCACTGTCCCCGGCTAAACGTTACATGTTCCGATGTGCCCAGGCTATTGTTCTGTGAAGGGGAATTTCGTTGAGTGTAACGAGCCACAAGCCCAAGGGAACCATTGAAATGACTCATCTGAGGGCCACGACGTGAACCGTTCGAGTACACCCCCCTTCTGTTATTAATTCCTGCTGTTGTTATGTTTCCGGTCCACTAGCAGACGTTATCATGATTCCATGTCGCTTCGTCAGTAGGAAGCAATCGCTACCTTTTTGGCTCCAAGAACTACAGGCTTCAAAGAGGCATGAAATGGAAAACCAACAATTAGATTGGTTCACCACGAGCCCGCCAAGACTGACCACACACAACATGCCAAAAAGGCAGATGCATGGGCTGGCTGCCTCCCACAGACCCGGCCTGCTGGAGACAGTGGCCACCATCAAGAGGCAGCCGGGGAAGAGGTTCAGACAGTGACAGGGACTTCATTCAATCCATCCACCCACCCACCCACCCATCCATCCATCCATCCATCCATCCATCCATCCATCTATCCATCCATCCACTCATCCATCCATCCACCCACCCATCCATCCATCCCTCCATCTATCCACCCATCCATCCATCCACCCATCCACCCATCCATCCATCCACTCATCCATCCACCTACCCATCCATCTATCCACTCATTCATCCACCCATCCATCCATCCATCCATACACCCATGCATCCATCTATCCACACACCCACCCATCCATATATACATCCACCATCCACCCACCCATCCATCCACCTATCCATCCATCCATCCATCCATCCATCCATCCATCCATCCATCCATCCATCCATCCATCCATCTACCCATCCACCCACCCATTCATCCATCCATCCATCCATCCATCCATCCATCCACCCATCCATCCACCTATCCATCCATCCATCTATCCACCCATCCACCCATCCATCTATCCACCCATTCGTCCACCCATCTACCCATCCATCCATCCATCTATCCATCCACCCATTCATCCACCCACCCATCCACCCATCCATCAATCCATCCATCCATCCATCCATCCATCTATCCACCCATTCACCCAACCACCCATCCATCTATCCATCTATCCATCCACCCATCCATCCATCCATCCACTCACCCACCCCACCCATCCACCCACCCACCCATCCATCCATCCATCCATCCATCCATCCATCTATCCACCCACCCACTCATTCATACATACATCCACTCACCCACCCACCCATCCATCCAGCCATCCATCCATCCATCTACCCATTCACTCATCCATCCCTCTACTCACCTACCCATTCACCCATCCATCCATCCATGCATTCACCCATCCATCCATCCATCCATCCACCCATCCATCCATCCATCCATTCATCTATGTATCTGTCTGTGAATTTATGCATCTATCTTTGTATCTACATATTTGGCTATGTATACATAGAGATAGCACACACATGTGTACATATTATAGTCCACTGAACATGTCTACCGAATGGTTACAATAAAACTTACTTGTGTGTGGGGCCTGTGGTTCATACCTGCTATTCTACCCCTTACCTGCCATTAACTATCAAAATGCTGGAAGTGGCGCTGTGGCTCAAGTGGTAGAGCGCTAGCCTTGAGCAAAACAAGCTCAGGAACAGCGCCCTGGCCCTGAGTTCAAGCCCCAGGGCCAGCACACACAAAAAGAGAACTTGCTTTTATATGGTCTATTTTTAACAAAAGTGGTTAAAAAGAGTGACGTTTGTAGCCAGATACACATGCACACACAGACACGATCTCTAGGTATAACAATAATTTTCAGAAATATTCACTTAGCGAGGAAGATCTCAGAGAGATACCAAACAGAAAAGGTCAAGTTTATATAAAGGAAAGCGTTTAAAGGAAAGTTTTAAACTAACAGCCTGAAGTCCTGTTCAAGTGTACAAACGAACTAATCATCTGCTCACAAAACCCCGATGGAGCTTGTTAAGGTACAAACGATCAAACAAATCCTTTCCTTTAGAGAAACATTCTAGAACATTCCAGACTTCACTGCCTCGCCTTAGAATGGAAAGATTTATATGTGACCTTCAAAAACAAAACACAAATCTAACTCCCAAGATACTATTTAAATGACAACCCAATTTGGATTCCGTCCTTTAAATAGAAGATCTGGAATTTAAGTCTCATAAACAGTGCAAAACCAGGGATCGCAGCAAGAAGCGTGGTTTTGGGGGGTACATCAACTCCCTTGCAGTTCACCTTGATTATTTTTTTATTAAATAAACATCTCCTCTTTGTTTTCATTAAGTCAACGTCATGGAAGTGTTGTTACCAGAGCTAATGCTGGCTTTACACCACCACCCATGTGCATAGCTTCGTGGCAGTAAAATCCGGACTGTTTAGGAGTTATTCTCTTAAACTAAAAGGCCAGAAAGTCTCGGTTTATACACATTGAAAAGATACAACCAGCAATATAACGATCCACATTAAACACAAGTTCCAGAATACACATGCTGGAAAGTTTGTCTTCACTCTTATCCTGCAGTATCTATTTGGAATGGCTGTTATGACAAAGAAGAAATCTTCTCATAAGCTGTCAATTAATTGCTTTTTTAATATAAGTTACTGGGAGCAGGTGGCTCACGCCTGTCATCCTTGCTGCTCAGGAGGCTGAGATCTGAGGATCATGGTTAGAAGCCAGCTTGGGCAGGAAAAATCTGTGAGACTCTTATTTCCAGAAGAAGCCAGAAATGGAGCTGTGGCTTAAGTGGTAGAGCGCTAGCCTTGAGCCAAAGAAGTTCATGGACAGCGCCCAGGCCCTGAGTTCAAGCCCCAGGACTGACCCACACATTTAAAATTAAAAAACAAGCAGAGCTATAATTAAAAAATGGGATCGAAGGGAGAAAATTGGATTTACTCTCCCATATCAAATATTCATTTTATGGCCTAGCTGTTTGTGTTCAAATTTCAGATCTCCTATACTGTGGAGAAATTCTTTTGTCTATCTCTTGTTTCTTTAGTTCTAAAAAAAAAAAAACACCTACTAATACTATAGAACAGTGTTTGTGATTAAATGAAATTATATGCATAGGGAACTCTGGTAAGAAGTTGGCCCAAAGCACATGTTTGATAAATATTGCATATTATCCGTGCTCCTGGCTCACACCTGTAATCCCAGCTAACCTAGGATGCTGAGATCTGAGGATCACAGTTCAAAGCCAGCCTGAACATGAAAGACTGTAAGAGTTTTATTTTTTTTTAAATCTCCAATTAGCCACCAAAAAGCCAGAAGTGGAGCTGTGGCTCAAGTGGTAGAGCACTAGCCTTGAGTGAAAGAGCTCAGGGACAGAGCCCAGGCCCTGAGTTCAAGCCCCAGGGCCAGCAAATACACAACACACACACACACACACACACACACACACACACACACACACACACACACACACACACACACACACAGGCCATTGTTTGAAAGTCCTGGTTTCACTTAACACGGCTGACTGCACTCATATGATTTATAACACAGGGTTTGGGGTTTTTTGCAAAGAATTCTAAGAGCAGACATCCTAGCTCTATTGTTGGAAGTTTCTTGTTGGTTTTTTTTTTTCTTCTTTTGATTTAGACACTCTGGGAGGCAAACACAGCCTGGGAAGAAAATTCTCAGGGTGCAAAAAGAAAAAAAAAAGGAAGTTGGAATGACTTGCAATAAACATTAGCAGATATGACACATTCAAAAGAGTCATTGGACCATTTCTTACCCAACTCTTCTCCTCAATGCTGGGAAAAGATGGCTGTAGGAGAGTTTGAAAGCTAAAATTTCCTCCGTTTTTAATAGCATTTCTTTTTCTTCGCCTTTGTATCCCTTCCCAGCTTTTCTCTGGGAGTTTTCCTGGGATCCTAGGAAACTAGCATCTTGATCTTGAACGTCCTAAATTTAAGCAGATGAATTTTACAGGGCCAAAGAATCTTCCCTTTGTATTATGGGCTGCGACCTCGGGGTTAGCCAAAATGCATAGATGTTTATTCTTGCTGAGGGCCCGTTTATAATTTTAGACTCCAAAGGGGTTGGGGAAATTTTTAAAAAATGAAATCATGCGAAAGTTTGCACATGGGAGGGGCTGACGCTTGGCCCCAGGAAACAGATGTTTGCTTATTTTTCATTTTTGAGCAGGGGAGATGAGTTTGCATTTGAATTTGCTCCTTGAGATAATATGTATGTACAGTAGGAGGGAAAAAAAAACACACCAAGCTCTTTGTCAAACAGCCTTCCAACACACATTCTGTGGATTGAGCGTTTGGGAAATCAGCTACAGCAAAATTGTAGCGACCTGAATTCTCACACCCAGCCTTCTCCAAGTTCAAAAGACATCAATCACCAGTGTCCCCCATTATTGTTTCCAGTCCGATTCATGGTGTCTCTTACCCATTCCAGAATAATCCATCACCAAATCAGCCATACAGGGCCTATTATTCTTTTAATACTTTCTACATCCCTTCTAGAGACAGGTTCACTAGTGACAGGTTCACCCCTATCATCCCCAGTGACTCAGGAGGCTGAGATCTGAGGATCCTGATTCAAAGCCAGCTTGAGCAGGAAAATCCGTGAAACTCTGATCTCCAATGAACCTCCAGAAAATTGGAAGTGGCGCTGTGGCTCAAGTGGTAGAGCGCCAGCCTTGAGCTGAAGAGCTGAGGGACAGGGCACAGAGTTCAAGACCCACAACCAGCAAAAAGTAAATAAATAAAACTAAAAAAATTGCAGGAGGCATAAACAAGATTCTGCGGGTACAGACCCGCTCAGAAAGACCTGATGGTCTTTGGTTAACTGAAGAATTGCTGTGGCTCAGCCTGTAACCACACCACCGGACCCTAGGGGGCGGTGTTCTGCCTTCAGACAGACTGGGCCATTTCTTGACTTGGGTCAAGTGTCCTATTTTCTTATTCTTTGCCCACAGTAAACAAAAATTAGCTATGGGACCATCTCCTTTCACACCTGTAAAAGTTAACAAAGGAGCAACGACTGTCCCAAACCCCTGAGGAGTGCTGTTACCATGAAACTGTATCATTATAATCCCATAATTAATAACTTGGCTGAAGTGTAGACATTTTCATTCTTCCACTTCTCTTTTGTGGGTGTGTGATTGAGACAGAACTCAGGATCTCACCCAATGGAGCAAGGCAAGTTTGTCACCCCAAACTATAACCCAGCCATTCTATGTCCATTTTTAGGACACTAACTTAGAGACGGGTCATTCCCACAGGCGAGCTGATTTAAGATTTGTCCACGTGAATTTTCCTGAGATTAAAAATTTTTTTTCAAAACTAGCATTTGAGCCCAGCACCGGTGGCTCCCGCCTGTCATCCCAGCGACTCAGGAGGCTGAGATCGGAGGATCATGGTTCAAAGCCAGCCCGGGCAGGAAAGTCCATGAGACTCTGATCTCCCATGAACCACCAGCCTTGAGTGAAAGAGCTCAGGGACAGCGTCCAGGCCCAGAGTTCAAGACCCTTGACCAACAAAAACAAAAAACAACTGGCAGTTGACAAGTTTTTGTTGTTGTTGATGATGATGATGATGATGATGATGATTATGTGTGTGTGTGTGTGTGAGAGAGAGAGAGAGAGAGAGAGAGCGAGAGAGCGAGAGAGAGAGAGAGAGAGAGAGAGAGAGAGAGAGAGAGAGAGAGAGAGAGAGAGAGAGAGATCACGCCAATCCTGAGGCTGGAACTCAGGGCCTGGGTATTATAACTGAGCATTTGTACTCGAGGCTGGTGCTCTACCACTTGAGTCACAGCTCCATTTCTGGCTTTTTTTGGTGATTCACTGGAGATAAGAGTCTCATGGACTTTCCAGGCTGGCTTTGAACCTCCATCCTCAGATCTCAGCCTCCTGAGTAGCTGGGATGACAGGCGGGAGCCACCAGCAGCTGGTAAGCCTCTATAAATAAATAAATATATATATACATAATTACAATTACAATTAAGTAAATATATATAAATAATTACAATTACAATTAAATAAATATATATAAATAATTACAATTACAATTAAATAAATATATATAAATAATTACAATTTCATTTAAATAAATTGACTTAAATAAACTCATATAAATGTATAATTTCATTGTTATTATTAAGGCGATTACAGCGGAGGTATCGGCTCATAAGTGAGCTTGTGAGTGCATTTCTTTTTGGACTCCTTTCCTCTCTCCCCCTTTCTCTGTCCTGTACCTGCCCACAGGCTCCAGAGTTCATATCAAATTTGCATAAAACACAAGAATAGACACTTCAAAACGGTGTCAAAACCCACACCACCTTCCACGGCTTCCAACACCGATGGAAAGATCCGATTTCCAAGTAAATGTAGATGGAGCCATTGGAGACCCTAGGGCCTGAAATCCGGCCTTTCTCCCTTGCTGGCCAGATGCTCTACCGCGTGAGCCACACCTCCAACCCCCAAGTCAAAATGGTCAGAAATCAGAATGTATTTTCCCCAAGGAAGTGAAGCTCTCGCATGATGAGGACACACAACTCAGACGACTTCCAGAAAGTTCATCTACCCACCTGGGAGGAAGCAGAGCATTTTATTTTTGTTTTTCCCATCCAATGTGTCCCCCCCCCACACACCCCAACAATGTGTTACTATATTCTAACAGTGTTTTCACAGGGCAAAGGATCCATTTTGACTGGTGGTGAGGATCAGAAAGGAACTGGACAAATCATGTGAAGACAGACAAATGGCGGGGGTTTTCTCTCCTGGGCAGAAGCTAGATCTAAAATCCATGGGGACAGGACGGGGAACAGGGGGCTCTAGACGTCCACACACAGCCAGACCTGAGGGGGACACTGGGAGGGAGGAGCTCAAAGGGCCAGGCTTCTGATCAGAGGAAAGAACAGCGATCCAACGGACTCAGGAAATGGACGCAAGAGGCCTGATTCTTCCATGTGGTTTCTATTTCTCTTTGTCTCCTGGGTGGCTTTCTCTGTCTCTGGCAGGGTGAGGGGGGCACAGAAATGGGGGGACAGAGGGGAAACCAAGGCAGCCGGGGTCTTCACTGGACACCAGGTAGAGAATGAACTCTACCACTCATGGGTGGGGACGGGAGGGAAACATGGAGAGAGAGCGAGGGAAGGGGGGACAGGGTCTAAAAAGAAATGCGCTCGTGACCCAACTGACGCCACCTTTACCATCACAACAAAAGAATAAAGCTTTTTAAAAAAAGGAACCAAGAAAACATCCATGTCTGTCTCATGGACAGACAGTTAAATGAGCATCTACTAGGTGCACGGGGCTGGCCGTGTGGGCAAAAATGACGGAGGTGAGTGAATGAAGGTGGTCATCCTAGAGATATTCAGAGGACTGAGAGCTTTGAAGATGTCGGACAGCCTGAAGTAACCTCCTCTCTCCGTGCAACGTGAATGACTTCAGTTAGTTTCCAAAGGAAACCAGCTGTTTCTCAACAGCTGGGTCTTACAATGCCGGTGTCTAGACACGTGGTGGTTTCCTTTCTTTCTGTACATTCTCGGACTCTATCTCTCGAGAAGCTTAGACTCCCAGCGCCCATCAATGCCAGGACAGATCGCTCCTTTCTTACTTCCTGAGACCCGATCATCACTTTGAGAGTTTCAAGGCCTCTGTCTACTTTGGTCACAAGTTCCTCACCCGTCTTCCCAAGGAAGAATTCCTGGTTTTTTTCCCTCAGAAACCCTCAACTCCCTTGTTCGCAGACTCCTTTGAGAGTTGGATTTCCTTTCGTTTAGTTTCTTGCCAACTGTTTTTCATCAGTTGACCATGAGTATCAGCATCCGCCGGGCGCGGTGGCTCCCGCCTATCATCCGGCTGGTCAAGGGGGGGAGCAATCTGAGGATTACAGTTCGAAGCCAGTCTTCACAGGAAAACCCCGGGGGGGACACTTAGTTCAATAAACGAACCCCCTAAAAAAGCCAGAAGTGGAGCTGTGGCTCCAATGGTCGAGCACCAGCTTTGAGCTCTACCACTTGAGCCACAGCTCCACTTCCCATTTTCTGGTGGTTCATTGGAGACAAGAGTCTCACGGACTTCCCTGCCCGGGCTGGCTTTGAACCGTGATCCTCAGATCTCAGCCTCCTGAGTAGCTGGGATGACAGGCGGGAACCACCGGTGCTTGGCTCAAATGCTAGTGCCCAGGCCTTGAGTTCAAACCAGACTCTGTCTCTCTGTCTCTGTCTCTGTCTCTCACACACACATACACAATCAGTGTCACACAAGCTTCTAAAGTTACTTCTTACCCTCTCCCAAGGAAGCTCGAGATTCTAAAGATGGGATTTTTTCACAGCATGACTCAAGATTTGAAGGCAAAGCACAAAAGGTTAATGATTTTGTCCAGAGTGACTTTATCTTTTATCCGTGGCAGTGGTGATCTTGGCACTAAGCTGACACCAGCAATCCTAAACACCCTCTGACAAAAGTCAGTTAACCCTCCATGACACCAAATGACATTTGTCACATACCTTTGGCTCAACTTTGCTTTCATCTGTATCAACTAAGGTTTCTCCTTATCAAGAGAAACGTATTAACACCATCAATCAACTCCAAGATTTCATGGCATAGATACATATATTCCCACATTAATTTTTCATTTGTGTCAGTCCTGGGGCTTGAGCTCAGGGCCTGGGCGCTGTCCGTGAGCTCTTAGCTCAAGGCTAGTACTCTACCACTTTGAGCCACAGCTCCACTTCCGGCTTTTTCCTGGTTCATTGGAAATAAGAGTCTTACTGGCTTTCCTGCCCGGGCTGGCTTTGAACTGTGATCCTCCAATCTCAGCCTCCTGAGTAGCTAGGATGACAGGCGTGAGCCACTAGCACCTGGCTCCTTCATGATTTTTTTCCTCCTCCTCCTCCTCCTCTTCCTTCTCCTCCTCTTCCTCCTCCTCTTCCTCTGCCTCCTCCTCCTCCTCTTCTTCCTCCTCTTCTTCTTCCTCTTCTCCCTCCTCCTCCTCCTTTTCTCCCTTCTTCTCCTTCTTCTTGAAAATGTGAAATTAGAATCTTCCCAGATTTAAGTCTTAGGATAAGGCCCCACTGTTAATATTTCTCTATTAAATTAAGTCTCACAGACTTTTCTGTCTAGGCTGGCTTCAAACCATGATCCTCAGATCTCAGCCTCCTGAGTAGCTGGGATGCCAGGCGTGAAGCACCAGCATCGGCCTCTCCCAACTTCTTAAGAATTAAATTATCCTAGATTGTACCATGTCTCCCCTCCCCTAGTCTCCCCAATCTCTCCCCACCACACCCCTCCCCTCAAGTTCCTTGATTCTTTCTCTCATCTTCTCGATTCCAAACACTCATCTGATCTTTCCTAGTATCTGCCCCTCAAAGAAAAAAAAAGATGATCAGGTTTTAGGAGGCCTACAAAGCAGAGTACTGGCCTCCATTTTCTCCCCATAGGGTGGGAACAAAAATAAAACTTTGTACTAGAAATCTGGGTCCATGGCTTCCGATTTAGGAAGCTGGGCTCTGTTATAGGCTCATTATACTTCCATGATTATCAGACAATTCAAGAAAATGATCATCCAAGAGCCAACAGAGAGCGGAGCAAACTGAGTCAAGGAGGAAATTCGGCAAAGAAGTCATTTGTTTGCCCTGGTGACTCACTTCGAATCCATGCCACCGATCTGTTTCCTCTACGTGGATATCACTCAATCTTGCACGAATAGAGATGAAGAAATAGACATAGTGGACCATGGGCGGAAATTCCTTTAAGACAGAGAGCTACGTACAACTAGGAGCAAAGAATCTCGGGATAGCATCATACACAAGAAGGAAGTGTTCAGGGTTGAAACATGGTTGGAGATGTTCTTTAGTGATGGCTTTATAGTCGGCCAACTTTAGTTTTAGTTCATCTTTTTTGTGGTGGCTGTTGTTTCTGGTTTTCTGGGGGTACCAGGGGACTTGAACTCAGGGCCTAGTGCACTTGCGTGGCTTTTTTTTGTTTTGTTTTTTGCTCAAGGGT
Organism: Dipodomys merriami; assembly: GCF_024711535.1. Classification (NCBI taxonomy): domain Eukaryota; kingdom Metazoa; phylum Chordata; class Mammalia; order Rodentia; family Heteromyidae; genus Dipodomys; species Dipodomys merriami. The sequence continues at coordinate 1,360,874 of NW_027206446.1, read as the reverse complement.
GGAGCTCTACCTCTTGATCCACACCACCAATTCCAGCTTTTGGGTGGTTCAATGGAGAGAAAGAGTCTCGTGAGCTTTCCTGCCCTGGTTGCCTTATGAACCATGATCCTCAAATCTCAGCCTCTCGAGTAGCTGGGATGACTGGGATGACAGGCGGGAGCCACCAGTGGTTGGTGGGTAATAATCTTTAAAATCTTTTCACTCATTAAGCTTCTTAAATTACATAAAGGTGGCTGAATTTCTTTTTTTTCTTCCAGTTTCTTTCTGCCACAAAGTTAAGTGTTCCCAATACAGAGACATGAATGAACTGATTTGTTCTTTGGTGGTGGTGATGTGTGTGTGTGTGTGTGTGTGTGTGTGTGTCTGTGTGTGTGTGTGCTGGTCCTGGGGCTTGAACTCAAGGCCTGAGCGCTGCCCCTGAGCTTGTTAGTTCAATGCTGGCTCTCTACCACTTGAGCCTTTATTGTACATGAGAATCTCACAGACTTTCCTGCCCAGGCTGGCTTTGAACCGCAATCCTCAGATCTCAGCCTCCTGAGTGACTGGGATGACAGGCAGGAGCCACTAGGACCCAGCTCAATTCAACATCTTGGCATGGCGCATAAGTATCTAAAACATTTAACCTATAGCTATCCCCGCCCCTCCCCCCAAGTTACATTCCTATACACTCATGTCCCAGCTCTGCAGCTATTCTAGAAAAATCCTCAAATAGGATCCCAGAGCCCTGTGCTTTTGTTCACAGAATAATATGTACTTTCCCCTTCCTTGCCTTCTCTTATTCAAGATAAAGCGTCCACAGGAACATAGAAAAACCAGCTTTGTTTCATTCCCACATCCAGCTCATTCATCCTGTTAGCGCTGGGGGCTCCGTTGTACCTGATTTTAACCTATGTCCTATTGTGCTCTGCTTCTTGGTTCGTGACTGAATTCCTTTCGCCAGAACACGAGGGCAGGAGCAGAAGGCATTTGCCTTTATTTGTATAGTCTCAGTGCTCAGCACACCGTAAGAACGGACAAAATGTAATTGCTCAATGAACGGGCCTGCCTTCTCCAAACACAATATGCTGTTTCTTCTCGATAGCTCTCAAATGTTTACAGAAACTCTATTAATTATTATTATTATTCATCTTCAGTTGTGGCTTGACTCAGTTTTGCTTATCTGCCTTTGTCAATCAACTCAGCCACAAATACTACTTCTGGAGCAAAAGTAGGGCTGGAGAAAATCAAGGCCAACCTAGGTACTGGCTGATGGTTGCTCAGTCCCTCACTCCACAGCTCCTGTGGTTGAGTATTCAAGCTAATATGCCCACGAAAACCACACTGAGAACTCAGAGGAAAAGAATGAATGTGGACAGATTTGCGTGTGTGTGTGTGTGTGTGTGTGTGTGTGTGCTGGTCCTGAGGTTTGAACTCAGGGCCTGGGCACTCTCCCTGAACTACTGTTGCTCAAGGCTAGTGCTCTACCCCTTGAGCCACACCACTACATTAATTAGAGATAGAATCTTACGGACTTTCCTGCCCAGGCTGGCTTTGAACCACGATCCTCAGATCTCAGCCTCCTGAGTAGCTGGGATGCCAGGCTTCGTGTATTATTTCTTCTACATAGTTGGAGGAGTGTAAGTAATGACTTCTGTCTATAAGTTCAGCTTGCCCTCCACCTCTCATAAGTATAGTCACTTCATTTATTCCCCTTCGTCTACAGCTTTTAAATATTTTATTACCTTTAAGTCATGTTACAAAGGGGATTCAATTCAACAATGCACCTTTCCATCCTTCTCCCTCATCTATTTTTTTTCCAGTCCTGGGGTTTGAACTCAGGGCCTGGGCACGGTCCTTGAGCTGCTTTTGTTGGTGCTCTGCCATTTGAGCCACAGCGCCACATCTGGCTTTTTCTGTGTCTGTGGTGCTGAGGAATCGAACCCAGGGCCTCATGCATGCCAGGCGAGCACTCTACCACTGAGCCACCTGCCCAACCCCTCCCTCATCTATTTTTAATTTCCCTAATACCACTTTTCAGATGCCCTGCTCTAGCCCAAAGCAAGTCAGGTGCTTGTGATCACTGGAACATTCTATGCCACCATTGTGCTTAAATTGAAATGGTTTGTTCTTCTGTTTCTTCAACGCTTGACTGTGTATTTAATTTCACTCCATCATGAGGGCTTATCACAGCACTTAGTACCCATAGTGCATTAAAATGTTTGCCAGGCGCCCGGACCTCCCGCCTGTCATCCCAGCGACTCAGGAGGCTGGGATCTGAGGATCATGGTTCAAAGCCAGCCCAGGCAGGAAAATCCGTGAGACTCTGATCTCCCATGAACCACCAGAAAACCGGAAGTGGTGCTGTGACTCAAGTGGTAGAGTGCTAGCCCTGAGCTGAAGAGCTGAGGGACAGCGCCCAGGCCCATAACTATCACAAAAGCAAGAAGACAAAGAGAGAGGGAGGGTAAAGAAGGGAAGAAGGGAGGAAAGGAGGGAGGGGAGGGGAGAGGAAAGGAGGGGAAGGAAGAGGAAAGGAGGGAAAGGGAGGGAGAGAGGGAAGAAGGAAGGAAGGAAGGAAGGAAGGAAGGAAGGGAAGAAGGGAAGAAAGAAGAGGAAGGAAGGAAGGAAGGAAGGAAAGAAAGAAGGAAGGAAGGAAGGAAGGGAGGGAGGGAGGGAGGGAGAGAAGGAAGGGAAGAAAGAGAAGGAAGGAAGGAAGGAAGGAAGGAAGGGAAGAAAGAGAAGGAAGGAAGGAAGGAAGGAAGGGAAGAAGGGAAGAAAAAGAAGGAAGGAAGGAAGGAAGGAAGGATGGAAGGAAGGAGAGGGGAGGGAGGGGAGGAGAGTTCCCACAATGCCCTAGGGCTCCACTCACAGGCTTCTTCCCACAATGCCCTGGGGCTCCCCTCAAGGTTTGTTCCCATAATGCCATGGGCTCCATTCACAAGTTTCTTCCCATAATGTCCTGGGGCTCCACTCAAAACTTCTTCCCATAATGCTCTGAGGCTCCACTCACAGGCTTCTTCCCACAATGCCCTGGGTTCCCAAATACTTTTTCCCAAAATGCCCTGGGGCTCCACTCAAACACCTTTTCCCCTAATGCCCTGCTCTACCCAACACAGTTCTTCCCATAATGCCCTAGGTTTCCTCTCACAGACTTCTTCCCATTATACCCTGGGTTCCCACTCATACTTTTCCCCATAATGCCCTGGGTTCCTGTTCACACACTTCTTCCCATAATGCCCTGGGTTCCTGTTCACACGCTTCTTCCCATAATGCCCTGGCTTCCCGCTCAACCCATGAAAAGAGTTCAGGCAACACATGCACAAGCCACCGACCAATCAGCACAAGGCCCGGGGGAGGAGCTAGGGGAGGAGCCCCGCCCTAGAATAACCATTGCTGGCCCCAAGTCTCCACTGGACACAGAGGGGCCTCCAGAGCTGGGCCTGGCCGCAGCCAGGGTGGCCTGGGCACAGATTACTGTGGGGCCAATGTCATAATCAATGTCCTTCATTATGATTGCACAACTAGGGGGTGTCAGGACAGTCTTCTGCATTGAGAAGCAGTTTCACAGTGTTTTAAGGCTCTGAGGGAGCACACTACACCCCCCCCCCAAGAAAAGATGGTTCTTTTTCATTCATTCATCTTTCCTGCTGGTGTGAGGTCTTGAATTCAAGTCCTCCAATTCCACTCTTGCTTGGCTTTTTCCATTCAAGGCTGACACTCTGAGGACCTGAGCCACAACTTCACCGCTGGCTGTTTTGGTGGGGGGTGGTTCATGGGAGATCAGAGTCTCACGGACTTTCCTGCCCAGGCTGGCTTTGAACCCTGATCCTCAGATCTCAGCCACCTGAGTCGCTGGGATGACAGGCGGGAGCCACCCAGCGCCCTGCTACAAGCAGGTAACACATGAGTCACGCACTCTAGTCATTCATGTCCACAAGGACAGGGGACAGGGAAGAGGTGTCCTTCATCCTGCAGTAAAATCGGCAGGTGAAATCTGACTGGAGTGAACACTCTCTGAGCAGGTTCGTGTCTTACTGTTTGGCAATGATCGCATACTCAAGTATGCCAGACCACCTAGAAAATTCTCCTAGGCTTCGCTCATAAAGACCTGGCATGAGAAATACAAACTTTACACTAAACAGACAAGATCCACAATATCGTAAATTCCCTATTAGAATCCCCAGGACAGAGACTATATGATATAGCTACAATAACTTGTATTTATTCAATTTTTAGGTCCAAGACTGGGACTCGAACTCAGTACTTCATTGGCTGGCACTCTACCCACTGAGCCACAGCTCCAACTCCCATCTACAATCATTTATAAGCCTTTCTACTCTCTAGACACCAATGAAGGCCCACAGAATCCTCTTATTTGGCCAACATACAGCACGCTTCCTACTGAAACTTCATTTTGGTGGGGTTTTTCTTTGTTGTTGAATTGTTGTTCTTTTTTAATTAGTCAGTCCTAGGGCTTGAACTCAGGGCCTGGGCGCTGTCCCTCAGCTCTTTTGCTCAAGGCTGGCGCTCGACCACTTGAGCCACAGCGCCACTTCTGGTATTCTGGTGGTTCATTGGAGATCAGAGTCTCACTGACTTTCCTGCCGGGCTGGCTTTGAACTGTGATCCTCAGATCTCACCCTCCTGAGTCGCTGGGATGACAGGCGTGAGCCACCAGCACCCGGTGCCATAGTTCATACTCTTTTTTGTTGTTTTTAAATTTCAAATTGGCTCTGAAAAAAAAAAAAACCACTTCATCCAATTAACCCTCCCAGAAAGAGCTGTGTCTTCCAATCTAGACTTGATAACCAAGTGAATCAAAGGCTTGACAGATTCCAGACACACACGAAGATAAAGGAACACAGGAGTATTTTGTTTGTTTGTTTGTTTGAACCAGTGAGAAAGGATGGAGTCATGGGAGATCTCGCCCAGCAGCGCGACCCAGGGGGTCAGGTTTAAGAGCAGTTCCTCACATTCCAAAAAATGCCTTTCTTTCTTCTGCAAAAGGGATTTTCAGATTGTTCTTCAAGATATCTATCATTTTCCCCTCCCCTCAACCCACAAAACTAAATAAATAAATGAAGCCTGAGGGTACGGCCACCTGTGGGTAATGTAGCAAATCCGTGGCCGGGTTTTCTGTGGATAAAAATGAACTTTTCAGGACAGGGATGGATTCAACCATTCCCCCCGCCTACTAGGACCTACTCTTGCTATGGCGGAGTCTTGGCGAGTGCTTTCTGAAGCATTTGAGGATGCCCAGAAGATGCTCTAGGAAGAATCTCAGGTCTGGGTGATCACATTAAGAGAAGCATGCTGTCCATCATCAAAGCCACTTAAGTATGGGACAGAAGGATCTCTGGGTCCTCCTCCAGACCAAGCTGCTGCAGGCCATTTCTGGGAATGCAAATGAACGCATCTCCCCGCGTGCCCCGCTGTAATAAAAGACTCCTGTCTTTTCCCAAAGCGTTCAATCGCCATCTGGCAATAGCTTTGACGTCAGCAGGCCCAGAAAAACAAGATCTCCACCAGGGCCTGTTCCCTCTCCCCCTCTTCCCCCCCCCCCACCCCAGCCCTCCCCTCCCCTTTCCTCCCCCCTCTCTTCCTCTCCAGGGAAAATCCTCTGACTCTGAGTGAAGGGAGGAAAGGCAGAGGGGTATGGGGAGGGGAGAGAGGAGGGAAAAATCCTTTCAAACAGACCCCCCCTCCTCGTTCATGTCCACTCTGTTTGAAGGAAGAGCTTTAAAGCCACTGGTATTTACAAATCTAGCACTCTTAAAAATCCAGCCCTTCCAAAACCAAGTCCAGTGAGACATCCAATCACCCATTAGAGGGAAAAGAAATGTGCCAGGGCCGGGCATCAGTGGCTCCCGCCTGGCCTCCCAGCTACTCAGGAGGCTGAGATCTAGAGGATCGCAGTTCAAAGCCAACCCAGCCAGGAAAGTCTGGGAGACTCTGATCTCCCATGAACCACCAGAAAACCAGAAGTGGCTCTGTGGCTCAAGGAATAGAGCGCCAGCCTTGAGTGAAGGAGCTCAGGGACAGCACCCAGGCCCTGAGTTCAAGTCCCGCCACTGACCAAAAACCAAAAAAGTATCGGTATAAATAAACATATAGAAACCACCAACCAAAAAGAGGTATCTGTATAAAAATAAATATATATATACCTATTGAATGAGCCCCTATAATTTTATTCGTATCATCAAGCCTTACTATTTCCACAGTCAAATCATTATGAGATTTTTCGGAGGGGGGGGGAAATAGGAGTTTTGAAAAATAATCATCCATACTAAATTAAGGACAGAGGTAATTAGTATTTACCAATTGGGGACAGCTCAAGGATGCTGCTCTCACACATTCTCTTTCCTACGTTTTGCTTTGTTATCTTTTACAAAAATCCCAAATATTTGAAATAACGGGGGAGGGTTACCTATTACAGGTGAATTCTTCATATTTGTACCAAAAATAGCACCAGGAAACTCACCAAAGACCGTAAAAAGCAGAGATGGAGAGAAAAAGGGAGGTGGTTGAGAAAGAGGAGGATAGATAGGATGCATGTTTTCCTTATTAAATGAATTTTAAAATTCCCTTTAGGGGGTTACACAAAGGGGTTGCAATTCAACATGGTGGTGGGTGAGGACCTTACATCCAGATCCACATTACCCCCTTCCCTCCTTCTCCCCCATCTCTCCCTAGCTCAGCCCTGCTACAAGTCCCCCACCTTTCTCTATGTGGAAGTTAGACCTAACACACACACGTAGATGAAAAAGAAAACCAGATCCATAGGCAATCAAGAGGATTTGCACAGCACCTCTGCTTTGATTCGTTTACAGAGAGTTTAGTGGAATGAATACCAGCAGGCGGTAACAGGTCTTGTCTGGGAAAGGTTGGGTTGAACGGGGTGTGGGATGGTGGACAAGTTAGAGAGGAAGAGAAAGAGAACACAGGTAGCACATTCAATGCACATGCCGTGAACACGGAAGAGGCAAAGCCTCTGGATGTATTTACCTGCTCAATGGACATGATTGGTAAATATGCTATCGATATCACCAGGAAAGCCCTGGGTGTACTTCATTCATGCTGGCAAAAGAATCGATGTCTAGTATCTGTAGAGCTGTATAAAAGGGTTTTGATTCAACTTGTACCATCACCCCTTCCAGATTTGTTTCTTTTTGCCAGTCCTGGGTGCTGTCCCTGAGATTCTTTGGTGCTCTACCACTTGAGCCACAGCACCACGTCTGGCTCTTTTTTTTTTTTTGGTGGTACACTGGAGGTCAGAGTCTCATGGGCTTTCCTGTCGGGGCTGGCCTCGAATCATGATCCTCAGATCTCAGCCTCCCTGAGTCGCTGGGATGACAGGCGGGAGCCACCACCACGTGGGCCGTGAGCATTTTTTCAGGCCAGAAATGCGATTCCCGGGGTCTTTTTGCTTTGTTTTCACGGAGCTAGCCAAATAGGAAAGGCGGAAAGAATGGAATTCAGGTCTGCGGATGCTCAAGTTGACAGGAGCCGCAGTAATGGAGGGTATTTCAGTTAACACCGGATGGGAGGACGAGAGGAGAAGGTATGAAAAAGACAAACACACTGCTGACACGGGGGCTGCGCGTTTCACTACGGCCAGAAGAAACGCAGGAGGCTGCTCACTGCAGCCACAAGGGGCATTTGGGTTGCATCTGGGTTTCTAGAAGCTTCCTGGAACAAAAGGTCATTAGTAGCGGCTGATTTAGAAGTAGTGTCTTCCCCGAATATATAAACTAAGCCAGGTTTTCACAAACACCTGTCACTGGCTAACTACTGTTCTTTATGTGCAGGGCCGCAGAGTGTCAGGAAAGAAAGACAGAGCTTCGGCTCCAAAGGGAAATGTCAACTGAGGGACCAGGGCAGGAAAAGCTTGGGGCGGGTGGCCAGTAGAACTGGGCTTTTCTGCTCTTCACGGGAGAGGAAAGGTCTGACTTTCTGTAGAGAGAAAAATACCTAAAATGAGGGAATTGGGGGGAAAGAAAGGCTCAGAATGAATGACCTAATGATAAACGCCTCCTTTCCTGTGAACACGACTTCTCTTCTAAAAGAACGGGGGAAACAAGAGAAGAGACTGTTGAAAATGTCAAGAAATTAGCTTGGTTTTTAGAGGAAAGGGAGCTGAGGGGAGAGAAGGAAGGGGAGGAGAGGAAGGGGAAGGGAGGGGAGGGGAGGAAGGGGAAGGGAGGGAAGGGGAGAGGAAGGGGAGGGGAGGAGAGGAAGGGGAAGGGAGGGGAGGGGAGGAAGGGGAAGGGAGGGAAGGGGAGAGGAAGGGGGAGGGGAGGAGAGGAAGGGGAGGGGAGGAGGGGAAGGGGAGGGGAGGAGGGGAAGGGAAGGGGAGGGAAGGGGAGGAAGGGGAGGGGAGGGGAGGAAGGGGAGGGGAGGGGAGGAAGGGGAGGGGAGGGGAGGAGAGGGGAGGAAGGGGGAGAGGGAGGGGAGGGGAGGAGAGGAAGGGGAGGGGAGGGAAGGGGGAGGAAGGGGAGAGGGAGGGGAGGGGAGGAAAGGAAAGGGGAGAGGAAGGGGAAGGGAGGGGAGGGGAGGGGAGGGGAGATTCAGAACTTTAATGACACATTTGAAATAGATTCAATCCACAAAGCAGGCTTTCTCTTGTTTTAAGAAACAATCTGGGGGGGGGGGGCGGGATGGGAGGCAGGGATGGGGGGGGGTGGGATGGAAGGGCAGGGATGGGAAGGGGAAACAAAGGAGGAGGCAACAATGCTTATAAGAAATGTACTCACTACCTTGCTCACGTAACTGTAACCCCTCTGTACGGCATTTTCACAATAAAAAGAAACTTACTAATTAAAAATAAACATTAAAAAAGAATCGGATCTGGGCCAACATAAAATATCTTATAGTCAGGCTGTTTTGAGTTAGTCCTAAAGGTCATCATGTTAGAAAACACATCAAACTTTACTCAAAAATCTAATAGATACACATATATTTCATATATATATACTTTATTTCTATACTTGCTATATAAATATATTTTCTATATTTATATATTTTTAATATAGAAAATATATTTATATATTATAATAATGTTTATGTATTACACATATATTTATATATTTTATATTTATGTTAGATTTTTAAAATAAGTTTATATATATTTATATATTTTACATATTTATAAATACATGTATATATATATATATATATATATATATATATATATATATATATATAGTTTTAAATCAAAAGTCTGACATTTGCCAGGCATGCATGCCTAGCTAACTCAGGAGGCTGAGATTTGAGGATCACAGTTTGAAGCCAGCCAAGGCAGGAAATTCTAGAAGATTCTTAGCCCCAACGAACCACACACACATACACACACACACACACACACACACACGTAATATCAAAAATGAAGCCAGCCTTACAAAACAGAGAAACCGGAATTTTCCCTCAAAAGCCAGACAAATCTGCTCAGCCAAGTTAAGCAGCCCGACACGTGGTATGAAATTGTTCTCTGCGATCCTAGCTAAGTGTAATGTTTGTTAGGACGATGAGCTATTTCAAGCCTGCTGAGTTGCTTTTTCTGTTCTTCTTGCTGGTGATGAAGTCTCCTAGGCTGATGCTTGTCATAATTTCAACAGAAAATTTAGAAACAACTGTCTTCTGCTAATTGTTTTTTTTTTTAATCCCCAAGCCCAGATTAGTTCGTTGTAAGGAAGATTGTTTAAGGGGAGGAAAAAAAATCTCAGTCATAAACAAGCCTACAAGCTATACTTTTCTTGATAGCAAACCTTCCCTTTGCCTGCAGAAACCCAAGCAAAGCCAGACATTTTCACCCTCATTCATGTTTCAAAACGATCTCTTATGGCTGCAATCTTTTCACAGATACCAGAAGCCAGATCCGAGAGGTGAATTTGTAGCATTTGTTGTCACATTTAGCAAGCACGTGCATTTGGTAGTCAAAAAGAATGGGCAGGGGATGGTAGAGCAGTCCTTTAGTACTGGACTGCGCATTTACCCTCAAGACTCAGCAAATGCTAGTGCTCTTGATGTCTCACATGCACACATGCACACGCATGTGCATGCACACACATGCACACACACAAAACATAATTTACAGCAATGGAAACAGCACCAGGGAAGAACCAGAATTCTTCTGCTTGTCAAAATGCAGATTTAACCTGCTGATTGCTAGACTCCTTGCAACTCAATAGATGAAATGCGTTTGGGCTTCCGAAAACACTTTTAATATTTTAATATTTTTTAAAAATGTTTAATATTCCTCATACTTTTAGCATTTTCAATATTCCCGATATTCTTTTTTTTTAAGATTACTGAGTTGAATTCGGACACGATCTTCCCTCCATTTCTATCCCAATGAATTTTTGTTCATCTTTCAGAAGTCACTGGAATCTACGAGATTATACATGACCCCTTAGTGTAAACCACCAGATTCTATGAAATGATCCCTGACTCCTAAGCCTACACGGATTCCTTTTTCTTCCAACTTCCATCCAATAGAGGTATCATAGGGCATTACAATGTTGTCGGCTGTCTTTCTCCAGTGTGTGTGGGGGGGATTTAGTTTTATTCTTATTTTATTTTATTATTTATGTGCCTATCCCGGAGCTTGAACTCAGAGCCTAGGCACTGTCTCTGAGCTTTCTTTGCTCAAGGCTGGGAGTTCTACCACGTGAGCCACACCTCCACTTCCAGCATTTTCTGGTGCTTAATTGAAGCGTCTCACTAACTTTCTTCCCCAGGCTGGCTTTGAACCACAATCCTCAGATCTCCGCCTTCTGAGTAGCTAGGGCAACCGGCGGGAGCTCCCACCGATGCCGGGCTTCTTCCTCCTTTTAAATCGGAATATTTTTGATAGTTTAATCCTAATCAATCCTAAACCCTAATCAATTTTATATTAAAATCTGACATGTCACTTGGTCTTCGTGTGTGTGTTCACCAAGTGCAGGAACTTCCCTCAGGACTCAGGGTGGAAATCCCGGAGAAGCATTTTCCGGGTGGATAATAATAATAATAATAATAATACTCCTCATGGGCAGCT
>NW_027206446.1:1299183-1349760 GCF_024711535.1 Dipodomys merriami | reverse complement strand
ACACACACACACACACACACACACACACACACACACACACACACACACACACACACACACACACACACACACACACACACACACACTTCCCCCGGTGGAATCAGAACCTCTATTTCTTCCCAGATCACCCCGTTCTTGCCTTCCACCTATCCCCCCCCCATCTTGTTTTCACGAACTCCCACAAAAGGAGCAGCCTTTCAAGGTGCACCGTTTCCAGAAATTCGGGAACACAGAATTAGATCACCGTGCGCTTGCACAGATGGATCGCTTTGGAGAAGAAGAGAGTTCAGCCATGTTTCCTCCCCTGGTATAAGCCAGGCTCTGCGAAGAGAACTGTCAGAGGTACTTCCTTCTCCCCCATAAATAACCGGGCACCCCCCAAAACCCTCTGCGTGTGGGGTGAACCGGGAAGCTAAAAAGCTGTGTGACTTGGGAGTTGGACACTTCTCTCTGAGCTGTAGCTAAGAGATGGCATTTACGTCAAGCAGGCTTGGGACAGGAAGAGGCCGCGCTGTATTTCTGTTGGCTCAGGTTTTGTGAGAACAGCCATTCTGGCATGTTCTATGCCTTGCCCAGCTCTAAGACTGTTCCAGGAAAACCCACTCTTTAAATTAAATAATAATAATAATAATCGATCTTGCTTGCTTGCAGTGTTGGGGACTCCAAAAGTCTGGGGAACACAGGGATCGCGCCCATGTGTCTAATGACAGTGGAAGTGTAGCGAGGCATTCGATTTTTCCTGAGCTGATCTGTATTCACAGGTGAATTTCGGGTCTGATCTTTGCTATAGGACAAACAGTGCTCAAATCCATCTCCGTGAGAAGCCAGGCCGTGCGGGAAGAACCCTCAGGATCAGAATAACCGGGTCTCATGACAATTGATGTCTCTTTCTAGCTCGATACCTCTGGGTGAGTCCTCAACACTTTTCAAGCGGACGCCGGTGGCGTGGACGCCTGGAAATCCCAGCGACTGGACAGGCTAAGTTCGGAGGATCACCGTTCAAAGCAGCCTGGGAGGTGAAGGTACTAGACTTGATTTCCAATGAACTAGCACACAAAAAAAGCAGAGCTGGAGCTGTGGCTATAGTGGTAGAACACTCGCCTTGAGTAAAAGAGCTCAGGGACAATGTCCAGGCCCTGAGTTCAAGTCCCAGGATTGGCACAGTCGATACATACATACATACATGCATGCACGCATGCACACACGCATTGCATACATACATACATGCATGCATGCATGCATACATAAATTAGAGAGAGAGAGAAAGCCAACCTTAGCAGACAAGTCTGCAAGACTCCGACTCACAATAATCAGCAAAAGGCTGGCTGGAGCAGAGCTTAACTGGTAGAGCACCAGTCAAAGAGTTCAAACATCCAAAGTGATCTTTTCCATATTGATTACCATGTTCTTTAACTCTTTCACCATACTGTCTAAGCTCATGTTTTAAATATTATCTAGATTCCTATAATGTTAAACAGAATAACATAGTGTATGTATGTGTGAGTATATGTGTGTGTGTGTGTATATATATATATATAAAATCTGTAATATTTCCAAGCAAATTCTCTAATTGTGGCGTGTGTGTGTGTGTGTGTGTGTGTGTGTGTGTGTGTGTGTGTGTGTGTGTGTGTATTCATGCATGTGCCAATCCTGGGACTTGAACCCTTGATTTGCTGTTGCTGTTCGAAGCTAACGCTCTACCACTTGAACCACAGCTCCATTTCCGGTGTTTGGTGGCTCACTGGAGATAAAGAGTCTTCCTGATTTTTTTTATCCTTCCCCAGGCTGGCCTTGAACCGCGATCCTCAGATCTCAGCCTCCTGAGCAGCTGGGATGCCAGGCGGGAGCCACCGGCGCCAGCTTCCCACTAAACCACTTAACCCACACTGCTGACAGTGCCCAGGGGCGGTTGTGTGGTCTCCCTTGTGTTGCTTGTTTTCTGGGGCTGGGATTCTGGTGGCCTCAGGCCCCTGTCCCAAGCATGGCCCCTGTCCACAGAAAGAAGGTCAATCGATACCACTCCAAGCACGTGACTCCCGATGGAGACACGTGGGAGACACAAAAAGCCACGAACACCCCCCCGGGGCTCCTCTTTCTGCAGATTTGTTTTCCTGCCTGTGTGTATTGATCCTCACTGGAAGGGACTCCACAGCTTGGGCCTACAGGATGACCTTCCTTCAAGGTCATCTGCCAATTCACAGGCCCCTGGGACCCACACAGGCCCGCTCCACGGACGGTGGCCTTCTCCTCTCTTCTCTCTCCTCCTAGAGGGAGACATTTTGATGATCGCGAATGGGAGATGGGTGGTTTGCTTTGGGCATGAGCAGGAAGAGATCGGGGGTACTGGGGAACTAGGCTGGGCTGTCTGAGAGATGAACCCCATCTCTGAGAAGCAGCACAAGCTTCTGTGTCCTCACCCAACGACTGGCGATCGTGCAGACGTGATTCCAGCCGAAATTGCTGCTTTCTACGACCGTTTCGTAGAGTGTGGGGATGAAAATTTCAAGTATCCCAGGAGGCTCAGAGCCGGTGGCTCTCGCCTGTCATCCCAGCGACTCAGGAGGCTGAGATCTGAGGATCGAGGTTCAAAGCCAGCCTGGGCAGGAAAGGCCACGAGACTCTGATCTCCAGTGAACCATCAGAAAACCAGAAGTGGCGCTGTGGCTCACGTGGTAGAGCACCAGCCTGGAGCACAAGAGTTCAGGGACGGCGCCAGGCCCTGAGTTCAAGTCCCAGGACTGACCAAAAAAACTCACAGAAACAGTGCTTTCAGCTTTGAGCCTGATGCTTAGGCCTGGCTGAGGGTCACACATCCGTTCACCACGGTGCCGGGAAGCCGGGAAGCCCGCAGATTCGCCCGTGTAGCTGATTTGCCCACCAGGGCCTGAGGCTCTGCATCAACCCATCCCCACCCCCCAACGCCCCCACTGCCATTTCACTACCGGCCCAAGGCCTCCCTCCCTCCCTCCCCACGGAAAACGGTTCTTCAAGAATGTATAAAGAACAAAAGAAAACACACACACACACACACACACACACACACACACACACACTAATGGCCTCCTCCTGGAAATGTCATCTCCGGCCTTCGCTTGGTATTCACTGGGAACACCGCCAGGGGAAAGAGCTCTGGGAGTTTATTTAGCATTTAGCATCTTTCCTATATTTGGGCCATCTCATGTGGAAGGGGGAGGGGAGAGAGGAGGGAGGGGAGGGAGGGAGGGCCAGGGAGAGGGAGAAAGAGGGAGGAGGGGAGGCAGGGAGGAAGGAGGACGAGAAAAGAGGAGGAGGAGGAGGAGGAGGAGGAGGGAGGAAGAAGAAGGAGGAGAAGAAGGAGAGGAAGGAGGAGAAGGAGGAGAAGAAGGAGGAGTGGAGGAGGAGGAGGAAGAAGAAGAAGAAGAAGAAGAAGAAGAAGAAGAAGAAGAAGAAGAAGAAGAAGAAGAAGAAGAAGAAGAGGAGGAGGAGGAGGAGGAGGAGGAGGAGGAGGAGGAGGAGGAGGAGGAGGAGGGGGAGGGGGAGGGGGAGGGGGAGGGGGAGGGGGGAGGAAGGAGAGGAAGAGGAGAAGAAGAAGAAGAAGAAGAAGAAGAAGAAGAAGAAGAAGAGGAGGAGGAGGAGGAGGAGGAGGAGGAGGAGGAGGAGGAGGAGGAGGAGGAGGAGGAGGGGGAGGGGAAGGGGGAGGAGGAGGAGGAGGGAGGAGGAAGGAGAGGAAGAGAAGAAGAAGAAGAAGAAGAAGAAGAAGAAGAAGAAGAAGAAGAAGAAGAAGAAGAAGAAGAAGAAGAAGAAGAGAAGAAGAAGAGAGGAGGAGGAGGAGGAGGAGGAGGAGGAGGAGGAGGAGGAGGAGGAGGAGGAGGAGGAGGAGGAGGAGGGGGGAGGGGGAGGGGGAGGGGGAGGAGGAGGAGGGAGGAGGAAGGAGAGGAAGAGAAGAAGAAGAAGAAGAAGAAGAAGAAGAAGAAGAAGAGAAGAAGAAGAAGAAGAAGAAGAAGAAGAAGAAGAAGAAGAAGAAGAAGAAGAAGAGAGGAAGAGGGGAGGAGGAAGAGGAAGGGGAGGAGGAGGGAGGGAGGGAGGGGGAGGGGGAAGAGGAGGAGGGAAAAGGGGAGGAGGGGGAGGAGGAAGAAGATGGGGAGGGGGAGGAGAGAGGAGGAAAAGGAAGAGGAGGTAGAAGGGAGGGAAGGAGTAAGAGGAGGGGAGGGGAGACGGAGGGGAAGAAGGAGGGGGGGAGGAGGACAGAGGGGAAGAGGAAGGGGATGGGGAGGAGAAGAGCGGGGGGGGGGAGCTGAGCGTCTGTGAGTTCAAATCCCAGTACTGGTGCATGCATACACACGCGCGTGCGCACACACACACACAGGCAAAAGTGTTTTGGCTTTCAGGATTCAAAGGCAGCCCAGGCAGGCAAATCTGGAAGCCTCTGAGCTCCAACTGAGCCAGCAAAAAGCCAGAAGTGGAGGCGTGGTTCAAGTGGTGGAGCGCCAGCCTGGAACAAAATACCCAAGTCAGGGCTTGAGGCCCTGAGCTCAAGCCTTAGTTCTGACACGCACACACACACACACACACACCACACACACACACACACGCATGCGCACACACACACACACACACCCCTCTGAGGTCCGCTCACAGTGTTTCGCTCTTCCTTCTTTCCCTGTGCTGATCACGGTGGGTGCACAGCCCGATGACAGTGGGTCAGCCATCAGGAAAACCCACGCCGCACCGTCTCCTGCTTCCTTCCAGAAAAGTCTCTCGCATCCTAACGCTGCCCTCCAAGGGATCCCGGGATTCACGGTTCCCTCTGTGGTATCCTTAAGCTTCTAGCACATTCTCAGAGAGTTCGAGTCCAGGACCTCCTCTCTGAGCGGAAGAGCCGTCCCCCCTTCCCTCCCCCTCAGGACCCGGCCTTCGTCTTTCCACATGTTCCCCCTGCAGACCTGGAGCTCACTCCCCACCCCAAGAAGGGGAACTTTCCAGAACCAGCGCTTCCCTCTGCTCTTCCTCTCTCCAGGAGTCTCCACAGCCTCAGCTCTAGTGGAGAGAAGTGTGCAAGGATTTGCACACGCAGCCTTCCTCTTCCCCCTTCCCTTTCCTTTCTCTCCCTTCCCCTCTCCCTCCTTCCTTCCTTCCTTCCTTCCTTTCCGCTTCCTTTCTTCCTTTCTCTCCTTCCTACTTCCTTCCTTTCCTTCCTTCATTTCTCTTTCCTTCCTTCTTTCCTTTCTCTTTCCCTCCCTTTATTTCTCTCCCTCTTCCTCTCTTTCTCTCCTTTCCTTCCTTCCTTCCTTTCTTTCTTTCTTTCTTTTTCTTTCTTTCTTTCTGTCTTTCAGTCTTTTTCTTTTTCTTAATTTCTTCCTTTTTCCTTCCCTCCTTCCTTCCTTCCTTCCTTCCTTCCTTCTTCTTTTTCGTCCTTTCTTTCTTCCTGTGCAGCTGTCCTGGGGCTTGAACTCAGGGCCTGGGCGCTGTCCCTGAGCTCTTTCACTCAAGGCTGGCTCTCTACCACTTGAGCCACAGCACCACTTCCAGTTTTCTGGTGGTTCCTTGGAGATCAGAGTCTCACGGACTTTCCTGCCCCAGGCTGGCTTTGAACCTCGATCCCCTCAGATCTCAGCCTCCTGAGTCGCTGGGATGACAGGCAGGAGCCACTGGCACCCAGCCGAAACCTTTTCTTAGCTTTACTGCCCCCCATCCCATGAGCACCCCAGCCTCCCCTCTGCCCTCCACACAGGTCCCCGGATCAACACTACTTCTTCCAGACCTAAGGTCCAAGCTCCACCCTGCCGTCCATCCTGCCCTCTCTCTAGATTACCAACCACACGGGGCGGCCTCTGGGTGGCTCCTTCCCCTGGGGGAGCCCCCACCCCAAAAGTCTCCGTGAAGAAGTGACCGAGAACACTCACACAGAAGCCCCAGGTCTGAGTTGCACTCAAAGAGTATTCTCATTCTCCTCTCCTCTGTGTAGTTCTGAACATTTCCCCTTCCATCCAGCCTCCCTTCTGTATATAATATACACATACAGTCTCAATATATTAATATTTATATACTATAGAAATATAGAAATACATCAATCTGTTGCAGCCATAATTAAATTTATATAAACATAATATGCCTAATCCATATTTCATGTACCACATCATTCATCTATTAATAAATGACCATCGTAGATGAATTCATCTATAAATATTTGTATATGAATAACGCATATCAATAAAACATTGTCAATAATATTATACCGGATATAACGCAGAACATATACCAGGAACACGTATCTATGTAATATGTTACCATAGCTCTCGTGTGCGCAACGTCATTATTTGTATATTTGATGGTGACCACACGGGACACACCGCACAGTGTTAGTGTCAATTTCATACACAACCACGGCTCCACTTCCAACCCTTATCTGTGACCTTCGTCGAGAGCAACAAACGCACCATTCTGTTTTACTGTCTCATGAGTCCAGGATGCAGGCTGCGTGCTTACAAATCCATCATAAATTAAACTAACTGGACATCGGGTGTGAAACCGGCCCAGGAACTCTGGACAAATACTAAAAGAAGAAAACGGGCACCGGTGGCTCACGCCTGTCATCCCAGCTACTCAGCAGGCTGAGATCTGAGGATCACAGTTCAAAGCCAGCCTGAGCAGGAAAGTCTGTGAGACTCTGATCTCCAATGAACCACCAGAAAACCAGAAGAAGACACCTGGCTGAGATGGTAGAGCACCAGCCTTGAGCGAAAAAGCCAAGGGAAAGTGTGAGGGCTTTGAGTTCAAATCCCAGGACCAGTACTTGTGCACATACACACATGCAAGTGTGCACACACACACACACACACACACACACATGCTTAACAGATAAATGTTCCATGCGGTCTGCTTGAAATCACCTTTGAAAAGCGAAACAACTTCAGCTACACCATAAAATAAAAGTAAGCTAAGAAAGGATTGATGATCGAAAATAAAAATACAGTCTTTTTCCTCCCGCAGAGTCAGAGCAGAGATGACCATTTACCCATCTGAAATTCCCCAGAAACACCCACATGGGTGTCCAGGATCTTGCTTTCCTTTCTCATTTTTTTTTTCTTTTCCTTTCTGGCAGGTTATGTTTTGGCTTGGGGCTTTCTTTTTTTTTGGGGGGGGCGTTGGTAACTGTCCTATGACTTGAAGAACCGATGGGTTGAAATATTAATGTATCCTCCACGTGGACAGCACCCAGAAAGCCCCGCGCATGCGTGCTCCTGGAAACGAAATGGGAGCAGATGTGAATTGTCTCAACTTTCGCAACCACCTGAGACAGCCAAATGCTCCCAGACGTTTCCGCAGGAAAGAATCTGGTGTGTGTCGTTGCTCGTTTGTCTACAGGAGTGCAAGCCCCGGAATTTTAAATTGTTTGTTTAAAGTCAACCCCAACCATTGGACTCTTTCAAGAGTTTTCAAAATTCACCTGACAAATTGCCTAATCTCTATCTAAAAAGATGAGCTACAGAAATGGCATGGCAATATTAAAATGTATATATACATGCAGGGGGGTATATGTGTTATATACACACATTTATATCGCATGATATATAATATATAGCATGCAGAGGGCTGGGAAGGTGGCTCAGTGGTAGAGCGCTTGCCTTGCATGCCTGAGGCCCTGGGTTCGATTCCCCAGCACCACATAAGCAAAAAGAAAAAAAGCTGGAAGTGGTGCTGTGGCTCAAGTGGTAGAGCACTAGCCTTGAGCTGAAGAGCTGAGGGACAGCGCCCAGGCCCAGAGTTCAAGCCCCACGACCAGACCCCCCCCACAAAATAATAATATATAGCATGTAGAATATATGAAATGTTATGATAATGTGTCATATTATCTGTATATATTATTATATTATGTATGTAATATTGTTGTAGAATATATGTTAGTATAGTATATTTTATAAATATATAACATAGCATACAGTATATATTATTATATTATCCATAATAGTATATAGCTATATCCTCATAATGTAATATATGATATATAATATATAGTATATATCAGACTACATGATCATGTAATATATAGTGTATATACTATATATTATAACTCCTATAACACAATTACATTATAATAATTATATATCATTATAATACATAGGGTCTACTTGATCATATGTAATATACTTAATATATAAGACTATGACATATGGGATATATTATACAATTATATTAATATAAATATAAATATAAACTGCATTATATAATACTATATAATATAGTAATATATAATATGTACAATGTATAGTACAGGCTATATTTAATGTGCAATGTATAATAAATATACCATATATAATACATATACCTCCTGTAGATGAGATAAACGTCATATATGATGATATGTATTTACATGAGGATATAGAGAGGGTGGGGAGAGAAGGTCGGCCAACAAGGACTCCAGCTTTAAGCTTGCCGTGACTCAACTGGACTAGTTGACACCAGCTCCTGCTCGAACCCATGTGTGGGGCAGGGGGAGGGAGAAAAATCCCAGCTTCTAGAAACTTCAGTGGAAACAACCAATGGCCAGTTGAAGAACACTCAGGAAAAGCCCACAGTCTGCAATTCACTGAACACTTACTATACCCAGGACTTCCTTGGAGAATGACATACAGGAACAGCAGAGGTTTAAAAAGAAAAAGATGAAAAAGTCCCCCAAAGTTCATCTCATGTGTACGGGGAGCAAAACAGGCTGCTATGAGAATGATTTCCATGTTTCTTACACACTCACACTCACACACACACACTCACAGAACCCTTAAGAGGAGAGATCATTTTCCCAAGTGTAAAACTCAGCCTTGATTCTGTCAGACCCAGTCATTACAGCAGAGCAAAACAAATCCACATTGTCTAATTAGGTCATTAAAGCACGTATATGCGTCATGGAACCTTTTCTTCTGACTTAAGACAGACAGTGTAGTCCATGAGAAGAGTCTGCGACTATAGAAAGGTTTAGAATTGGTTTTTCCCCCACCCTCCACCACCCCCCCCCCAAAAAAAACGTAATAGGTCCTTTCATCTTTCCATTTCCCTTTGCTGGAAGACAGTTAATTCTGAGACAGAAAGAAGAGAGAGAGAGAGAAAAAAAAAATCTTCTAATGAGTGCAGAGTTTAACCCTGATTCGATTTCAAAATATTTAACCAGAAACAGGAAGCTTTGGGGAGGAGGGGAAAGAAATACATGGAAAAATGATCAAAGGCAAGGAATAAAAATCAAGAGAGTGGGTTGTGGCTCAAAAATGCAATCTGCAGAGGGTCAGATGGATATAAAAGAAAGAAAGATGTAGAAACATCGACTGCTCGTATAAACACAAGCCACAGAGGATGCCGGGACAAGTCGTTAGGATGAATGAATGGACAGCCATCTACTCTTTTTGGGGGGGGGCTCAAAACGCAGATATTAATGAGAGCTGACCCACTGTGTGAGTTCACGCATCTCAGAAAACTCAGGGCTCAAAGCATGAATTATAACAACAACAACAACAATAATAATAATGACTCTTACCTGTGAACCCCTGGGCCCGCGCTTGTGTTCCCATTCTGATTGTCCCATCAGCTGCCAAGATAATAGGATAATTCTGGTCAATGGAATGCTTCAGTTAGGTAGCAAATATCTTCCCCATTTCATTGACAATGCAATTCATTCCCAGACCCAAGGAAATAAAGGTCCGGGTGGGAAGCTGGCATCTCAACCTGTTTTATGTTTTGAAAGGAAGGCAGTCATGAATACATTTTCCGTTCTTTTGGTCAAGAACAGAGAGATGGTCAATTCGTCCAAGCTCATTTGTAAGTCTAGAAAGCTCCACGGAGCATCAGGGAAATATTCTGAGAAACCCCATACCAGCCTCTAATCATCTGATCGTGAATGTAAACCAGCAGGTTGAAGCGATTTAGTTATTTTCAAATAAAAAAATAAAAGCATGAGTCGCAAGGAGCAAAATTTATGTAAAAAGAGATGGTTCCTCAATGCTACAAAATGTACGTGTTTATTTATTTTTGTCACCGAGACACTGCAACATGATCATGCTATTCCCAGGGTCGGAGGGTGAAAGTTCAGAGCCACGTGGCTTTTAAGACAGAATATCCATTTCAGAAAAAAAATCATTTAGGGAAAGAATATTCAGGAAGCCAAAGACAGCAAGAGAGAAATGAAACTAGCAGAGATCACCAGGAAATGTAAACCCTGTCCAGGTGACTCCCGGTGACTCCCGCCTGCCATCCCAGCGACTCAGGAGGCTGAGATCTGAGGATCGCAGTTCAAAGCCAGCCTGGGCAGGAAAGTCCATGATGCTCTTATCTCCAGTGAACCACCAGAAAACCGGAAGTGGCGCTGTGGCTCAAGTGGTAGAGCGCCAGCCTTGAGCTGAAGAGCTCAGGGACAGCGCCCAGGTCCTGAGTTCAAGCCCCAGGACTGACAAAAAGGAAAAACAAGTATCAGACAGCTAGATATAGGAGGTGGTAAAGTTCAACCAAGGAGCATCTAAGGGGCCTGCTGAGAACATTCAACTCAGCACAATGACAGGAAGTACAGTTCTGCCCACGTACTCTGACGGGTTCAAACTTATGGAGGGAAAACCAAAATTTTATCTGAGATAATATGTAGAAATCAGCTATGCTGGATGAACAGACCTAAAAGTGTATCTCTCTCTATATATATGATATATAATATGTAATATAGTATATTACATTAATACTACTATGTTCATATAATTAATAATATATCATACTATATAATTATAGTTAATTATATAATTATATATTATATTATGTAATATTTACTATAGTGACCTTTATATATCATTATACAAAACATATAGCAATATGTACCCTATTATATATTTATATATATTCTATATACACTATATATTTTATATATACTATATATTTGTTATAATAATAGTATGATATATTTGTTATGATTCTATATTTTATAATTATATATTATATATTTGTTATAATATACAGTATATATAAAATGTGCAATTGACACATTATAGAATATATAATTCTTGAAAATCTCTCATATATGTATTGCATATAATTATATTAATTACATCTATAATATGTCATATATGTATGTATTTTACATACTGTGTATTAACTATTTTATATATTATCTATAACATATATGCATTGATAAAAGAGCATACTGAAAAAAATGTGATATATAGTTTATATATCACATATTCTATAGAATATCTAACAAAATCATATATTATCTATGCATTATACATATATTATACATGATCGGATTTACATATTATATATATGTATTTATCAAATGGCATAGTGAAGGAGGAGGAGGAGGAGGAGAAGGAGAAGGAGAGGGGCAGAGGAGGGAGGAAGGAGGGGGAGGAGGAGGAGGGAGGGGGAGGAGGAGGAAGAAGGAGGGGGAGGAGGAGGGGAGAGGAGAAGGGAGGAGGGAGGAGGAGGAGGGAGGAAGGAGGGGGAGGAAGGGGGGAGGAGGAGGAGGAGAAAGAGGAGGAGGAGGAGCAGAGAAAGAAGGAAAGAAATACAATAATTGCTACATATCATATTATTTAAAGGGTGATGATGATGATGATGATTTGCCTGTATTCAAAGCATAGCTGTTGTGTTGTGTTGTGTTGTGTTGTGTTGTGTTGTGTTGTGGCACCAGGCATTTTCTGGCTCCACCTCTCACCCGACATTCCTGCCTAAAAACTCTACAGGCGGGAGCCACCCTGCCCAGCCCCCGGGAAGGCGGCCTACAGGCTGACCCGAGACCCCACAGTGCAGACAAGGCCCAGCCTGGAGTCGTGGAGCACCGCCGGTGCATGCAGGTGAGACAGATCAGCTCCTGGGTGGTTGGCTGGCCAGGAAGGAAACTTCTGGCAATATCTGGGTTGGCACGAGACGTGGCATTCAAAACCACATGGTTTTAAAAAAACAACAACTCACTTTCTTCCCTGTATTCCCTTCTCTTTCCCACAAGGAAAAGAACCTCGTTAATTCAAAGCAGATTGAAGCCAAGGGCCAACTCCACATCAGACTGCAAACTGGGTCAACAGGTATCTTTCCCCCCAAAAGTGGGGACAAAAATCAATCCAACTCCCACACAATAGAGGATCCCACTACACGGGGTACTGCTTTGGCCTTTCCAGTGCTAGGAATAGTTTCTAGTCTCCTCCTGCTTTGAGTATCTCATTTAAACCTCCCCTTACCATCACCACCCCCATGTCTTCAAAGCACCCCAAAGACCTGGCTGGCTTTCCCAAACTACCACGTTGATGACATTTGAGTCGGGCTCAGAGAGACAAAGGCCGGCGTGGCTTTTCTCTCCTCCGCAGAAGTGAAATTTAAATGACAGACGCAGGTGACAGTTGCATCGTTTCATACACAAGGGCTGGCTGGTTGGTTTTTGTCGGTGGTGGGGCTCGAACTCAGTGCCTGGACACTGAGTCTCCTAGTTTTGAGCCACAGCACCACTAACCGGTTTTCTGGTTTGTTCCCTGGAGATCAGAGTCTCAGGGACTTTTTCTGGCCTCGAACCACGATCCTCTAGATCTCAGCCTCCTGAGTAGCTGGGATGACAGGTGGGAGCCACCGGCACCCGGCCATAAATGATAGCTTCTAGGGTCTGCCTAGGGGAGAATTTCAGCGGTGTAAATCCTTTTGGAAGAACTCGTTGGCAGTCGAACAGAACAAACACCTAGGGAGAGAGCACCGAGCTCAGGAGACACTGGATCATTGTGGAAATAATGCACATACCCTAGGCCACAAAATAAATCAAGGAAAAGGATACAGCCACATCTCAGCTCAGCCCTGGGCCTGCTACCTAAAGCATGTTCTAGAAATCATAACAAACTCCTCTGTTAACTACACAACCGCTGCTGACGGGGCCAGCTATCACTGACCTTGGGACTCCAACCCGAGTTCCAACCAGCGGCTCAGCCCACCACCGCATTATTGGTCTTGTGCGTTGTATCTGTCTGGTTCTTGCTGTTCACGCCAGAGATTGACACCAGGGCCTCCCCTAGACACCCTCCCTCCCCCCCCCCATCCTACCCCCAGACTCTGTGCTGGAAAATGTCCTCCAGATAGCACGGGACCCTACATCCCAGCTGACTCAGGAGGCTGAGAGTGGAGGATCGAGGTTTGAGGCTAGCCACAGGCAGGAAAGTCCGTGAGACTCTGATCTCCAGTGAATTCCCAGACTAACAGCAGAAGAGGAGCCTAAATGGTAGAGCGCTTTGAGAAAACAGAGAAATACAGCAAAAGTGCTTTCTTTGAAAAAGGAATCGACCTGGATCATCAGCAAGGTTTGCAATTATGGGTTATACACTGGGGGCAGCTAATGAGGCTCAGCATCAAACACGTAGGATTTGGCAGTAAAGATGACTCCAGATAAACTTCATTGTGTGTGTGTATGTGTGTGTGTGTGTGTGTGTGTGTGTGTGTGTGTGTGTGTGTCTGTGTCTGTGTCTGTGTGTCTGTGTCTGGGTGCCAGTCCTGGGTCTTGAACTCAGGGCCTGGGCGCTGTCTCTGAGCTTTTGCACTCAAGACTGGTGCTCTACCGCTTGAGCCACAGCTCCACTTTGGGCTTTTTGGTGGTTAATTAGTAATAAGAGACTTGATGTCTTTCCTACTCAGGATGACTGTAATAAAGCCTCCTGAGTAGCTTTTCTTCACACATTTATATAAACCATCCTTTAAATAGCCAAGCACTGGTGGCTCACATCTGTCATCCCAGCTACTCAGGAGGCTGAGATTTGAGGATCGTGGTTCAAAGCCAGCCCTGGGCAGGAAAGTTCATGAAACTCTTATCTCCAAGGAACCACCAGAAAACTGGAAGTGGAGCTGTGGCTCAAGTGATATAGCACCAGCCTTGAGTAGAAGAGACTGAAGGTACAGCACCAAGGCTCTGAGTTCAAATCCCAGGACTGGCACACACACACACACACACACACACACACACACACACACATAATGAAACAAACATACTTCATTAATCTGCGGGATATTAAAACAAAACTAACGGAAGAGCTTTCTGGGGGTCACCAAGTTTAGGTCTCTATTTTAGCACACGAGAGTTCTGCTCCCAAAAATGATCTCAGGAGCTTGGATCAGAAACGAAAACCAGCTACACAAAGACAATCAGTAACTGTCCAGTGTGATTAGTGACACGGGATTCATTTTATAGAATAAGAAATATAGATAGAGGATAGATAGATGATTAATAGATGACAGATAGATAGATGATAGAGATGATTGATAGATGGATATAGATGATAGGTAGATAGATGATTGATAGACAGATACATAGATAGATAGATAGATAGATAGATAGATAGATAGATAGATAGATAGATAGACATCAGACAGACAGATAGATGGATAGATACATAGATGATAGATAGACAGATAGGGAGGGAGGGAGGGAATTTCTAGGCCCCGAGCACTGAGTCTGGAAATCCAGCCTTGGAAGTTTGTGTTTACTAAGGTTGCCATAGTGACCAACAGCCAGTAGCCTGGATCATAACAAAAGTCCTTTATCTCCTGGCTTTGGAGTGGTCTGGGACGGAGGCGTTGGTGGTAGGCCCGGGCCGGCTTCCCTGCGAAAGGGACAGACCCCAAGAGGAGAAAAAAGTAGACATTCGGACTAATGGTCACGATCCCCAATTACACAACAACACAAAATCAGCCACCAGGACCCGACCACGGGACTCGTCAGGACCCTTGGAAGCCAG
Organism: Dipodomys merriami; assembly: GCF_024711535.1. Lineage (NCBI taxonomy): Eukaryota > Metazoa > Chordata > Mammalia > Rodentia > Heteromyidae > Dipodomys > Dipodomys merriami. The sequence goes on along the minus strand of NW_027206446.1, from coordinate 1,335,055 downwards.
ATTCTGCTCTTGCGGTAATCCTTGGAAAGGACTAAACGCATTCTCACCAGCACTAGTCACTTAACACGTGGGAATCCAGTACTCTGGGTTAAGGGATAAGGAAAGCTGGCGAAAGTTTGAGAAGTGTTCTTTTTTCTCTTTCTTTTTTTCTCTTCCTTCCCTTAAATGTTCTACCGATGAACCTAGGAACCAAGAAGGTTTGAGCAGCCGAATAATAATATCTCAGGACCGGGAGAGAGGCCTTACACCTTGGCATGGAGTATTATAAACATGGAGGCAGGCCAGGGTAAACTCTTTTTTTCTTCAAGAGACTAGGTTCTCTGTCAAGGGAGGCTTTCCCTGCAAATGGGGGTAACATGTCTGCCCCCAGACACCTCCAGCTCTCAAAAGCAACGTTTGATTCCTGGCGGATCAGGTTTTCCACGTTTGCCATAGGACTTCTTCCTTTGCGAGTCCTAAATGTTACGTCTGAGTCAGAACAAAATCTAAGAGACTCAGGATGGAGGAAGGATGCCAAGAAAGGGAGAAGAGAGGAGGGGAGAGGAGGGAGGGGAAGGAAGGGGAGAGGAGGGGAGGGGAGGGAGGGGAAGGAAGGGGAGAGGAGGGGAGAGCAAGTTGAAGAAGAAAAGGCAGAGGGCGACAAGTTCACAGCTACTTAGCCAGACTCCCTGAGTTCCAGAAGCCATGGGTTTGTGTTGTTGTTGTTTGTTTGTTTGTTTTCTGTTTTTATTTTAAGAAAAGAAAAAGGATCTGGGTGCTGGTGGCTCCCACCTGTCACCCCAGCTACTCAGGAGGCTGAGATCTGAGGATCCCGGTTCAAAGCCAGCCCGGGCAGGAACGTCTGTGAGACTCTGATCTCCCATGAACCACCAGAAAACCAAGAGTGGTGCTGTGGCTCAAGGGGTAGAGCGCCAGCCTTGAGCAAAAGAGCTCACAGATAAGGCTTGGGCCCTGAGTTCAAGTCCCACAACCAACAACAAAAAAAGCAATGATAACTAAACAGATGCCAGAATCCTGGCTTTTATCAAATCAGGCTTCTAAGGTTGACGCATAGGGATGTAGATTTGCAAAGCAAGCTAGCCAGAGGCTGGTACCAAGTTCAAGGCTGATGCCCGGACCTCCTGCTAAGGTGCTTGAAGACAGAAGAACTTGGTATTTACGACAGTCGTAAACCACCGACACCCTACCCAGAGCTTCAACTCCCAGTGGGCCTTTATTTATTGAACATGCACCCTGCCTGCATTTATTTATAGACGCATGAATTTATTCATGACGTACATTTATAAATAAGTAAGTGCAATTTCCAAAGGCTCGACCCTAAGAAAAGATTTACTTTGTGGGAGAACTGTTTAAAAAAAAAAATCGTCACAGTAAATCAGGTCAAGAAATGAATGTGAGAGGCGGGAAAAGCTGGTGGTTCATGCACATCACCTTAGCTACTCAGCAGGCTGAGTTGGGGAGGATGTAGGTTCAAAGCCAGCCTGGCAGACAAGTGTGTGTGAGGCTCTTATCAATGTGTCTGGGAAGAGAGACGGAGTTTCATCCTGCTCGCTATAATTTCCGACTTTGCAGAATCAAATGACTTTTTGTTGGGCAAAACCCTGGGAATAAAAATGCACCCCAGTAGCATAACCGTTGGTGATTTATTAAAATTGCTACGGGCTTTCATAATTCATCTCCAGCCTACAAGCAAACTATAACTCGACCTACAGCATAAAACCACTTGACCCGTAAACATTTTTATTCCGAAATGAATCACAGGGAGAAACGACTTGAAAAGTTTGAAGACATCTCAGTAGAAAAGGACTTGAGAGGCTCATCAACTCAAAACCCTGTCTGATTCCACAATAAATTCAAATTCACTCTAGACTTGGCATTTTTTTACATGTGTAAACAGAGACATTTCCTGTTTCCTGAGTAAGGAGCTCATTCATTATAGCACATTGAGATCGTAAGTAAAACCAGGCGGGGTGTGACGTATTGATTTCAGTAGCACTTTTGGAAGACACAAAGCAAGTAAACCGTAGCACGCTTTTCTAGTTCCACTATTAAAAAGAAAATTCCACACATAAAAATGCTAGAATCCAGGCTACCGGTGGCTCCTGCCTATAATCCTAGCTACTCAGGAGGCTGAGATCTGAGGGTCAGAGTTCAAAGCCAGCCCAGGGAGGTAAGTCAAGGAGATTCTGATCTCCGATGAACCACCAGAAAACCAGAAGTGGCACTGTGGCTCAAAGTGGTAGAGCGCCAGCCTTGAGCTGAAGAGCTCAGAGACAGCGCCCAGGCCCTGAGTTCAAGCCCCACAACCAAAAAAATGTTTCAATGCTATTAAACCAGAAGTAAACAGAGTTAATTGATAGATTGCGGAATGGTTGACCATATATACATATACATATACATATATACATATACATATATATATATATATACATATATAGGATATTGAATATACAGTATACAATATATTATATTATATATTCTATAAATATATATTCTATAAATATATATTATAAATTATAGAATATATATATTCTATAAATATATATTATAAATTATAGAATATAGAATATATAAGCTATATCATAGAGTATATATACTCCAGAATATATAGAATATATATAGAATATATATTATATATATTATTATATATATTATATATTATAGAGTATATATTCTATAATATATTATATTCTGTAATCTAATCTATAATATATGTTATATAATGCATATTATATATTCTATATATCATAGAATATATAATATAATGTAGGTTGTAGATTATAGGTTATATAATATATATCATATATTATACTATATCTATATATTATATATTAGGTTAATATATTAAACAATATATATTGTATTATATTAATACATTATACATAACATATTATATATTCTATAATATATGATATGCTATATATTATAGCATATCATATATTATAGAATATATATTCTTTATTATAGATTATAAAATATATATTATAGGTCTATAATATATTATATATTACATTATATCATATGTAATATACTTATATATCATGTCATATAACATAATATATAACATGTTAATTATATATTAAATATATTCTATAGAATATAGACTATGTTGTATATGTAATATATTATACGTATGATATAATATGCACATCCTACTAGCCAGGAAAGTCACAGTAAAAATCCTCAACCCGCATCCTTTCCTAGGATTTGGATGGGCTCCCTGGAGCAGGCCAGCATGACCCTGTCCCTTCTGATGAGCGCCCCTGCCCTGCGGTGCGTTAGCGGGCAGGGCGGCCTTGCTGGGCTGGTGGGATTTTCCCCATTGGAGCAGTCTGGCCGCGGCCCTGCTCCTGCCATTCCGAGCCAGAGGGAATGCCAAGGGACGGGTCAGAGGTCGTTTATTTTCGGTTCTTTCCAGGACAAAATAGTTCCCAGTTCCCAGGCTGGTGGACGGGTGACCAGAAGCTAGCACTGTGGCTCTCCATCAGAAAATCCCACCATCACTAGGCTGCCTTAATCACCGCCTTTTGTTTTCTTTATTTCTGTTTTGATCAGTCGTGGGACTTGCACTCAGGACCTGGGTGCTGTCCCTGAGCTCTTTTGCTCAAGGCTGGTGCTCTACCACTTGGGCCACAGCTCCATGTCTGGTTTTCTGGTGGTTCACTGGAGATCAGAGTCTCACAGACTTTCCTGCCCTGGGCTGGCTTTCAACCTCGATCCTCAGATCTCAACCTCCTGAGTAGCTAAGATGAACAGATTTTTTTTTTTCCAGTAGTCTCTGTGCAGAAAAAAAGTCACTGACTTCTGGTATCACTGCAGATACATAAAAGTCACTTTTTAAAATAAAATTGCATTGTTATTATATTATAATCATATTAAAATTATCCTATATTAGTAGTATAAGGGGCTGGAGAGAGAGGTTACCATCTCTCATATCAGGTGGTCGGTACCTTTCTGTTTTTGGACAATGTCCCCCCTTCCTTTGCTTTCCCCTAAAGTCCTTTTTAATGAGTATTTCTGCAAAGCTTGTGAGAAACATAATTGGGAAATATACTCAGTAATATCTGCATTCAGTCATTTGCAAATTACATCCAGTACTTTGTGTTATTTTAAGACAAACACTGCCTGTGACTATTACATGTACCTGTAGCTTTAACAGGAAAAGTAAATATCACAGATAGATGTTAAAAAATAAATACACTGTGAGCCAGGCGCCGGTGGCTCCCGCCCGTCATCCCAGCTACTCAGGAGGCTGAGATCTGAGGATCACGGTTCAAAGCCAGCCTGGGCAGGAAAGTCTGTGAGACTCTGATCTCCATGTGAGCAGCCAAATGTTGAAATTGGAGTTGTGGTTCAAGTGATATAGCACTCACCTTGAACAAAAAAAGCTCAAAGATAATACTTTGAGTTCAAGTCCTCAAGCAGCAAAACACCAAATGAACAAAAATCATGGGGGCTGAGGATTGAGCGCAATGCAAGAGCACTTGCTTAGCGAGTTCCAGGCCTTGAAGTCTGGGTCTCAGCATCAAAATTAAAAATAGCGACCCCATCCTCCTGGTACTAAGGAAAGTGCCAATCATCGACCTTAACTACAATACAAGTCTCATTCACGGAAAACACACAATGCCTGGGATTTCATACAAACAAAACCACGTGACTGCTGCAAAAGCTTTTCGAGTTGCTCATGGCTCCTGCTGGTTACAAGTGTCAGAAAATGAACAGAAGGGACAACCAAGGTGTTCCTGAAGGAATATTGTGGCTTTCTTGAAGATGGATGAGGGAAAATATATATAAACGTGTGTGTGTGTGTGTGTGTGTGTGTGTAATTCACTCACTGATTGTTTCTGACTAGACTAGTTTACAACACTCCAGGTGGTTCTTCAGTTAGAGAAAACGGAGAGCAAAATAAAATATTCCTGTCCAGAGCAATGGAACTAATCAAGCTTTTTTCCTGGTTGAAAATATCCAATGTGTGTGTGTGTATACAAGCCAGTGGGTCTTGAACTCAGGTCCTCTGACTCTTATATGGCTTTTTGATTCAAGGTAGGTGTTCTACCACTTAAGCCACGTTTCCGTGTTTCTGCTATGCCTGGGGGATTAAGAATCTCACAGACTTTTTTCTACCTGAGCGGGCTTGGGGCCACGATCCTCCAATCTCAGCCTCCTGAGTTGCTGGGATTATAGGTGTGAGTCACTAGAGTCCAACGGAAAATATCTTACTTGAATAAGGCTTAACTGTTTTTGGTCATGCCTGTCATCCCAGCTCCTCAGGAGGCTGAGATCTAGAGGATTGCGGCTTGAGGCCAGCCCAGGGCAGGAAACTCCCTGAGACTCTGATCTCCAATGAACCACCAAAAAGTGGCACTGTGGTGCAAATGTTAGAGCGCTAGCCAGCCTTGAGCTGAAGAGCTCAGCGCCCAGGCCCTGAGTTCAAGCCCCACGATGGACAGATTCCAGAACCCTAAACAGATAGAGCTTGTGGACTCGTCCCTAGATCCCAGTCTCCTCTGGATCCTGTCCAGTGCCCTTGCCGAGGGCATTTTGTGCTGGTTGCTGTCTGGAGAGCAGCAGCTATGTTCAAACGCTGTGTGCCACAGGCCGGAGAGTCCACACACACAGCCAGGTTCGTAGGGCTTGAATGAGGGCAAATTAGGCACTTGGCCTGCCCGGCAGACATAATTGAATCTATGTGTGGATGACGCAGACGGGGACTAATCCCACAGAGGAGACGAGTGTAAGGGCTGGCGTCAGTCAGAACACACGTGTGCGAGGAAACACACAATGCTAGCTGTGTAGCAGCCGCATCTGTCAACACGCGAGCTTGGAATGCTACACGCTCCGAATTAAAAGGCAGCAAGGCATCGTGGAATGGCTTTACCAAGCTACTTTTGTTTGTTTGTTTTTACCATTCCCAGAGAGAGAGAAAGACAGACAGACAGACAGACAGACAGAGGGTAAGAGGAGAGAAAGTAAGCCAGGCACCAGTGGCTCCCACCTATCATCCCAGCTATTCAGGAGGCTGAGATCTAGAGGATCGAGGTTCAAAGCCAGCCCTGGGCAGGAAAGTCCGTGAGACTCTGATCTCCCATGAACCACCGGAAAACCAGCAGTGGCGCTGTGGCTCACGTGGTAGAGCACCAGCCTTGAGTGAAAGAGCTCAGGGACAGCGCCCAGGCCCTGAGTTCAAGTCCCAGTATCAACGCACACACACACACACACACACACACACACACACACACACACACACACACACACACAACTCTTTTTCTCTGATCTGATTATACCTTTACCCCAATTCACGGCTACCAGTATTTATTGAGCATTTACTATCTTCCTGTCTATCAGCAAGGATTTCTTCTATGCATGGGTAGTGCACCAGACCAAAGTGAATTTGTCCCTGGGACGGAATTCAAATGCTAGTGAGTGATCTGCGCACGCACGGAACAGATCCGGAGTGCAATCAGTCCTGAATGCCTCTTATGTTCCAGGAGGAGGTGACCAGGGACGGCAGGGGCTGGGGGGCGAGGGGTGGCGGGGAGACGGGGCTGGGTGTGGTCAGGATGGAGCACTGTGGTGGGAGCATTGGAACTAAGGTAAGGAGACCGGTGGGAGACCATGGGGGGGGTGAGGATGTGGGGGAGATCAGAGTCTCACGGACTTTCCTGCCCGGGCTGGCTTTGAACCGTGATCCTCTAGATCTCAGCCTCCTGAGAGGCTGGGATGCCAGGCGTTGAGCACGGTACCCGGCTGAAATGACAGGTTCTCACAGGCTCTTCGGTTCCCTAAGGGAGCAGGTTGGGGAAACAGAGGCAGGAGCAGGGATTCTGGGGTGCTGGATGACACCCCAGGGTGATGCGATGCCAGAGTTGAAGGAACAGCAGCGGGAAAGAGGCTTCTGGAGGCTAGAAGATTCTGCAAGAACTCACAGGATCGACTTAGGTAGCTTAGATGTGATCTGTGTGTGTGAGACAGACCAACAGACAGAGGACAGACAGACACAAAGACAGAGAAAGCCAATCAAAACAGAGTCAGGGGGAGGTGCAGAAATGGGGGGACAGAGGGGGAAACCAAGGCAGCCGGGGTCCTCACTGGACACCAGGTGGAGAATGAACTCTACCACTGGTGGGGGGGGGACGGGAGGGAAACACTGGGGGAGAGAGCGAGGGAAGGGGGGACAGGGTCCCGAGAGACTGCGCTCACGACCTGACTGATGTCACTGTCACCTCTCTTTATAATAACAATACAAAGCTTAAATAGAATCATGATCAATAACGTCCCATTCATTTTAACATACATTCACTAATATTAATATTGACTAATATCAACGTCTACACAGCCCACTAATAATTTCACCTGTTCATATTGATTGGTATTCATATGAGTAGTACTGTGAATTAGGATGAATTGATCAGATGATATTGCTATTCCTATGAAATAATATTAATTATACATTTAGAAGGGTGGGTAAACTATATCAGTAACTGAACATTATGGATATAATTAGTTAATGCGAATCGCTCTATCATCACCTGAATAATTTCCCCCATGTGAAATGGGGAGTAACAGTAATGACTTTGCTTTTAATTTATGCATGGTGGATGGTAGTGACCTTACTAAGAAATTTCATTTCTCTCCCTGTTTGCAACAGCACAAAGCTAGCACGCAGACCTGCCAGACATCTTGTAGTACTTAGAAGTATTTCTAAGCATACTATTTATTTGCTTCAAATCCTATTGCTGAACTAAGCAATGCTGGATACATGAAAGTTTGGAAACATTAACGATAGTAACACCACAGGAGATAAAAATGGAATATCTCTCAGGGAGCCGGTGGCTCACACCTGTCATCCCAGCTACTCAGGAGGCTGAGATCTGAGGATCATGGTTCAAAGCCAGCCTGGACAGCAAAGTCCATGAGACTCTTATTTATCTCCAATGAACCACCAAAAAGCTGGAAATGGAGCTGTGGCTCAAGTGGTAGAGCACCAGCCTTGAGTGAAAGAGCTCAGGGACAGCGCCCAGGCCCTGAGTTCAAGCCTCAGGACCACCAAAAATAAAGGAGAGAGAGAGAGACAGACATATAATAATATATAAAACCTTGAATAACTATAATAAAACATATAAAGATGTGCAATATAATAACATGTACAATAACCATCATAACGAATCATAACATTTTAGATCAGCCTCTGACATAGTATGGCATCGAACCCATCGATTACCGAGATGGTGTATGTTGAAAAGCAAAATCTAGCTGACTAAAAAGAAAAATAAACAACCACGCCCCCCCCCGAATTCCCACACCTCCACCTGTGCAATTCAAGTCTCCCAATTTGCTAATGAATGAGCACCATGGGGGGGAGGGGGACCATGGGAAAATCCAGGTCATTCAAATGACCAGAGACTCCACAGGAGTGGATCCACTCCCATAGGGCTACTCACGGGTGAGGTGAAATTCACCAGCGACTGTGTACGGCAGGATCACACCCATTGATACAAGGAAGAGTTCGGTGGAGAATCCGTGGTCCAACGAGAAATGTACTCACGACCACCCTCCGTACACCACCCTTATGTAGAATAATTCACTTCACATAAAATAAAATAGACGCCTGTAAGTATCAAACAGATTGCCCACCAAACAAGAAAGGTCTTACTTTTATGACATTTTTTATTGTATTTTCGTTTTTTGCTCCTCCTGGGGCTTGAACTCAGGGCCTGGATGCTGTCCCTGAGTCTCTTTGGGCTCAAGGCTGGTGCTCTACCACTTGAGCCACAGCGCCACCTTCCAGCTTTTTCTGAGTCGTTTATTTGGAGATCAGAGTCTCCCCGACTTTCCTGCCCGGGCTGGCTTTGAACCACGATCCTCCATTCTCAGCCTCCTGAGTAGTTGGGGTGACAGGCATGAGCCACTGGTTCCCGGCTCCAAATGACTTTTTGTTTTTAATCGAAATAGAAAGAAGACGAGCCAGTAGCACTGGAATATTGCTTTTCACATCCAATCCAAGCCTGGCTCGCACCGGCTGCCAAATTTCCCAATGAGATTATTTTGACTTTGCAAATCACAGTCACACTGAGTCTCTGAAAAACAAAATGAGTGTATTCCTTCTTCCTGTCCTCAGCTCAAAGGAAAACAAAACCACAACAGCCCTCAAAAAAGAAAAGAAATGTAAAAGCCGGGCGCTGGTAGCTCCCGCCTGTCATCCCAGCTACTCAGGAGGCTGAGGTCGGAGGATCGCGGTTGGAGGCCAGCCCCAGACAGGAAAATCTGTGGGACTCTTCTCTCCGGTGAAGCATCAAAAAGCCAGAAGTGGCGCTGTGGTCCAAGTGGCAGAGTGCCAGCCTTGAGTGAAAAAGCCAAGCAAGAGCAAGAGGCCCGGAGTTCAAGCCCCACAACTGACAAAAAAGAAAAAGATAGAAAGGAAAAGGTTAACCAAGGAGTTATGAGGAGAAGCCAAATTGCCTTTAGATCTAAGAAGATCAAACAGAGACTCTTGCTGGCCACATTCCTGTTTTATTTTGCTTTGTGCACTTTCTAGGAAAAAGCCAGCCAGCCAGCAAGCAGGCTTCTCCTTCCCACGAAACACTGAGCCGGGGCTTCCGAAGCCACCAGCCTGAACACCCAGGCCAGCAGCGCGGCGGGAGACGCCACGGGGCGGCGGCCACCCGAGCCCAGCCCCAGACAGAGACACACCGCACAGGGCAAGGTCTGGCCCCAGAGAGGAGGGGGAGAAGGAGGAGGGGGAGGGAGGAGGGGGAGGAGGGGGAGGAGGAGGAGGGGGAGGAGGAGGAGGGGGAGGGGGGAGAGGGGGAGGAGGAGGAGGGGGAGGGGGGAGAGGGGGAGGAGGAGAGGGAGGAGGAGGGGGAGGAGGGGGAAGAGGAGGAGGAGGGAGGGAGGAGGAGGGGGAAGAGGAGGAGGAGGGAGGGAGGAGGGGAGGAAGGGGAGGGGGAGGAGGGGGAAGAGGAGGAGGAGGGGGAAGAGGAGGAGGAGGGAGGGAGGAGGGGAGGAAGGGGAGGGGGAGGAGGGGGAAGAGGAGGAGGAGGGGGAAGAGGAGGAGGAGGGAGGGAGGAGGGGGAGGAAGGGGAGGGGGAGGGGAAGGAAGGGGAGGGGGAGGAGGAGAGGGAGGAGGAGGGGGAGGAGGGGGAAGAGGAGGAGGAGGGAGGGAGGAGGAGGAGGAGGGGGAAGAGGAGGAGGAGGGAGGGAGGAGGGGAGGAAGGGGAGGGGGAGGAGGGGGAAGAGGAGGAGGAGGGGGAAGAGGAGGAGGAGGGGGAAGAGGAGGAGGAGGGAGGGAGGAGGGGAGGAAGGGGAGGGGGAGGGGAAGGAAGGGGAGGGGGAGGAGGAGGGGGGGAGGAGGAAGAGGGGGGAGGAGGAGAGGGAGGAGGGGGAGGAGGAGGAGGAGGAGGGGGAGGGGAAGAGGGGGAGGAGGAGGAGGGGGAGGGGGAGGAGGAAGAGAAGAGGAGGAGAAGGAGGGAGAGGAGGAGGAGCAGGGGGAGGAGGGGGAGGAGGAGGAGGAAGAGGAGCAGGAGGAGGAGGGGTAGGAGGAGGAAGGAGAGGAGGAAGAGGAGGAGGAAGCGTGAAGAGGAGGAGGAGTAAGAGGAGGAGAAGGAGGAGGAGAAGGTGGAGTGAAGAGGAAGAAGAGGAAGAGGAGGAGGAGGAGAGGGAGGAGGAGGAGGAGGAGTTAAGAGGAAGAAGAGGAGGTAAAGGAGCAGTGAAGAGCAGGAAGAGAAAAAGTGAGGAGAAGAAGAGGAGGAAGAGGAGGAAGAGTGAGGAGAAATTATGACGAGGAAGAGGGGGAGGAAGAGGGGGAGGAAGAGGAGGAAGAGGAGGAGTGAAGAGGAGGAAGAGGAGGAGTGAAGAGGAGGAAGAGGAGGAGGAGAAAGGGGAGGAGGAGGAAGAAGATGAGAAGAGGTTAAGCAAAGGAAGAGTAGGAGGAGAAGGAAGAACGAGAAAGAGGAAGAGGAGGAGGAGGAAGAGAAGAAGAGGCAGAAGAAAAGGAGAGGGAAAAGGAGGAAGGAGAGGAGGAAGGGAAAGTGGAAAGGGAGTAAGAAGAGGAAAAGGAGAAGGAAAAGGAGGAAGAGAAGGAAAAGGAGGGAGATAAGAAGGAAGAAAAGGAGTAGAACAAGGAGGAAGAGGAGGAGGACAAGAGGAAGGGGAGGAGGTAGAAGAAGAAGGGGAGGAGGTAGAAGAAGAAGGGGAGAAAGTGGAAGAGGAAGAAGGGGAAGAAGTGGAAGGAGGAGAAGGAGAAAAGGAGGAAGAGGAAGAAAAGGAAGGGGAGGAGGAGGGAGAGGGAAGGGAGGTAGACCAGCTGACCGCGCTGGCGCTGAGCGCAGTGAGGTTAGGTTCCCAGGCCAGTTATGCAGGCGTGTGGGGCTGGACCTGGGCAAAAGCGCGAGACCCATCTGAGAGATGGCCGAGCTGAAGGAGGCCCCAGGGGGCTGGAGAATCCCCGAGTTCCCATCCCAGGAGCGGAGGGAGGGAGGGAGGGAGGGAGACACAAGACCGTTTTCTCATTCTTCCTGTCAGCCCAGAAAATTCCACAGGCCTCCAACCACCTCCAGGCCACCAGAGCCCACACGTCCACCCAGAAGAAGTATCTTGGATTTTTGTCCTATCAGAATTATTCATCCTGAAATACAGGCTATTCGTAACGACAGAATGACGTCCATCAACTAAGAACCATCGCCAGCCTCACCACAGGTAAAACTGAGTGACAATAAAAGTCAAGAGAGGGCTGGGCGGGTGGCTCAGTGGTAGAGTGCTCGCCTAGCCTGCACGAAGCCCTGGGTTCGATTCCTCAGTACCCCCTACCCAGAGAAAGCCAGAATGGTGCCCTGGTTCAAGTGGCAGAGCACCGGCCTTGAGCAAAAAGTTCAGGGACAGTGCCCAGGCCCTGAGTTCAAGCCCCAGGACTGGCAAATTAATAATGATAATGATAATGATAATAATAATAATAATAATAATAATAATAATAATAATAATAATAATAATAATAATGGAGAGCCATTTCTAAACTTCATTCTCTCTCTCTCTCTCATAACCCTTCTTATTATTAGAGACGCAGCTGGCCCCACCGTTCGGGAAAGCCCAGTGAATCATCTGCAGAATCTTTGGGCCTTACACGTTTTATTTATTTGTTCTACTTCATCACTGGACTTCTGAGATTGTAAGAAGCCAAACTTTGTGGCTGCTGGCAGACGTGTAGACCTGGGGTGAGCAGAAAAGCAAGCTCAGGGAGAGAGGAGGAATCAAAAGACTTCCCCCAGCTCCATCTTGTTTTTGTTTTGGTTTTGGTTGTTTGGAAGGAAAGCGCGGGCTAGCAGTCATCGGTTATTTAAAACATACACACACACACACACACACACACACACACACTCCACACAGACTTATATATTCGCTTATTTTTGAAGGACCTTATTCTCAAGGCTGGACGACTCAATTGACACAGCAAAAGACTTCTTTCCAGGCTCCAGTGGCTCCCGCCTGTCATCCCAGCTACTCCGGAGGCTGAGATCCGGAGGATCGCAGTTCAAGGCCAGTCTGGGCAGGAAAGTCCCCTAAGACTCTTATCTCCAAAACGCCAGAGGGTTCCCTGTGGCTCAAGTGGTCGAGCACCCGCTTTGTGTTTGAAAAAGCAAAAGAAAAGAAAACCAAAAAGCTCAGGGACAGCACCCAGGCCCTGAGTTCAAGCCCCAGTACTGGCCAAAACCAAACCAAACATATCAAAAGACTAGAAAAACATACCACCTGGAAACAAATACTGAACTCCACTTGGCCGTAGGATTTGGAGACAGCTTTTCACACAGGATGGCCGTGTCCATGGCTGGCTTTGAGATGCACTGAGATCGTTGATAGGTGGACAGACAATGCGTTCAAGAGATGGACAGATGGGTGACTGAGAAAGTGGAGAATGGACATGGTTGGATCTGGCTAGACTATGTAGAGACCTCACAAGCCTGTGCTTAGAATTCCCAGCAACAAACTGAAGGGGGAACAGAAAAAGTCATCAGACTACAACGAAAGCATCCTGAATCGCAGAGGGAGAAGACAGAGATGCCATCTTTATGTCCAAGATAACTCTAAGAGTTTACCACTGTAGCTGGAACTTGTGTGTGTGTGTGTGTGTGTGTGTGTGTGTGTGTGTGTGTGTGTGCCAGTCCTGGGACTTGAACCCAGGACCTGGGCTCTGTCCCTGAGCTCTTTCACTCAAGGCTGGTGCTCTACCACTTGAGCCGCAGCTCCACTTCCGGTTTTCTGCTGGTTCACTGGAGATCAGAGTCTCACAGACTTTTCTGCCTGGGCTGGCTTTGAACCGTGATCCTCAGATCTCAGCCTGCTGAGTACCTGGGGTGACAGGCGGGAGTTATTTTGTAATCTTCCTGATCAAGCTCAATATGGACTTACTCCTTTCCATTGGGACCTGAGGATTTGCATCTGAGCTAGAAGTGCTATTTTTATGAGTCGATATAAAAATATTTGCTGAACACTAAGAGCAGGGTTCCGTGATTGCTGATCAGCAATGCAAAGGCTTCAACTCCCAGCCGTTATTATATTTCCTTCTTCCCCAAAATGCATAATTATCATGATAATGATGGCTATGCATTGGTTGGCATCAAGTTGTTATTTCCCACTGCGCTATTTTTGGAAATGGAAAAAGAGGGCGGGGGGGAGGGGAGGTATTTAGGGTGAAATATGAATTTATTAGCTTGCTTCACAGCTTGGGATGTCAAAGGCAAATTCTAACCCACTGTTCTTCCAGTGTTTGGATCATCTAAAAGATGAACCCACGGATTTTGGAATTCCTGACAATGTTCTTTTTCAGACCCCCCTCTGGTGTGGTTAGCAAAAGAAGCAAAAAATAACCCCAAAATATAGCTTAGCACAGAGTGTATGAACGGAATGAGGCTAATGAGTGCGTGCTAGATTCCCAAACACTCTTCATAGGAGAAAGGCAATTTCGGCATGCTCTGATTAAAAAAAAAAAAAATTCAAAACCCAGCCTGGTGCTGGTGGCTCCCACCTGTCATCCCAGTGACTCAGGAGGCTGAGATCTGAGGATCGCAGTTCAAAGCCAGCCAGGGCAGCGAAGTCCCTGTGAGACTCTGATCTCCCATGAACCACCAAGAAAACCAGAAGTGGCGCTGTGGCTCAAGTGGTAGAGCATCAGCCTTGAGTTAAAGAAGCTCAGCACCCAGGCCCTGAGTTCAAGCCTGAGGACTGGCAAAATTATCATTATTATTATTTATTAATAACTACTGTTATTTATTCTAGATTAGTTACTATTAATTTATTATTATTATTATTATTATTATTATTATTATTATTATTATTATTATTATTATTATTATACTTTTAGGGCCCACGTTGGCCAGATCAAAGTTGGCTCTTTTTAACACTCCATTGGGTCTTTTTTTTAACAACCTCACAAAAGACGGGTGACACTCAGAGACAGACACCTCTTTTGTGTGAACAGCTCTGACAAAAATCCAACTGCCCAGCCCTTTGATCATCCACTCGCAACCCTTCTTAAATCCCCGTGCTTCAATTCCTGTCCACAGCAGCTGGGGCTGGCGATAAAGCCCGCATGGCAAAGGGAAAGAATTCTCGCCGGCTTTCGCACGCTCTGGATTCTGCCACCCATGACCCAGCGCCCCCCGCAGGGCTGCCCCTTTGGGGGGTCTTCTGGGCAGCCGTCTCTGATCACAATGCAGACAGAAGTGGTTCAGCGTCTGATGCGATCCCAGATGGTGGATCGCATCGTTCTCTCTCATAGTTCCTGCATGCTGGGGACACGTTTTTTACAGACGATATAATGCGAAACAGAGAGATTAAATAACTTGTTCCCCAAACCACAGGCAAGCACAGACCTTCATCATTCACCATCTCCCGCACCGGACTCAAGTGACAACACGCCACGGCGACAAACGCAAACTGCATCATACGCCCAGTGTTATTAAAAAAAATTAATATATGTGTATATAATAGAAAAGAAGATTCTGGGGGAGCTCCGAGCATCAAAGCCAAGCCTCAGAACTCAATTTACCAATGAAAATAAATACATAAACGCCATAAGGAACTCATGAACTCAATCTTGGTCAGACAATGGTGCTATTTAAAATCTGCAACAATACAATGGACTCTGTTGAGAATAAGTAACCCCCCCCCAAAAAAAAAAAACAATCAAAAGTCTGGCAACAATTGGCAGGGTTTGTTATTAATTTCAACCCAAGAAATGGTCTTGTCCGCAAGGATCTTCTTTCAAACGAAATGGATGTACACAGTGAGAAATGAAAACTAAAGTCTACCAGAAAATGCCCAGAGATGTATATTCAATGATTTAAAAAATAACAGTTGAGTAAAAATAATTAAAATGAGAGATTAAAAAATACTTCCCGAAAATTAAGAAAAATTAATGCACAGGACTGGGGCTGGAACTCAGCTTCCTGAATAGCTGGGTGCTTTACCACTTGAGCCATGCCTCCATTTCCAGATTTGGGCTACCGTATTGGGAAGAAGAATCTCCCAGATTTGTCTGCGCAGGCTGGTTTTGAGTCTCCATTTGCATAGCTACGCCTGTGCCTAGCTTGGATTACAGGCGTGAGCCGCCGTAATTAACTTTCTGTGGAAGCCATTTATTGCCAGACTGTGTAAGCTACTATGAAGAGAGAAAGACAAGAATATGGAAGGTCAGCAAAGTCAGGAAAGCCTGGATGAGTTCACTCATTTTGCTTTATTAGTGCCCTTTATCGTTATGATAGTTCACGCATATTTAAACAGAGCCAGGGGGAGGGGTGGAGGGGAGGAGATGGGGGAGGGGGCTGGAAGGGGTAACTTAGACCAACATGCATGGCACTCAGAAACCGATGTGTTGAATGAAACCCTTTTGCACAACCACTTAAAGGTGATTTTTAAAAATATAAACAAATAAAACGTTTCAGCAACACAAAGAAAAACCAGGTTGGACTGGCCTGTGTCTGATTCATATTAACACGAAAGCTTCTCAGACACCACCAACGAAAGCAGAGCGGCCGCATCACAAATCTGCTTTTAAAAAAATCCTAAGCCGGGCACTGGTGGCTCCCGCCTGTCATCCCAGCTCCTCAGGAGGCTGAGATCTGAGGATTGTAGTTCAAGGCCAGCTGGGGCAGGAAAGTCCATGAGACTTTTACCTCAAAAAAACTATTGAAAAAAAAGCCAGAAGGGGTGCTGTGGCTCAAGTGGTAGAGCGCCAGCCTTGAACAACAGAAGTTCAGAGACAGAGCCCAAGCCCTGAGTTCAAGTCCCAGAACAGGAAAGAAAGAAAGAAAGGAGAGGGAAGGAAGGAAGGAAGGAAGGAAGGAAGAAAGGAAGGAAGGAAGGAAGGAAGGAAGGAAGGAAGGAAGGAAGGAAGGAAGGAAGGAAGGAAGGAAGGAAGGGAGGAAGGAAAGAAGGAAGGAAGGAAGAAAGGAAGGAGGAAAGAGGGAAGGAAGGAAGAAAGGAAGGAAGGAAGGAAGGAAGGAATGAAGGAACGAAGGAACGAAGGAATGAAGGAAGGAAAAGGAAAGAAGGAATGAAGGAACGAAGGAAGGGAAAGGAAAGAAGGAACGAAGGAAGGAAGGAAGAAGGAAGGAAGGAAGGAAGGAAGGAAGGAAGGGGGAGGAAAAGAAGGAAGGAAGGAAGAAAGGAAGGAGGAAAGAGGGAAGGAAGGAAGGAAGGAAGGATGGGAAAGGAAAGAAGGAAGGAAGGAAGGAAGGGAAAGAAAGAAAGAGAGGAAGGAAGGAAGGAAGGAAGGGAAAGAAAGAAAGAAAGAGAGAGAGGGAGGAAGGAAGGAAGGAAGGAAGGAAGGAAGGAAGGAAGGAAGGAAGGAAGGTAGAAGGAAGGAAGGAAACAAAGAACCAAAGAAAGAAAGGTCTTCCTAAGCCTGGTGTCCTGTGGCTCATGTCCGTCGTCCCAGCTACTCAGGAGGCTGAGATCTGAGGACTGTGGTTCAAGGCCAGCCGGGGCAGAAAAGTCCATGAGACTCTGATCTCCAATAATCACCAAAAAGGCAGAAGTGGAGCTGTGGCTCGAGTGGTGGAGCATTCATTCGTCTTGAGAGAGAGAGGAAAAAAATCTCTGGGACAGCACCCAGGCCCCGAGTTCAAGCCCTAGGAAAAGCCTATTTATAAAAAATAAAACAAGCTTCTTTCGAAAAGCATCTCAGCTATTTCCCATATTTATCGTCTGTTCTTTTCACCCAATCTGACCTCCCATCAGAATGACTGAAGAGACAAAAACAGCCAGTGAAGGGGCCGTGCGTTTGTAGCCGTGGTAGATGTGATTTTAAAAACCTTGTGCATACTTATTAAGAGAGCTCAGGGGTCAAGACCTGAAAGTCAGGAAAACATGTCGGAATGCGACATGACCAGAAAGTCAGAACACATTTGCACCCCAAGCTCCTCCTAAAATGCCAATGCGCTCTGCACTGATTTGCACAAATGGCCCCTGCAAATTCAAGCTCAAATCCATCCGTCTCTGCCCCTCCTGACCTAAGGAGTCAAGCCCGCTTCCAAACCAAACAGACTTGGTGGCAGATGAAGAAGCCCCCATCAAGATATTCCACTTAGCAATCGATGCCTGATCATTTCCATTTCCAGAACACGGATGACACGGATAACAGAAAAGAGGAACACGCATGCACACAGAAAAGAGAGAAAGACACAAAAAGGTACGCTACAGCCAGGCTCTTTGGCTCCCGCCTGCCATCCCAGCTACTCAGGAGGCTGAGATCTGAGGATCGTGGTTCAAAACCAGCCCGGGCCAGGAAAGTCCATGAGACTCTGATCTCCCATGAACCACCAAAAAGTCAGAAGTGGAGCTGTGGCTCACGTGGTAGAGCACCAGCTTTGAGTGAAAGAGCTCAGGGACAGCGCCCAGGCCCTGAGTTCAAGCCCCAGGACTGGCACAAAATAAAAATGGTTTCATCCACAGATTGGTGCTGAATGCCTTCTAGAAAACTCTTTGGCTTCCCTTCCAAGAGTCTGCTTGTCAGGAAAAGAATGGGAATCATTTGTTATGTGACACATTCCCTTCTTCTCCTGGACAAAGGGTTAGGTCTCAGGATTCCCAGTGGCTTATCTAGAAAGCTCTGGAAGGACCAAGCTTGACGAGAGGCAGAAAAGAGGGAAATAAATGGGCGACAAGGCCAGGTTTTAACCCCCTGACCGTGTCCCCCAGCTCTGGCCCCTCTCAGCATCTCCTCTATTTACACCCAGTGTCTTATTCACCCCTCAATCTCAGAAAGACACGGCTAAGAAGACAAAGAACTTCAGTACACACTGGGATTCTGTAGCATGTTTCTCTGTTCTGGAACATTCTTTAAATAGAGTCTCTCATGTTCTAAGAAGTAAAGCCTATTTGTCCTGTTCCCTCTAGATCACTCCAACCTATTTGAGTGTTCATATGTTCTAATTTTTTAAAATATTTCCTTCATTTATTTTCCCTGTGTGTGTGTGTGGTGCTGAGGAATTGAACCCAGGGCTTCTGCATGCTAGGTGAGCACTCTACCACTGAGCCACCTGCCCGGCCCCTGTGGGTTCTATTTTATTCAGTAAACACGACTCGCTAGAGCAACATTTTAAGTCATACTTAGCAAAACTCACATCCTAGAACATGTAATGATTAGCTTTAGGAGTTGGTGCAAGGTTGGTGGAAATCAGATTTGTGAGTGTGTGGTATCTAATAACCAAATAGGAAATAACCTGACTTACATTTACTCTTAGCAATACGTAGGCTACAGAAATGGAAAGAAAATCACGTATTAATGTGGAAAAGAAGCCCTTTGAGCAACCTTCAACTGTATTCATTTTTTTTAATCCTTTATAAAACAGGAAAAGTAGCTGGGCACTGGTTCTTTGGAGACTGAGTCCTGAATATCAGGGTTCAAAGCCAGCCCGGGGAAAGAACGCAGGAGACTCTGATCTCCAGTGAACCACCAAAAAGCCAGAAGTGGTGCTGTGGCTCAAGTGGTAGAGCACCAGCCTTGAGCAAAAGAACTCAGAGACAGTGCCCAGGCCCCTGAGTTCAAGCCCCAGGACCAGCACGTGCACGCACGCACGCACACACACACACACACACACACACACACACACACACACACACAGCTATTTTTTTTTATCAGCACTATGTAGCTTCTAAAAAATAAAGCAAAATGAAACAAACTAAATTCACACTAAATAGCAAGGCATCCAGAACATTCGTGGCTCACGCCTGTCATCCCAGCTACTCAGGAGGCTGAGATCTGAGGATCATGGTTTGAGTCCAGTCTGTGAGAATCTTATCCCAATGAACCACCAAAAGGAAACCAAAAGCAAGAATAAAACAAAGCCAGAAGTGGTGCTGTAGCTCAAGTGGTAGAGCGCCAGCCTTGAGCTCAAAAGTTCAGGGCCAATGTTCAGGCCCTGAGTTCAAGCCCCAGGATACATACAAAGGATCCCATTACTATTTAGCAAAATTAGTACCTAAATAAATCAGTAGGATAATCATAACACTTAACCCTATAAAGAATAGCAGGGAAACAGACGTAGCTAGAGGCTGGGGCTGTGGTGATTTCCAGAAAGTAAAATGAACCCTTTGAAATGGTCATTTCTCTGGCACGTTTGGGAACTTCATCCGCCCATATTTTAGCTGTTGTTTAAAAAAAAAAGCTTTACAACAGTGCCGTAAACCATTCATGACACATTTAATGTCACTGCAAGTTATTTTTTAACAGATATAACAGTTCGGATAAGAAGATGGCGTGGTTTACAGACTATGCCCCAACTCCATTAATCCTTACAATAGCTTTGACGTGGAATTGTCGCTTTTCCTTCTAGGTGAAAGTTTAGGAGACAGATATAAAGCAATCATCTAGATAAGAAAAACATGATACAAACATTTCCAACCAAGGGGCTGGGCAGGTGGCTCAGTGGTAGAGTGCTCGCCTAGCATGCATGAGGCCTTGGGTTCGAATCCTCAGCACAACATACACAGAAAAAGCCTGAAGTGGTGCTGTGGCTCACGTGGTAGAGCACCAGCCTTGAGTGAAAGAGCTCAGGGACAGCACCCAGGCCCTGAGTTCAAGCCCCAGGACTGGCACAAAAAAAACCAATTAACCAAAAACAATGTTATCATTTTCATTTATATCTAAAATGTGCAGATCTAGAATTGCATTTTGTACATCTTTTTATATATAATTTTTATTTGTTTTTTCTTTTTTTTGTGGCGGTCCTAGGGCTTGAAACTTCTCAGCCCGGTGTGTTCGAGGCTGGTGCTCTACCACCTGCACCACTGCGCCACTTCGGGCTTTGGTTATTTTTTCTTGCTTTTGTTTTCCTTTGGGTGGTTCACTGGAGAGCAGAGTCTCCTGCCCGGGCTGGCTTCGAACTGCGGTCATCAGCCTGTTGCATAGCTGGGATGACAGGCGTGCGGCACTGACGTGGTCATTTCATAAGAATACCACAGAATCCTTTCCCGTGCTGAGACAGTATCAGGTAAGAAAGCAGGTAAGCCCCCCAAAAAGGGCTAGGAAAAACCGGCCAGGGGGTTAGTGGATAGAAAAATGTGGGTCACCCCTAACCTTGAAGGGACACAAACAGCCAAAAGTTAGAAGGGTCAGAGGTCAGACTGTGAAATTCCCTTTCCACGTTGTGTGTGTTCACAGGGGCTGATGTGTCTCATTAAAACAGACAGCCAGGGGACAGGGAGCTGGGAATTTCTGTAGCCATTTCTCCAAGTGCCTACAGAGCCTTGATTCATCCTGAAGCTGCTTGGGGCTGAGAAGAACATTCTGGAATGGAACAAACCCAGAGAGAGATATTCTGTTCCTAAAGGGCACATTAAAACAATTCACCTTGGGGCCCAGCGCCGCAGCTCAGGCCTGTAATCCCGGCGACCTGGGGCCAGTTGAGATCTTAGGATGAGGTTTCAAGTCAGCCCGGGCAGAAAGGACTTGGGAGATTCCTGTGTCTAAGTAGTCAGCAAAAAGCTGAACATGAAGCAAGGTACATGCGGCAGAGCACCAGCTTTGAGCAGAAAAGGCCAAGCCAAGAAACAAAGCCCTGAGTTCAAGCCCCAGCACCCACACATGCACATGCACGCACACACACACACACACACACACACACACAGCCAGTTGGACAAGCACAGGACAGACACCATGATTTGTTAGTGCTAATGTTTAACTCGGGTTTGGGAATGTGATACGGAATGATTGCAAGAGGAAGTGGTATCAAGAATATAAACCGCTGATCTAAGTCACATGACACTCTCAGGTAAAAGCCAGACGCAGCACACGCGTGTAACAAAAAGAAAGGTGAGCTGAGCACCCGCGGCTCACGCCTGGCATCCCAGCTCCTCAGGAGGCTGAGAGCTGAGGATCGCGGTTCAAAGCCAGCCCGGGCAGGAAAGCCCGTGAGACTCTGATCTCCAATGAACCACCAGAAAAGCAGAAGTGGAGCCGTGGCTCAAGTGGTAGAGCACCAGCCTTGAGTAAAATAATAAATAAATAAAGCTCAGGGAGAGTGCCCAGGCCCTGAGCTCAAACCAAAGAAATGCAGCAAGTGTAATACACAGATAAAAGTGCAAAACACAATCGTGCCAACAACCATGGGCGTGTGAATGCTCAAGTGTCACCTAATTCTAGCCATAAATACTTCCAAGGGACTCTGAAACTTGGCTGTTTTCAATAGTAGCATCCTTATCATACGTGTGTGGGTATATATATGTCCATACATTTATATATATTAGGCATATATATACATATTAGGCATATATATACATATTAGGCATATATATACATATTAGGTATATATATACATACATATTAGGCACTGGTAGCTCACACCCGTCATCCCAGTTATATAAAGAGGCTGAGATCTGAGGATGAAGGTTCAAAGCCAGCCCAGGGCAGGCAAATCTGCCAGACTCTGATCTCCAATGAACCAGCAGCATGAAGCACACATGGTTGTGCTCCAAAGAGAGAGGAGGCTCCTTTTACTCACAGACAGCTACTTCAGAGTTTGTAAAAGGCTGAGATATATATATGTATATTTATGACCCAGAAAAGACAATGCATCTTATGAATGATGCATGAACCAGGGACACCAGAGAGCATCTTCATCTATTTTTACACTTCCTGGGGTACAGAATAACAACGGGCTATTCCAAAGAATAAAGACACCATAAACCACACAGGGATGTAGAAATCCGGGGTGTCAGCAAGAAAGGGAAGGTGAAGAGAAGCAAGTACTGGTGCTCACACCTGTCATCCCAGCTACTCAGGAGGCTGAGATCGGAGGGTGAACAGGTTCAAAGCTCTTATCTCTAAGTAGTCATCATCCAAAAAAATAAAGCCAGAAGTGGCGCTGTGGCTCAAGTGGTAGAGCGCCAGCCTCGAATGAAAGAGCTCAGGGACAGTGCCCAGGCCCTGGAGTTCAAACCCTAGTACCTGCAAAAGAAAAACAAAAAAAAGAGTCTATTTGATTCATTCACCCGAGGCTGGCTTTGAACCTGGCTCCTCAGATCTCCGTTTCTGGAAGAGCAGGGATTACAGGCGTGAGCCACTGGGCCAAATCTTGCTATCCTATGATAACTACAGTCTTGTGGGGTTATTCTTGCAGGCTAACTTATAGCCATTTAATGCATTTCCTGTATTCCATGTCCAAGAAAGCATGTTATTAAAATAATATTATAAATGTTAAAAAGCCATTTGCACATCAGAAACCAAAGCAAGTCGTTTGCTATTTTATAAGAAATGACAGGCGTAGGGGTAGGCTGGGAAAATCATTTTGAAGAAAGACACCACGCAAGGAAAAGAGACAGACTAGATCACCAAACAGAAAACGGTTCCAGATGATTCTAGAAAGCAGCAAGGTCTGACAGGCCTGGGAAGGAACTCAAAAATGCAACACAATACCATGCTGTGTGCTGTGGATCCTGAGAGATTTGGAATCTTGGGGTTTTCCCAGGCTCTGAAGGAAGGCGCAACAGGACTGGAAACTCTCTCAAAGCAGAATTCAGGGAGACAAAAACTGAGACCCAAGAACCCATTGCTGAAGGCTGCTCAGACACCACCCCAGAGCCCTCGGCTGGTGCTCTACCACCTGAGCCACAGCACCACTTCCAGTTTTCTGGTGGTTCATTGGAGATCAGAGTCTCACGGACTTTCCTGCCCTGGGCTGGCCTCGAACCGTGATCCTCCAATCTCAGCCTCCTGAGTAGCTGGGATGACAGGCGGGAGCCACCAGCACCTGGATTAGTTTGATTTTTTTTTTTCCTCCCTCAGACTACCACCAAGGAAAGCCACACCCTTCTTCCTGACTTCCGGTTGTAAAACAAGTACTGGAGAAGAGCTGTTGAAGTACTTAGATGTAGTGGAGCTTTGCATCTAAAAAAGCAACTGAACCCAGTAGGTTCTGACCCGAAACACAAGCTACTCAGCAGGCTGAGATGTGAGGACCAAGATTGGCTGCCACACCAGGCCAGAGAAAGGCCACGAGCCTCTTCTCGCCAATGAACCAGCAAAAAGCTGGAAGTGGAGGTGTGGTTCAAGTGGTCGAGCACCCCAGCTCTGAGTTCAAGCACCAGAAAAGTAAGCAAACAAACAAACAAATAACTAAATAAAATTCCTCCTGGTTGACACAGTCCACAAATCAGATCGATCCATCAGAAAGACGGTCAAGAGAGGAAAATGAACTATTATTGGTTTTCAAAGTTGTACCTTTGGTGAAGAAATGGCCACAGCATGTATAATTCATGTAGCAAAACCAACATGCATCCTGAAAATAAGTCCCTAATAGCTCTATCTTGTCTTCCTTTCCTCCAAATGAACTAAGCAATGTCCTGAGGTTCAAAACCCTTCTCTTCTAGAGAAATCCATCTCTGGGGTGGGGCTGTCTGATCCATTCTCATTCTAAAGTTCTGATCCAAACCAGATAGGTAATAATACAACTTCCTCTAGCACGCACGGACTTTGGCTTACATATCATAAAAGGACAAGGTAAAGACAGATAAATCTGCAAGAAGACAGGAAAAAAGCAAGCCCGAGTCGATCTGCTTTTGCGGCTGTTATAAAAGCTAAATAATTTTGTCACGCGAGATCAACAGCAACCAGTGGTATTCGCCATTCTGAATATCTTCAAGTGGAATAAATGGAGGTTTTAATCTCCCAAACGTCACCACTGAGACTTTTAAGCATATATATGAACTCAGGTCTTAGATGCTGTCCCTAAGCATTTTTTACTCAAGGGTGATGCTCTACCACTTGAGCCACAGCTCCACTTCCAGTTTTTTGCAGGTTGGTCAACTGGAGATAATGAGTCTCGCAGATTTCCCAGCCTGGGGCTGGCCTTGAACCTTGATCCTCCGATCTCAGCCTCCTGAGTAGCTGGGATGACAGGTGTGATGGATGGAGCCACAGAAATGATAAGAAATATCCCAGAATCGTGGGATTCGGGGGTCAAGGATAAACAGCAGCTACTTAGCCTGAAAGCCAAAGTCCCATCTTCCTGACCGCAGCTACTGTGTTCTAGAAATAATGCTAATGCAGAACACGACCTCCCACCTGATCTTAGATATAATGTTAGCTATCAGAATAACCCGGCCATTCCCGAGTCTCCATGTTCCCGTGACAGGTCTGGTGGTACTTCTGCTTTCCCCCAACCATGGTTCGCGTTATTTGTACCTAGATGGATGGCGATTCTGGAATCTTCTCTGTTTAGACCACCAGATGACCATGAAGGGTCATGCCCACATCTGAAAATAATTATTTGTGGAGATGATGCATAAAATTGGAATGATGGGAAAATAATGTGGCTGAAAAGATACCATTACTGCCCGTACAAGACCCAGAGAGCCAGCACACGCAGCAGTGTGTGTGTGTGTGTGTGTGTGTGTGTGTGTGTGATGAGTCTTGAACTCAGGGCCTGGGCGCTGTCCCTGAGCTCTTCTACTCAAGGCTGATGCTCTCCCACTTGAGCCACAGCTCCACTTCTGGTTTTCTGGTGGTTCACTGGAGATCAGAGGCTCACAGATTTCCCTGCCCAGGACTGGCCTTGAACCACGATCCTCTAGATCTCAGCCTCCCGAGTAGCTGGGATGACAGGTGGGAGCTACTGACACCCGTGTTGTTGTTGTTGTTTTGTTTAAACTACAAAGTCACTGTGTTGTTCTGCCTTTTCAACTGGTCTGATTCTCTTCTGGGAATAAAGTGAACAAGAAAGAAAGAGAGAGGGAGGGAGGGAGGGAGGGAGGGAGGGAGGGAGGGAAGAAGGGCAAGAAGGAAGGAAAGAGGAAGGAAGGAAGGAAGGGAGGGAAGGAGGGAGGGAGGAAGGGAGGGAGGGAGGGAAGGAGGAAGGAAGGGAGGGAGGAAGGAAGGAAGAAAGGAAGGAAGGAAGGAAGGAAGGAAGGAAGGAAGGAAGGAAGGAAGGAAGGAAGAAAGGAAGGAAGGAAGGAAGGAAGGAAAATCTTGGAGCCATGCTGAGCAGCCGCAGCCACTTTGGAGACATGAGGCTGCCCTGGCCTCCCTCACCCCCGCCCCCCTCCCCAATGCCCGCCGCTCCCCCATCTCTGGTGAAATGCCCACACACACATCTGCTAACAGCAAACAACAAAACCAGCCTCACCGGAGTTCACGCAAGCCTGAGATGGCTCAGGACGGCTGTTTTGAAAATAGATTTCTAGAAAGGTCAGAGGGCATTTGAAGAATGCCAGGCAGCAGAGGCTGGCATTCAGGGGGCCCAGAGGAAGGAGGCAAACACAAAACCAAGCCAGACAAGGCCAAACACACAGGCAGAGACAGCTGCTGCGTCTAAAGAGCCGGGAACGGCGAAGATCGAAAAGTAAAAGCAATGATACCCTCATACCACTCAAGAAAACACAAGATGGCACTGGTGGCTCCTGCCTGGCATCCCAGCGTACTCAGGAGGCTGAGATTGGAGGATCACAGTTCAAAGCCAACCCCGGGAAGGAAGGTCTGCGAGACTCTGATCTCCAAGGAACGATCAGAAAACCGGAAGCGGTGCTGTGGTTCACGTGGTAGAGTGCCAGCCTCGAACAAACACAGCCAAGCAAGAGGCCCTGAGTTCAAGTCCGAGTAAAGACAGAAAAGAAAAAGATAACAGTATCTGTCATTTAGCCAGACAGAATCTCCTCTGGGCAGATATGGAGAAAACATTCCTAATTCCAATTTCCCAACAATGTCCAACAAGCCCATCCCCATGGATGCCCAACAAGCCCATCCCCATGCATCTGGTATTTTAATTTATAAAACGACGGGAAACATTGGGATTCCCAACTTCACCTTCAAAGCCGTCATAAAACCTCATCCACAAAGGGGAGAGCGCCCTCTCCCTCCCCCGGCTGAAGCCCGGCTTGGCAGCTGACTCACGCTTCTGCCTCGTCTGACTTTACGTAGCAGTGAAAATAGGCGGATCGCGGTCCCCGGGAAATGTCAGCCAACTCTATACACCAAGGAAGGGGCAGAAGGCCAGGGAACTCCAGGCCTTCTCTGAGCCAGATTCAGGGTTGCACACTGAGGGCTCTGCGGGGGGGGGGGTCCCCCATCATCCGTGTCCCCCTGAATAAAAGCGCTGGGTCACACCTGGCTGGCGTGATTAATGGAGTCTCCCTCCTGCTCCTCCGTGTGGGTCTGATGCCACTGAAAATAGATCCACGGTTGGCAACCTAGACGTAGAGGTCACGGGCCTGGTGCCTCTCAGTTCAAAGCCAGGATGGAGACTCTGGTTTCCCGCTCGCCGGCAAAATGCCCGACTGGAGGTGTGGCTCAGAGGGTAGAGCGCCAGGTCCTGAGCGGGAAAGCTGGCCCAAGAGTGTGAGGCTCAGTCAAGCCCTGATACTGGCAAGGAAAGGAAAGAGAGGGGGGGAGGGAGGGAGGGGAGGGGAGGGGAGGGAGGGAGGGGAGGGGAGGGGAGGGGAGGGGAGGAGGCTTTTTTTCTTCCTTCCTAAATACAAATGGTCACATATATATATACACACACGCAGGTCCTGGGCGCTGTCCCTGAGCTTTATTTTGCTCAAGGCTGGTGCTCTACCACTTGAGCCACAGCACCACTTCCAGCCTTTTGCTACCTCATTAGAGATCAGAGTCTCCCAGACTCTCCTACACAACCGGGCTGGCTTTGAACCGCCATCCTCAGATCTCAGTCTCCTGAGCAGCTGAGATGAGAGGCGGGAGGGAGCCACCGGCACACCTGTCGCCCAGCCCACTGGAGAGACATCCAACAGGAGGCTGGAGGTTAGAGGCCACCCAGAGCCAAGAGGCCAGCAAGACCTCATCTCCACTCAGAGGCCAGGAGTGCTGGTGTACATCTGTAGTGCCGGCCACCGGGGAGGAATCAGCAGGGAGACACGTCCTAGCTGCTCTCTGAACAGCGTTCGCTTCCAAATGAGCTCGTGCGAGCTATCTACACACACCACCCTGAGCCTCCCTGGCGGCTGAGCCTGGGATTGCACCTTGATCAAGTTGTTCCTGAATGCCACCCCAGAAGGCTACGAAGAGCTCAAGGGTAACCGGCTACACAGGGGATGGGAGTTTGAAGAAGAGGCCTGGGGAGGGGACAGGGAGCAGGGGGGACACAGGTGGCTTCCTGGGACAGGGCGAAATCACAGCCCCGCCGCTCGCCAACACCTTGACGCATGGCATTCTTGCTCACCTGCCTCGTGATCCCTGAGCCAGAATTAATGATTCCAACAGGCCACCTTTATTTATCCAGGTGCCAGGGGCTGTTTTCCTCCAAGAGAGAGAACACAAAACAAAACAAACAAGTTCAAGGTCGTCTGCCCGTGGGCTGCTCAGAACGATCCATAGATATAATAACTAAATAAAATAAAAGGGCATTTTCATCTCTGCAGCCCTGGGTGCAAAGAAACACGGCAGGATTCGAGTCTGTTAGAGGCAGAAAACCCGGACAGATGGGAAACAGAGGACGCAGAGGTAGAAGCCGGTGTGCTGGGTGTGGTAGACAGACAGACAGACAGACAGACAGACAGACAGACAGACAGACAGACAGACAGACAGACAGACAGACAGACAGACAATGATACAGGGAAAATAAGCCAGAGAATGAGAGAAAATGAGAATGAGGGAGAGAGAGCCCAAGGCAGGAATTTGAGTGTCTGAAACAGGGTAGATGTATTTATTTATCCTTACATATAATTTTATCGCTATTAATGAGTACAGTTTGGGAGGGGGGTTAATGCCCCCCTTAGAAGGTATATTTAATAGATTCTTTCTAATTCATGTCTGTGAAGATAGAAAGATTTGTAAGACTTTTTATTATTATTATCATTATTATTATTAATTTTCTTTTGTCAGTCCTGGGACTTGAACTCGGGGCCTGGGCGCTGTCCCTCAGCTCTTTCACTCAAGGCTGGCGCTCTACCACTTGAGCCACAGCGCCACTTCCGGTTTCCTGGTGGTTCATGGGAGATCAGAGTCTCACGGACTTTCCTGCCCGGGCTGGCCTCGAACCGCGATCCTCAGCTCTCAGCCTCCTGAGTCGCTGGGGTGAGCGGCCCTGAACTCTCCACAGGGCCCTGAGAGGCCTCCGCTCTGTCCCCTGGCGGGGTTGGGGGGGGCACCCAGGGGCCCAGGAGCGGTGATCTCAGAGGAGCCCTGCAGGCCGGAGCCCGGGACCTCCAGGGACAGAGCTAGCCAAATATAGGAGGCCGCAGCGCCACCCAGCTCCAGGCCCAGCCTCTCCACAGCCCCAGCCACCATCTCTCTCTCACACACACACACACACACACACACACACACCTGTCATCCCAGCGACTCAGGAAGCTGAGATCTGAGGATCATGGTTCAAAGCCAGCCTGGGCAGGAAAGTCCATGAGACTCTGATCTCCCATGAACCACCAGAAAACCAGAACTGGTGCTGTGGCTTAGGTGGTAGAGCACCAGCCTGGAGTGAAAGAGCTCAGTAAAAGCAAGAGGCCTTGAGTTCAAGCCCCAGGACTGGCGCGCGCGCACACACACACACACACACACACACACACACGTGCGTGCGTGTGCGCATTGTATCAAAGTTTTTCCCATGTCCACGTTTAGACATAACCTCATTTCTTTTGTCTTTTTCTTTGTGCTAGTCCTGGGGCTTGAACTCAGGGCCTGGGGGCTGAGTTTTTATGCTCAAGACGAGCGTTCTTCCAGCGTTTTCTTTGCTGGCTCATGGGGGAGTTCAGACTCTTCACAGACTTTCTGGCCCAGGCTGGCTTGGAACCCTGATCCTCAGATCCCGGCTTCCCACACAGCTGGGACTACAGGCGTAAGCTACTGGTGTTGGCTTGAATCTCCTTTCTAACCCCAAGGCCCAGGCCTGGCTGGGGCTCTGCCTTCCAGCGTGACCTACAGATGAGTCTCACTTGAGTGACTTTGAACCATGGGACCATCTGTCAAACTATGCCCCAGGGAAGAAAGTGAAGAGGAATTCCAAGTATTTTAAAGGAAGAGAAGCCAGTCCCCCACCCTGAGCCCACACGAACGCCCCTGGTTTACGGGGTACAATGGGACACGGCCCTCCCCCCTCCCCCCAAATCTGCTGGACGGAACAATGGCTGTGGCTACAGCAGAGATGTGTACTGTACCCATGGGTACCAGCCCAGGAAGAGCGTGGGAAAGGCCGTGGCCGGGAGTTAGGTTTAGGAGAAACAGCTGGTACACTCATGATAAAAAAAAAAAAAAAAAGGAGGAAAAAATAGAAATGGAGCCATCAGTAATAAATAGAACCAAACTATCTTGACATTCTGTGGCCAGAGAAGAAAGTCTTTCAAAAACAGATATTCTGTAGGGTTAAAAAAAAAAAAAAAGCCATTCATCATTTTTTTTTTTTTGGTCAGTCCTGGGGCTTGAACTCAGGGCCTGGGCGCTGTCCCTGAGCTTCTTTTGGCTCAAGGCTGGTGCTCTACCCCTTGAGCCACAGCACCACTTCCAGCTTTTTTTTGGGGGGAAATAATTGTCTCATGGACTTTCCTGGCCTCGAACCGCAGTCCTCAGATCTCAGCCTCCTGAGTAGCTGGGGTGACAGGCAGGAGCCACCGGCGCCAGGCTAATACCATTGAACTTATCAGCTACCTTTTAAGGTTTGAATCTTTAGGAGTCAAAATGCTTGACCTTCTTCTAGGGAGTCGTGGTTTCTGTGTAACTACTAGACTCCAAAAATAAAAGAAAACGGAATAATGACTTGAAACCATGAGAAACCATGAGAAAAGAAGATGGCCAGAAAGAAATCCCAGCCGTTCACGACACTTCGCCTTCTAACTGCGCAAATATTCGGGGCAGGTCCCAGCAGAAAAAGACAAATAGATGAGTCCTGTCTTTAAAGAATTCACGGTCTTCCCAGTCTCTCTATTCCACACAGCCAGCCAACAGCATTATCTCCCATACTTGGGATATTTGATCTTCTCTAGAGAGAACTTCCAATTTACTGCTACCAAAAGGCATTAGATCTCAACAGAGCCTCCCAACTTATAATTCAATCCAGACGTGAACACCAAGAAAAAGCTAAACTGGAATATGTGTGTACACACACACACACACACACACACACACCGGCCTGGGCGCTATCCCTGAGCAATTTCATTCAAGATGGGTGCGCTACCACTTGAACCACAGCTCCACTTCTGGTTTTCTGGTGGTTCCTTGGAGATCAGAGTCTCACAGACTTTCCTGCCCTGGGCTGGCTTTGAATCGTGATCCTCTAGATCTCAGCCTCCTGAATTGCTGGGATGACAGTCTCACCTGGCTTCTGATTCTTTTTATTATAATAAAGTCCCCCCCCAAAAAACAAAACCAAACACAAACCCCCATCCTGTCTTTCCTCTTCCTCCACTCCCCAGTGCTACCTGGAGTCAACCAGCAATCTCTCCACACTTCCCTAAGCCATTGTTTACTCTGCTTTGATCTCTTCCCAGGTATTCCCAAGCCCTTGGGAAGGAGGGGATCATAAAGACACCCCATAACTCTGGGCAAATACGTGTACCTCCCTCCGACCCGCGCCTCTGCGTGTTCATGCTCCTGGGAACAGGTGAACCTATCGTGTTAACAACAACAAAAATGAAACACAGAATGAGCCATGACAAATCCTCTGACTGAAGTGTTTAATAGCTCCCTTTGGGGCTCAAAGTCCTACACATGGAGGAGGAAGAAGCCCAGGTGTATTTTTTGGGCGGGGAGAAGGCCTCTCTATGTCATTATTTCTCCAAGCTCTGCACTTAGCAGAGACCAAGAGTGTCACACAAATACCACTGAGTCCCTGGGGAAAGTCCTTCCGTCCCTCCCTGCTGGCTGCCTCCTGGTCTAGTTAAATATTTTTCATTTCTTTCTTGTTATTTATAAAGGTGATGTACAGAAGGGGGTACAATTACATCCGTCAGGTCATGAGTACATTTATTTATTTACTTATTTATTACTTAGTCAGTTGTGGGGCTTGAACTCAGGGCCTGGGCGCTGTCCCTGAGCTCTTTCGCTCAAGGCTGGTGCTCTACCCCTTGAACCACAGCACCACTTCTGGTTTTTCTGGTGGTTCATGGGAGATCAGAGTCTCACGGACTTTCCTGCCCAGGCTGGCTTTGAACCGTGATCCTCTAGATTTCAGCCTCCTGAGTAGCCGGGATGACAGGTGGGAGCCACCAGCAGCTCCCAACGTCCATATTTTATTCTTAACGAATAAGAATTTACTCTTCCAAAAAAAAAAGTCTAGAATCCTTCTCCCGTGTGTACCTGCCTGTGATCTCATTGCTTATCTTTCGACTGAATTTGTTGCATACATAAAACTATATTAGGGCTGGGCAGGTGGCTCAGTGGTAGAGCGCTTGCCTTGCATCCATGAGGCCCTGGGTTCGATTCCTCAGTACCACATAAGCAAAAAGAAAAAAAGCTGGAAGTGGTGCTGTGGCTCAAGTGGTAGAGCGCTAGCCTTGAGCTGAAGAGCTGAGGGACAGGCCCAGAGTTCAGGCCCCATGACCGGACCCCCCCCCAAAAAAAAACTATATTAGAAATCTTTAAAAAATAGAAAGAAAGAAAGAAGAAATGTCAAAAACATCTCTGGGTCAGAGTTCACATTCTCCTAGGCAGTGTAGACAACTGGTCTACCTGCCCTTGCTAAGCCAAGCAGATGTGATTTCTTCTGTTCCTTTTTTTTTTATTATTATTATTCACAGGCCAGGGTGCGGCTGATGTTTTAAAACATCTGCACTGAACTGACTGCGCTGGACAAAGTCTCCTTCTTGCTCTCCCTGCCTGGATGAGGACAGGATCGAACCACTCCCTCCCTCCCTCGCTTTTATTGCCGCACTTGACTTTTACGGTTAGGATGATGTTCCTTTCGTGGGAAGAGAGAGGGAAGAGATCAAGGCCGGGCTAGGACACCCCACCCCAACCCCCACACCCCACTTTGTGCTAGAAGCAAAGAGAAGTCCAAGTAACCTTCACCTCCACCATGGCCTTGGGTTTACAGCCATGGGAGGGAGGGAGGGGGAGGGAGGGGGTGGGGAGGGAGTGGGGAGGGAGGGGGAGGGAGGGGGTGGGGAGGGAGGGGGAGGGAGGGGGTGGGGAGGGAGGGGGTGGGGAGGGAGGGGGAGGGAGGGGGTGGGGAGGGAGGGGGAGGGAGGGGGTGGGGAGGGAGGGGGTGGGGAGGGAGGGGGTAGGGAGGGAGGGGGGAGAGAAGGAGACTAAGGAAGACAGAATAGCACAAAAGATAAATATGCAAAACTTTTAAAAATCAAAGGCTTAAAGGCCAAGCAATACGCGTTCATTCCCTAATCTATTTTCCACAGCAGATGCAACACGTCAGGTATTTTCACCCTCTTCGATCCCGTGTGATCTGCAATGTGCATTCGGTGGCTGCTTCCTTCCCCCTCCCCCCCAATTCCTCGAACCTTTCTAGAAGGACAATAGAGTTCTTCACACGTTGAGATTCTGCCAGGCTAAACATACGCTATTAAAAAAAAAAAAGAAGCTGTATGTGTTTCAGGAGGAGGGGGAAATAATCACTAATAATGATGTTCACACTTAAAATCACTTTCAAGCAAAGGAAAAGGTGGGCGGTGGGGAGAGATCAGGTGAGGAAGGGAGGGAGGGTTGTGGTGTGAAAGGCTGTATGTGGATCGTGTGTTCCTAACCTTGGAGTATTGATAGAAAAAAAAATGCTTGCCACACACAATTAAAGATGTACGTTCTAGTCAGTATTTTCCATTTGCACTCCGCTTGCTCACCTGGACCTATTACAAACAGACCTACAGGCTTTTTCACTAGACTGTAGCTAGGATAGTACTAAGTGTCAGGCAAGTGTCCTAAAAAAAGATCACTATTAATTAATTAGATGCAAAATAATGGTCAACATAGAAAATGTCACAATTCTCTCAGATAGCTGGCTGCCGGTGGCTCCCGCCTGCCATCCCAGCTGCTCAGGAGGCTGAGATCTGAGGATCTCAGTTCAAAGCCAACCCAGGCGGGAAAGTCCGTGAGCCTCTGATCTCCCATGAACCACCAGAAAACCGGAAGTGGCGCTGTGGCTCAAGTGGTAGAGCGCCAGCCTTGAGCACAAAGAGGCTCAGGGACAGCGCTCAGATCTAGAGTTCAAGCCCCACAGCTGACAACCACAATGAATCCCTCACACGCTGTCACGTGAATGAACTTTGAGAACATTACATGAAGTTGAGGAAAAAAACAGGCCAACTTCAGAGAAACATAAAATCTATGAGTCCACTAATGGGAAGTCACTAAAGAGTCAAATGCACAGAGAGGAGGAGCTTGTGGGTAGACTTTCATTGTGTGTGTGAGTGTGTGTGCATGAATGTGTGTGTGTGTGTGCACCAGTATGAGTCTTGAACTCAGAGCCTTACACTCTCCTGTGGCTTTTCCACTCAAAGCAAGTGCTCTACCTCCTGAGCCGCACCTCCACTCCTGGTTTTTGTAGCTTTACCGGACAGGAGTCTCATGGATTTTTCTACCCGGACGGGCTCTGAACCTCAATCTTCTTATGTGAACTTCCCGAGACGTGAGGATCATCAACTTGGCTGGACTGCCATTGGTGCAAGGCGAAAGAGAAAGTTCTGGAAGCAGGAGGCCAGGAGGATGGCCAAACACACTTGGTTAAGATGGCCCAATGCATTGCACCTGCTACCACTCCAAATGTGGATTCAAGCTAAAGGCTGTAATTCAGTGTCAGCCGAGTTCACCAGCTTGGCAGTTACTAGTTAACCAGTCATTGGGTGTCAACTAGTTGTTTATAGCCATGTCCGGAGAGACTCCGGACCCACAAGGAAAGAGAGTTTAAGCTGTCAGATAGGGCTGAGGGAAGCATTTAAATGGAATATTTCCCAGGCATCTGGAAGCAGCAGATAAGGCCCCGAGTGGGCAGGACAGGAAACGGGGTGGTTGGCATTTAATTATCGCCGTTTTGTGCAGGGGGCAGGAGAGGGGAAGAGGGGCCAGTCACCAGTGCCCGGGGTCTTAGGTACTGAAACGTCCCGGCCACGGTTTTCAGAGTCGACTGCCACTGTCCAACCTGTTTTCCTTGCTCTCCTTGGAACGGGAATGTGGTCTTAATAAAGATCCTCTCGTTGGTGTGTGTTTAAACAACTTTACTGAGACACGACTGTCGAGTGAAAACTGCAAATAGAACAAGGAGATCTCTGTTCTCACCCCAAAGAAGCCAGGAAAGTCTCTCCATGGACAAGAGTTATTATTATTATTATTATTATTATTATTATTATTATTATTATTATTGAAACTAGTGCTAGAAAAGCAAAGTAACTCAGGCCAGAGTTGTCTGGAGAACAAGGGGTGGGAATAAGGTATGACCTCAAAAAGTAGATGGGATGACCTCAGGAAGTAGACAGTATGATTCCAAGAAGTAGACTGTCTGACCTCAGGAAGTAGAACCGGTCATGAACACTGCCTCTACTCTTTTTTTTTTTTTAAGCAGACTGGCCTCAGCCAGCTAAGATCACCTGTATAGCACCTCTGAATTTCCCCCAAATCATAGAAATTTAAAACCCATGATGAAAAGGAGGAGAAGGGAGGGGAGGGGAGGAGAGGGGAGGAGAGGGAAAGGGAAATTAAAGGAGAAGAGAGGAGAAATTAGAGGAGTGGAGAGAGGAGAAGAGGGGAAGAGAGGAGAGAGAAGGGAGGGGAGGAGAGGGGAGGGAAGGGCAGGGAGGGGAGGGAAGGGAAAATTAAAGGAGAGGAGAGGAGAAAATCCAGGAGGGGAGAAATTAGAGGAGAGGAGAGGGGGAGGGGAGAGGAGAAGGGAGGAGAAGGGAGTGAGAGAAGAGAAGAGGGGGAGATGATAGAGGGAAGGAAGGAAGGAAGGAAGGAAGGAAGGAAGGAAGGAAGGAAGGAAGGAAGGAAGGAAGGAAGGGAGGGAGGGAGGGAGGGAGGGAGGGAGGAAGGAAGGAAGGTAGGAAGGAAGGGAGGAAGGAAGGGAGGAAGGAAGGGAGGAAGGGATCTATAGTATTTTTATACCACGTTAAACACACCCATTTCTTCCCAGAATACAGAACCCGTAAGTATTTCCCCTAACTTTCCCGTGCAACGTGCAGCGGCGTGCGTGAGCTCTGCGTGGAACTTGCAGTCAGAGCCTCTGCAGCTGGGACCTGGGGGGTGATTTCACTCCGTATTTCCTGCACCAGCGAGCAAAGTGCAGCCGGAGTTCAGAGACCTGAGACTCCGTGGCCCTGGGTTTGCTGATAGCACCCGATGGGGGCCCCCCCGGGATTCCGCACCTGTTTCCCCCCCCCCCCCCGTGCCGCCCCCCCCCCCCCCCGTCCATTCCTGCTCAGTCCTGGTATCACCTGCAATCTCAAACCACCCCCTCAGTGCCACACTGCCGCCACACACAAGCGTGATCAGCCTTGGCTT